>NC_079506.1:19831809-20431809 GCF_030052815.1 Hevea brasiliensis
ACAAAGTCCTCAATATTTACACAAACCCTAGTTTTCAAAGTTTCAAATTTACACAAACACTACACAATCAAACACCCAGACATTTCAACTAATTACTCATTCTCATGGAACCATTTTTTATCACTTAAAAGCAATAAACTTCAAGTTCCATGGCTGCCAAAAATTCAAGGGTTCTTTCCTCTAGATTTTTTTTTGTTTTAATGGTATTTATGCTTAGCTAAACATGCTTTTCATGTTTAATAAAGAGAAGAAGAGGGATTAGTGCACTAACCTTACTTGAGCTTTCCAAACCTCAACTTTCTTGCTTCTTATGGGTATCTATGGCTTCCTTATGGAGTGGGGAGTATTTTTTGTGAAGGGTGCTAAAGGTTTTGATGGGTAGAAGCTTAGGAAATCAAACTTGGAAGCTTGACAACAATGGAGGAAATGAGGGAAAGAGAGAGAGAAGAAATGGAGGAAGAAGATGGAAGTGGGTGGGAGTTTGTCCTCTAGTGCCTATTTATAATTTTTTTTTTTTGAATTTTCCTAAGCTTTTTCTTTTCTTTTCTTTTCTTTTCCTTTCTTTTCTTTTCTCTTCTCATTTTCCTAATCTATTTCATAAATTTTAATTAATGTTAATTATTTTATTCTCTAAATTTTTTTTTTGACATTTAGGTCAAAATTCACCTTTGGGGGTGAAATGACCAAAATGCCCTTAGTAGTGCATATTGGGTTATTTTTATTATTTTTGTATCAATTTATAAATTCTCTAAACTTTAATTTATTTTTTTCTCTACATTTTTCCTATATTTTCTTAACATTTATTTCTTCAATTTATGCCTCCTCACTATAGTCTAGGTGTAGTTCCAGACATTTTGACTGTTCAAACAGACATTAGTCGTCGGAACAGTAAAATGTATAGACTACCTACGGTGAGGGCGTTACAATTCTTCCCCTCTAATAGAAATTTTGTCCTCGAAATTTACCTAATGTGAAGAGCTGAGGGAACTGCTGCCTCATCGTCTCCTCGCTCTCCCATGTCGCTTCTTCCGTGTTGTGGTGTCTCCATAAGACTTTCACTAGTGGGATCCTCTTGTTTCTGAGTTCTTTCACTTCCCGTGCCAAGATTCTGACTGGTTCTTCTTCATATGTCAAATCAGGTTGCACAATTATCTCCTCTGCTGAAATGACATGTGAAGGATCTGATCTGTATCTCCTGAGCATCGACACATGGAATACACTGTGGATCTTGTCCAGCTCAGGTGGTAAAGCTAGCCTGTAGGCTACTGGACCCACACGCTCAATGACATCATATGGACCAATAAACCTAGGGCTCAACTTACCCTTTTTACCAAATTTTAGCACTTTCTTCCAAGGTGATACCTTAAGAAACACCTTCTCGCCAACCTCATACTCTATATCCTTTCTCCTCAGGTCGGCATATGACTTCTGTCTATCCGAGGCGACTTTCAAATTGTCTCTGATGAGTTTCACTAAATCTGGGCCCACTATTTTCTCCTCACCCATTTCTGTCCAGCATAAGGGAGTTCTACATCTCCTCCCATACAACGCTTCATATGGAGCCATTTTTATACTGGCTTGGTAGCTGTTGTTGTAAGCAAACTCTACCAAAGGAAGATACTTCTCCCAACTTCCTTCAAAATCAATGATGCAGCTTCTCAACATATCCTCCAATACCTGAATCACCCATTCTGACTGTCCATCCGTCTGTGGATGAAAAGCCGTACTGAAGTGTAGTCGAGTGCCTAAAGACTCCTGTAGCCTCTTCCAAAACCTCAAAGTAAATCTCGGGTCTCGGTCAGATATGATCGATGTTGGCACTCCATGTAATCAGACTATCTCATCTATGTAAATTTCGCTAATCTCTCTAATGAGTAGCTGGTTCTAATCGGTAGGAAATGAGCCGACTTGGTCAATCTATCCACGATCACCCATATAGTATCATGCTTCCTCTGTCAATGGTAGCCCATCCACAAAATCCATGGTAATGCAATCCCATTTCCATTCTCGTATGGATATAGGTTGCAACAACCACGATGGAACTCGATGCTCGGCCTTAACTTTGGGGCATGTCAAACATCTAGTCACAAAATCACCAATCTCTTTCTTCATTCCAGGCCACCAATAATGTGTTTTCAGGTCTTGGTACATCTTGGTACTTCCTGGGTGCATAGCATGGAAGCTACTGTGCGCCTCTTTCAAGATATTCTTCTTCAGTTCCTCATCTCTTGGTATACATATTCTGCCTTTATAGTACATGCACCCATCTCCTTTCAACTCATAATCAGTCTCCTTCCCCTCTTAAGCTCTGCCCATAACAGTTAGCAACTTCTCATCCCTTAATTGTGCTTCTTGTATTTGCTGTAACAAACTTGGCTTTACACACAACTCAGCCAAAAGTACCCCATCCTGTGCTAAAGACAACCGAGCATTCAATCCTCTCAAAGCCATCATGGACTTCCTGTTTAGGGCGTCAGCCACTATATTTGCTTTCCCAGGATGGTAGTCGATCACACAGTCATAGTCTTTAAGGAATTCAATCCATCTCCTCTGTCTTAGATTGAGTTCCTTCTGAGTTGGCAAGTACTTTAGACTCTTGTGATCAGTGTAGATGTAACACTTCTCACCATATAGGTAATGCCTCCATATCTTCAATGCAAATATTATTGCCACCAATTCCAGATCATGAGTTGGGTAGTTCTTTTCATGTGGCCTTAGCTGTCTAGAAGCATAAGCAACTACTTTCCCTTCCTGCATTAGAACACACCCAAGCCCATTGTGAGAGGCATCACCAGAGATCGATAGTCTTTCTCGACTGGCCGTGTCAACACCGAGCTTCAGTAAGCATAGCCTTGACTTCTCAAAGCTGATTTGACATTTTCATTCCATCAAACTTTGCATTCTTATGCAAGAACTTAGTCGGGCAATGCTATAAGGGAAAATCCCTTCACAAATCTCCTGTAGTATCTAGCTAACCCCAAAAAGCTTCTGACTTCTGTTACATTTCTGGGAGGCTTCCATTCAACTATTGCTTCAATCTTCCTTGGATCTACCCTGATTCCATCTGCTGACACAATGTGTCCAAGAAAGGATATCTCATCCAACCAGAAGTCACACTTAGATAACTTGGCATACAACTGTTTTTCCCGCAGTATCTGTAGTACTACTCTCAGGTGTTCATCATACTCTTCTCGGTTCTTAGAATACACCAAGATATCATCTATAAAGACCACAATAAACCGATCCAAGTAGGGATGAAAGATGCAGTTCATTAGGTCCATAAAAGCTGCTGGTGCATTTATTAGCCCAAATGGCATCACTAGGAACTCATAGTGTCCATACCGGGTCCTGAAAGCAGTTTTAGGAACATCTATCTCCTTCACTCTCAACTAGTGATAGCCTGATCTGAGATCTATCTTGGAGAATACTCCAGCTCCCCTCAATTGATCAAACAGGTCATCTACCCTAGGTAAAGGGTATTTGTTTTTCACAGTCACCTTATTCAGCTGCCGGTAGTCTATACATAGCCGAAGGGTACCATCTTTCTTCTTCACAAATAGCACTGGTGCTCCCCAGGGTGACACACTAGGGCGTATGAAGCCCTTGTCTAGTAGCTCCTGTAACTGAACTTTCAACTCTCTCAATTCAGTAGGTGCCATCCTATATGGAGCAATGGACATTGGCGCAGTACTCGGCATAACCTCTATAGCAAACTCCACTTCTCTATCGGGTGGTAAACCCGACAATTCTTTCGGAAACACATCGGGAAAATCGCATACAGCGGGGATCTCCTGCATGCTTGGGTTAGTCTTCCTAGTGTCAACCACATGTGCTAAGAAAGCCTCACAGCCCTTTCTTATCAATCTCCTGGCTGTTGTGGCTGATATGATGGTGGAAAGACAACCCGTTCCTTCACCCACAAGTGTAATCACATTCCCATCTACTGTCTGTAGTGACATCCTCTTTAGCCGATAATCTACCATCGCCTGATGACGTGATAACTAATCCATACCTAATATCACATCGAACTCATGGAATGGTAGCTCAATCAAGTCAGCTAAAAACTCATACCCTTGTATTTTCAGAGGACAACCCTTGTAGACCTTTTTCACCATGACACTATGGCCTAAAGGGTTTGTGACTTGTATGTCCTCCTCTAGCTCCTCTACTTGTACCCCTCTATCAATTGGTGGTGTGATACACACATATGAATGTGTGGAACCCGGATCAATCAATGCACATACTAGCAGGTCATAAAAAGAAAGTGTACCTCTAATGACATCAGCTAGCTCTAGCTCATCTCGAGCTCTCATGGCATAAGCACGAGGTGCTACCCTAATCTCCTGCCTCTGGACTGTCTCTGTAGTAGGCCTCTGTGATGTACCAGCTGTATCAGGCCTCGCAGGTCTTCTACCCCTATGTGCTGCCGGGGCAGACCTCTCCATCTGAGGTGGAGCAGTGGGAGCACTAGTGTTCCTCTGTGGACAATCCTTCAGGAAGTGATCCGTAGACCCACATCTGAAACATCCACCTGTCAACAATCTGCACTCTCCCCTATGGGGTCTACAATTCACATCTAGGGGTGAAATGACCAAAATGCCTTTCATGGTGCATATCGGGTTATTTTTATTATTTTTGTACCAAATAAATAAATTCTCTAAATTTTATTTTATTTCTCAAAATTTTTCCTATATTTTTTTAATATTTATTTCATTAATTTATGCCTCCTCACTATAGTTTAAGTGTAGTTCCAGACATTTTTATTGTCCGTACAGACATTAGTCGTCGGAACAGTAAAATGTACAGACTACCTACGGTGAGGGCGTTACACCGACTATCTATATGCATCCTCCTGTAGCAGCGACAGAGCACACTCCAACTGCTGCTCTGGGGTGCAGTGCAATTGCTGCAATACCCTCTCTGTCCTCTCCAGCCAATACTCTGCTGCGGTTGGATCATCATCCCTCTTACCTCTGAAGTCAATTGCCCCATACTTTCGCAGTCTCTCTAGTGGAGATCTGTGTATAGGTTGCGGCTGTGGGGGTGGAGGTGGTCGCATGTGTGGTGGTGGTGGTGGGTGGTGTGGTGTGGAGGTGGAGGTGGTCGTGGTCGTGGTGGCGTGTGTCGTGGAGGTGGAGGTGGTTGTGGCTGGGGAATGGCTCTTGCAAACTGACGGAACAGTTGTGTCATCTGTTCATAGAAGGCCTGCTGTGCCTTACTCACAGTACCTCGAGATGACTCTGCTCTACTACCACTTCTCCCCCGACTAGGAGCAGGTGCGTGACTCTCTACTTCCTCCTCTATTAGTCTTGGAGGTCCGTGCTCTGAAGGATCAGATGCCATCGATCCTATAAAACAGACAAAGAAACAGATCTGCATTAGTGTCACCTCGACTCTATTCAAAGGCCCATGCATGTGATGCAACTATTTCTTTCTATCTATCTAGGTCTAGGACCGCCTAAACCTCTGCTCTGATACCACTAAATGTGACGCCCCTTACCCGTCTACCATATGGCCGAGCAAAAAGTGCCACATTCGGTGCCGGAGCACCCTATCTTGTTTTATCATATCCATTGTAAACCTTTGATGTCATTTAAAACATGTATTCTATGTGTAGAAATTTTTTTTTTTTTTATATCTTATTTCTGTGGAGACCTGGACAGAGTCTCCCTTATTTTATTAGCATCTGGCGGGTTCCACTAATCACCTGTTAACATGTCCATATTCATTTCACACATTTCCATATCATATTTTCATGTATCATATCATTCACAATTATTTATGAGATCTCAAAATGAAGTGTCATCTATTGCATTCATATGGAAATTCATAGATAATAAATTATAAGTTTTCATTTTAAGTCCAAAATGAAATACATCATAAACTAGTAATTACATCATGACTAAACATAATGAACCAAAATACTAGTCCATACATGGGCCCTACCAAAATACAAAAGACCAGTGAGGTGACTCTGGACAATGGCAGATCTGATCGAGCTGCAGCTGCACTCATCGATGTCGCTGGCCGCACTGCCGCGGGGACTGATGCGGCTGATCTCCAGTACCTACACGATGGAGAACCAACGCGCTAAGCATAACGCTTAGTGGTGCATAATTTATAATAACATTAATTTAATAATTTGAAACAATATATGCAACTCATAATTTCTGGGTCTTTTATATTTTGATTGCTCTTTGGAAATAATTAATATTATTGGGATCTTTTATGATTACTTATTGTATTTTAAGTCTTAATTAATTTTTATTTTTTGTTTCAATGCCCAAGAAAACCTATAACAAATTATAAAAGTTGGATGTACGGGTGTATACTGGTTAGACAGCCATATGTCTATCCAGTATACATCTGTCAGGCACGAGGCCAGCTGTCGGGCACGAGACCCGCTGTCAGGCTTGTAAAGCCAGAAATAAAGTAGGCATATAGCCCGTAGAACAATCATACCAGACATATATTGTCAGTTCATGATTTTTTTGGTAGGCAGTACTGCTATCTGTAGTCCCTAATTGGTATACCAATTTATCCAACTAAATAAATAAGTCTAGGTATACTATGGGCAATTAAATATTTTTAATTAATTTAGCACTATTCACTATTACTATTTTCTAGTACTGTTCATTGATACCATAAATTTCATATTAATAGGACATTAGTCCTATTTTACATATTCATATCATTTTTAATATTAAATTTTCCTTATGAATATTTTAATTATCCTATATAGCATTTTTCCCGTGAACCTTTCATTAGGTTCATGTTGATGTGTTATCTTTATCTAGGAATTTGACTAGGTTGGGATGTCTATTTAGTCACAATTCCTTCATAACAATTGTTCCTCTATGTTTAAACTTGAATTTCAGTTTTTGAATCACTGAGTTTGGGGTTATAGAACTCAAGTTATGGTCAAAATACCAAAGGAATAGTATTTTGGGACATTTTCTGGGTTGGCAGTTTCAGTGACCCAACTTATGCTAACAATTTGAATTAGTTAAAGGCAAAACTGGGTTAAGTGGTCTTCATAAAAAGTGTAGCCCTATGTCTAAACTTTCCATGGGTAAAATTTTAGGTCATTTGGACTAGTATAGAGAGAGTTATGACCAAATGAACACATACTGTTCATTTGGTCATTTTCTAGGTTGGCAGTTTCAGTGGCCCAACTTGTGCTACCAATTTGAATTGGTTAAAGGCAAAACTGGGTTAAGTGGTCTTCATGAAAAATGTAGCCCTATGTCTAAACTTTCCATGGGTGAAAGTTTAGGTCATTTGGACTAGTATAGAGAGAGTTATGACCAAATGAACATGTACTGTTCATTTGGTTATTTTCTAGGTTGGGTGCAGGGAAATCCGAATTTGGGCAGTATTTAGCTCAAGTTTTGGACAGAATTTGGGCATGGTTTCTTCATGGAAAATGGGCTATTTTGGGTCTAGTTTCACCTCCAATTGGCCTCATAGAAATTGGAGTCACACAATTTTATTTATGGCCTAAAATGTACACTGCCCTCAACAAACACAACCTGCAGAAAATTAACACTTCCATAACTCAATCTCCTCCAACTTCCTTACTTCAATTTGCATGCAATACACTTCTATAAGCAACAATCTCATCCCAATAGGTCAATTTCAACATTTTACACAAAGTCCTTAACATTTACACAAACCCTAGTTTTCAAAGTTTCAAATTTACACAAACACTACACAATCAAACACCCAAACATTTCAACTAATTACTCATTCTCATGGAACCATTTTTCATCACTTAAAAGCAATAAACTTCAAGTTCCATGGCTGCCAAAAATTCAAGGGTTCTTTTCTCTAGATTTTCTTTTTGTTTTAATGGTATTTATGCTTAGCTAAACAAGCTTTTCATGTTTAATAAAGAGAAGAAGAGGGATTAGTGCACTAACCTTACTTGAGCTTTCCAAACCTCAACTTTCTTGTTTCTTATGGGTATCTATGGCTTCCTTATGGAGTGGGGAGTATTTTTTGTGAAGGTGCTAAAGGTTTTGATGGGTAGAAGCTTGGGAAATCAAGCTTGGAAGCTTGACAACAATGGAGGAAATGAGGGAAAGAGGGAGAGAAGAAATGGAGGAAGAAGATGGAAGTGGGTGGGAGTTTGTCCTCTAGTGCCTATTTATAATTTTTTTTTTTGAATTTTTCTAAGCTTTTTCTTTTCTTTTCTTTTCTTTTCTTTTCCTTTCTTTTCTTTTCTTTTCTTTTCTTCTCTTCTCATTTCCCTAATCTATTTCATAAATTTTAATTAATGTTAATTATTTTATTCTCTAAATTTTTTTTTGACATTTAGGTCAAAATTCACATTTGGGGTGAAATGACCAAAATGCCCTTAGTAGTGCATATTGGGTTATTTTTATTATTTTTGTATCAATTTATAAATTCTCTAAACTTTAATTTATTTTTTTCTCTACATTTTTCCTATATTTTCTTAACATTTATTTCTTCAATTTATGCCTCCCCACTATAGTCTAGGTGTAGTTCCAGACATTTTGACTGTTCGAACAGACATTAGTCGTCGGAACAGTAAAATGTATAGACTACCTACGGTGAGGGCGTTACAAAATAATTGAGTAGAGGAAGGTGAACTAATTGCAAGATAAATTTATAATTCTACAAAATTTATATAATTAAAAAAAAAGAGAATTTATAATTTAGTCATTAAATTTTACTTTATATTACACTTTTATTTTTTGGTTTTGATAAACTAATTATTTAGTTTTTAGATTTTAAACTATATTATATTTTAGTCTCTGAATTTTGAGAATAAATTATTTAGTCCATTTAATTTTAATATATAGAAAGGTTTAGTTTCTGTAATTTTAATATATATAACAATTTTATTTATCAACAAAAGGATTAAATTGTTTTATATATAAAAATTATAATGATTAAAGTGTGATGTAGTGTAAAATTTAGAAATTAAATAATTAATTCCTCAAAATCTAAAGATTAAAGTGTATGGACAAAATTTAAGACTATATAATTAATTTTTTAAAATTTAGAAATTAAAATATAATATAAGTCAAAATTTAGAAATTAAATTTTAAATTTATAAAAAAATATATGAACAATTTAGTGAGAAGAAATAAAAGTAATTCAATGAAAACAAAATTACAAAAATACAAACATCACAGGCAATTTTTGAAAGTCAACTCATTGCCTCACTGGCACTCACTGGTCGTGGGATGATGAGCGATGACTCGTGAACATGTTATTTTATCACTCGCCTGTTGATATGATTCTTCAGTTGAGTTCGGTTTTCCGAAAATCATGAACAGTTCTGACAACATTAACCTTGACAATAAATTTTTAAAATGTCTGCTCATAGGTCACTTACTTATGTCTACTTTCAGTCGTCGGCATTATGGTAAGGTTGTCTATAATTACTGTGCTATCTTCAATCGCATGTTCCTGTATTTATTAGGTAGTTAGTGGCTGGTTTTTATAATTTGTATCACATAATTATTTTTATTTAAATTATATATATATTTTTTAAAAATTATTAATTAAAATTTTTTATTTTTTTAAAATAATTTTTTACAAGAACATATTATTTAAAATTATAATAAATAATAACAATAATTGAGCATAATTTTATCAAACGTTTAAAATATATCAACTACAGTAAGCTAATCATAGATAATTATTAGCTATTCATTATCGATTATCATTTATTTATACGCATCAACTAAACCAAATATATCCTTTATCCAAAAATAACTCTTAACTACCGAGGCTATTAAATACACAGTAATATTGAAATTTACTTTAGAAATATAAGCTCTTCAATTCTAACTTAATTGATGTGAAATAAAAAAATCTTTAAATAATTTTTACAGCATGCAAAAATATTGTAAATTAAAAAAAGCACCTTCGTGTTGTTAAATTAAAGTTAGCGTTTTTGAATTTAAAATTATAAAATTATGAATTTAAGCTCCTTAATATGAAAAAAAAAAATGAAAGCATTAAATTAACCTATCAAACCAAAATTTGTCTCCACTATGCAGGCTCCTTATAAATGGAAGTGTATGGCAAGTACGTGTTTCATTGCTCAACTTTGCTAGGGACCTCTACCTAGCTAGTAGCTACCTATTATTGAGGCAGTGGGTGTAGAATAGGCTTTGAAGCGTGATAATTCATTATCTTTAAGGTATTACTTGCCTCCACTAGATTGTTACAAGATTATGATAATATACCTTCAGGATATAATAAAGTCTGAAATCTGCAGACAGCAACTCCTGAAGATTTCCCTTAAGAACTCTTTATACGAACTGAATTTAGAGAGATTAAAAGAAAAGAAGAAGAAGTAGAAGTAGTATGTTTTTAGATTGAAAAACTCATCCATATTTATAAAGAATGAAAAGTTATGACACCTTTTCTAGATAGACATATCTATCTATCTCCAATAGATACAACTGTTTGTGTAAAAGACATATTTATTTATTAACAGATACCTATATAAATAGTTGTAACTGTTTGTATAGAATAGACATATCTATTTATTAACAGACACTTATAGAAACAGTTGTAACTTTTTGTATAGAATTGACATGTCTGTTTATTAATAGACATATATACTTGTTAATACACACATCTGTTCATAATTTATTTACGGAAATTACAATAAGATAATTATTTTATTTCACACATATACGTGCCAAGTGTCATAATAAAATAATATATATATATATATATATATATATATATATATATATATATATATATATATATACATATTTCATTTTTGTCATTTCTTCACTTTTTTATATTTTAACAATATAAAAATTATTTCTCTCTATACTATCTAACATACAAGCTATTTATAACAAACCCCCACTTAACTTGTATTGTTAGATCTCATTGTTTCATGCATAATGAAAAGTATCTTTCGATTTAAACTTTTCTTTAGTGTAAGTATTTCAAAGTTCTAAAGAAATCATGGTGACCTTTGCTTAAACCTAAATTCCTATTAAATAGAACTGGAAATATTATACACACGAATCAATTAGTTCAACTTAAAAAGTTCACCAAAATTTTAGCATGAATATGGCCTTGTGCTACCTCCTATTTTTGTAAACATTTACAAAAGTTATTCTCACTTTTGTTGGAGTAGCACCACTTCCTATGTTCATATAGGTGAAGTTTCTTTTGTATTAATATTAAAATTTATTAAGAGTATAAATACTCATCCTCATTCCATTAACTTAGTACACTAAGTACTTAATTACAATATTTACTAATGACTTGTTGTTACCCTTTAAACTTTATTTAGTAATAATACTATAAAGTAGGGTTCCCATCAGTAGTAAATTTAATGGAATATTCTAAATCCTAATCAGCACATGTACTTATGATCATAACTCTCGATAACCCTTTTATTAAAGGATTTGCTAGATTATTATAGGATTTAACATAAACATGGTAATAACACCATTAGAGACTAATTGTCTTACATTTTCATATCTTAAGCTTATATGTATATACTTTCAATTGTATATTTTACTATAAGCTTTAGCCATCATGATTTGACTATCACAATATAAAGAAATAGATAGCACAGGTTGTGGCCACAACTTAATATCCGATAACAAGTTTCTCAGCCATTCTACTTCTTTACCAACATTCGCCAAAGTTATAAATTCGGATTTCACCATAGAATGAGTTATACAAATTTGTTTCTTTGATGCCCAAGAAACAGAACCTCCACCTAAAGTGGACACCCAACCAAAGGTTGACTTATTATCCTTAGTACTACTTATCCAATTGGCATTTGTATAATTTTAGGATCTCCACCATACTTGTTTCACTAGTCAACCATATAATCACATGTTTATAACATGAACTACATGAATAATTCACAGTCTAGATATATACTTTATTTGCAGAAATAAATTGCTCCATAACTTGTTTAAAATGAGAGCATCCAAAAATAAAGAACCAAGCTAAACTTGCACACACACACACAAATGCATACTCATTTGTCCTTTTGTCATTTCTTACAAATGACTTATACGGCTCTTATTTTTACTACTCATAAAGTACCAACCTTTTGGCCAATAAATTCATCTCTTCATGCATGTAACTATTAAGAAAAATAACATCTTTTAATTTAGTTACATCTTTTGGCCAAGGGACACAATTCTTAGCATGGATACAACTCTTTATATGGTTTTAACAAAATTAGAAATTTATCGCAGAATAATCTATAGTTTATAATTCCTTTTTTAAATATCCAAAAACCCTTGAAATTTCTTTCCAATATTCCATACTAGGATTATTAGTATATCTTAATAATTTACATATTGCAAAAACAATATCAGGAGTAGTGCAGTGCATAGCATACATTAAGCTACCAATAGTACTAGCACACTCAATTTGAGTAATTATTCTATCAAAATTTCCAATCAATTTATAATAAATATCACTGTCACGGGCCCAAGTTTTAGCACTCACTTAGGACCGTGTGGCACTTGGCTTGAACTCTTTCAAGACAAGTCAGCCAGGAGATTTTCACAATAATCTGCACATCAAAAGGGTATTTCATTAGAATACGGCTTTAGTAAGCCAATTAAGGGGAATTCTCCCACATTTCTCATATAAGCAAGCATCACAGGCACAGCAAACACATCAAGCAACGGGGCAATAATATATATACACAAGCATCTCAAGCTTCATGAACAACGAGGCATAGATATATCAAGAACGGGCTACTTATTTCATTCGAATATCATAATCAATACAATGAAATAGGGATTCCTCACTTTCACTTGTAGGCAGGGGGGAAACCTACAAGTAGTGAAGGAATAGGGACTCACCAATCGGTAACTATTGGGCTCAGCACTTGCCGACTACTCACTCTCCCCCTAAAGAGCATTAGGAACACAATGAGGTGTGATAGGAGGAGACATCACTATGCTTGAGCCATCACACCCCAAAATTACATAAATAGAAAATAATTACAAAATATCCCCTTTAGTCCCTGAAATTTACATATTACTATTTAAACTTTTTAACCCCTCGAAAAGACACAAGCCTCTCTTTAAAAGGGGAGAACAAATCCTCTCCTGAGGATCAGGCAATATCATTAGCTTTCCTAGAAGGGGACTCTTGATAGCAACGTCATTAGCTTTCCTAGAAAGGGGCTCATCTTCTTTCCTCTCAAAAGGAAAAACTTTATCCCCTCTAAGATTTGATTCTCGCATCAGCTGTCTTCTGTTCAATTCTCAGTTTTGCTCTAAGGATTAAGATTATTATGAGAATCTCCTGGCTGACTTATCTTGAAAGAGTTCAAGCCAAGTGTCGCACGGTCCCAAGTGAGTGTTAAAACCTGGGCCCATGACAGTTGAATATAATGAAATGGACAAAGAGTAAAACCCCCACTATGTTACAGCTAGGTAGTTTTAGGCAGATCCCTCAAGGATAATAACCAAAATATAAATCTAGACAGCAATTTTAAAATTCTCTCAAGAATAAATTAAAGAATAATAATATTGATTGTAGGTAAAAATGAAGAGAAGATATAAAAAAGAAAAGTTAATAGATTTTTGTTCTAAACTGCTATTTATAAAATATTTGCATCTCTTCAAACATATACAATAGTTTACTTTGTATCTATTAGAATAATTACATCCGTTCACTTACACCTTTTAGAATAAATATAATCGTTCACTTTATATCTCTTAGAACAATTACATCTGTTCACTTATACCTTTTACAACAGATATAACTGTTCACTTTGTGTCTCTTAGAACAATTACATCTATTCACGTATGCCTCTTAGAACATATATAACCATTCACTTATACCTCTTAGAACAAATACAACCATTCACTTATACCTCTTAGAATAGATACAACCATTCACTTATACCTCTTAGAACAGATACAACTTAGTGGGTGTCGAATCCACTAGAAATTAAATTAACTGAAATTACCAGTAATGAAATATTTTCTGTAGCAATTGATAAATTCAGGTCGAACCTTAGAGACTGAATTATTAATTTTCGTGCACTTGTGTGTAATGGAAAACGAAAGAAACAAAGATTTGGGGGGGGGGGGGGGTTTGTAATACAAAATCAGAAGAAATTAGAAATTCAAGAACTAAATATGAAAATCTCAATTTAAACAAACTTCAGTCCAAGGTAATTCACATTCCAATGCATTAATTTGATCATAGACAAAAGAAATACAATTATCTCTTATTGAATACTTAACGTAGATTTACCAAACAGTAAGGTAAACCCCTGACTTCCCTGTATTCATCAATTTGAGCCTAGCACTCTTATTGACTCTAATTATTAACTGAGTTGGTATTAAGCAATCCTCATCAAATTAATAACTGCTTTAAGAAAATGAAGTAGTTAACTTGAATAACAATTTATGAAGCATAAATCATTTAATCCACCTTATTGTTTTCTTAGGCTATTATCCAAAACTGGGATCATAATCAATAAAACCTAATTGCTACTCATGTTCAATCTTACACAACAATTACGGATTATGAAGATGAACTAGCAATTGATCAAATCAAACAATTAACTAATAGGCCTTTTTAGCAAATCATTCAATAGATCAAAAACGATTAAATCAGAAAATAATAAATATTCAAAAAGACATAAATTAAATTAAGAACCTGGTCTCACAAATCACACATAAGAACTTGAATCCCTTGAACTGAATTAAAAACTTAGCCACTCATGTTCATGGCTTACAGAAAATTAAAGAAGAAATAAAGAAGAAATCTAGTATGTAAGTGGAGAACGAAAGTCTGAATTGAGATGCTCTTAGCTGCTGTCCAAAGACATATTTATACTAAAAAAACCTAATCCCATAGATAGGAACCAAACCAAACTAGGAAAGGTTTTGAAATTCAAGATGCAGATTTTTCAGCTTGCATTCACGTTTTTGGAATTAAGGTAGATTTTCAATGACTTTCTTTCCGAATCTGTGTAGCTCTATTTCTTAGCTTTCCAACGGGTACTCAAGGACCCAAATCCGAGGTCTACAGCCCAAGTTATGGCCCAAAAACTAGGACTGGTTCAGTCAGACGATACAGCCCATTGTGACGACTTTATTGCCATTTTTGACAATTAAAATGGCCTCATCTCTCATCCAGCCCTTTATAGAAGTTGTAGAGGTGGCTCTTAAGGTTCAATTAGGCTTGGCCTTGCTTCATTTGGACATCTGAAACTCTAGATATAAAATAAATACTGAAACTGGTCGTGACCCATCGAGTCTGGGCTTTTGCAATACATCCATAGCTCATTTTGTTAACCTTGGAGACTGATTTGGGCTTTGGTCCCTCTTTATCATTTGAAGTGCTCTATCTTATCTTTTCAATGGATTAAACAGCTTTCAATTTGGAGACCCATAACTTTAGAAACACTTGAAAAATACAACAAAGGTCAAATGCTGAAAATTTCTCCATTTTACACAATTATTCCACAACTATCTAAAAATATGTCTAAATGATAAATATATTTTAACCAACTGAATTAAACATAAAAACACACTAAATACACTAAATGTGATGCGAGTAAAATTAATAAATTATGCACTTATCAAATTCCCTCACACTTATTCCATGCTTGTCTTCAAGCATGACTTAAATTCTCAATCAACTCCATTTAGAAGTTCCTTAACTTCACCCTATCACAACATTCTCTAAAAGATTAAAAGTTTGAAAGAAGCGGCAAGTAATAAATTCTATCAACACCATACCAATTTATCAACAATTTTCCAACACAAAATAAAAGGCTTGAAATCAATTAAGCTCACACAATTAAAGTTCCACAAAATTTTAAGTCAATACACACCAAAACACAAGGTTAATTTATCAAGGCACAACAATTACAGCTCTTTGCAAATCTGAGGGGAGATAGAAATACCGTTTTTTTATTTTATTTTATTTTATTTAAAATTAGTACTTCTCTCTTGTCACAGTTACTTTTTTTTTTTTTTAATTTCAACCGTCACTTTCAGAAAAGTACCTTGCTCATATCCTAGCTAGCTTTTGGCCTGAGAATCGACATGGAGTTCATGAAGACCCCTGGTTAGTTTGCTTAACTAAAATAGCGGAGCAATTTTCAAGTTCAACCTTTTATTTCCCCCAATTTATGCATCTACATATTATAAAGTGCCCTGATAGATTAAACAAAGTTCTAAAATATGCATGACACTAGTTTAAAGCACACATAACTAATTATTTCACCATTAAATCAAGCCTAAATGATTTATGCAGGAAAAAAATTGCTCAATGGTATGGAGAAGAGGGAAAATCCATCATTAAAGTTACTATTACCTCGCCTAAAATCTGAAAAATTCAATCTAAAATAGAAAAGTCATTTCAAGGACAAAGCACTTCTCACCGAGAGTTAATATAGAATTATGAATCAAGCTTATGAAAACAAAATTTATTTTATTTTATTATTATTTTTATTTTTTTTAAATTTTTTTTAATTTTATATATATATATATATATATATATATATATATATATATATATATATATATATATATATTTACAATTAATAAGATTGCAGTAACAAATTTCTCCTCCCCCACACTTAAAACTTACATTGTCCCTAATGTAAAGCCCAAATGCAAAAGAAAAGAAAAAGAAAAAAAATGCTAGAAAAATAAAATAAAATAAGTGAAAGAAAACAAATCTGATTGTGGCTAACAAGCCACCCATGGGTTGCCTCCCAAGAAGCGCTTTTGTTTATCGTCGTTAGCTCGACATGACAAAGCTCCTTAATCCACTGAATTCTCCTAAAACCCCTCATAAAATGGCTTGAGTTTATGACCGTTGACTTTGAATCCTTTGTTAGTTCCTAAACTTTGAATTTCAACTGCACCATAAGGAATCACATTAGTAACAACAAAGGGTCCAATCCAATGAGAACGCAACTTGCCAAGCATCAGCTTCAATATGGAATTATACAATAAAACTTTTTGCCCAATCACAAACTGCTTCCTTAGTTTATCATGGAATGCTTTTGTCTTTTCTTTATAGATCCTAGAATTTTCAAAAGCCTTAAGGAAAATTTCCTTTAATTCATGCAAATGTGATTTTCTTTCTAACTCATCCTCAAAAACATCCTGCACAAATGTATCAACAACATTAATAGAAAAGACAGAATGATCATCAGCAGAATACTTCATGACATCAAAGATATTAAATTTGATAGTCTCTCCATCAAACTCCATAGTTAGGTACCCTCATCCACATCTATTTTTGTCTTGGTAGTTTTTAGGAAAGGTCTTCCAAACAAAATCAAAGCTGAATTTGATGAGAGAGCACTATCATCCTTCATATCTAGAATGTAAAAATCTGCAGGAAAAATCAATCCTTTAACCTAGACCAACACATCCTCAACTACTCCCAATGGGTAAGCATTAGAACGATCAGCTAATTGAATAATGACACTGGTTTCTTTCAAAGGATCCAAATTTAAAGTTTGAAAAATTGAATTTGACATAACATTAATAGATGCTCCTAAATCTGCCATTGCATATTCAAATTTAGAATCACTTATTCTGCAGGGAATAGAAAATGAACCTGGATCCTTACACTTAGAGGGTAATTTTTGCTGAATTAATGCCGACACATTTTCTCTCACACTGATCTTCTCATTATTTCTCAACTTACGCTTTGTAGTACATAATTCTTTAAGGAATTTAGCATACCTGGGAACTTGTTTGATCGCATCAAGTAAAGGTATATTGACCTCTACCTTCCTGAAAGTCTCTAAAATTTCTTTCTCTTGTTCTTCTTTCTTATTTTTAGCCAACCTACATGGGAGTGGAGCAAGAACAAAATTATTAACCTTATTCAAGTTAGGTTCAGTATTTACCTCAACTTCAGCAACTTCATACTCTTTTGCTCCTTGCTTTTTCTTTTTTATTGGCTCATGTTGAGTCTGATTATCAACTTCTTTCCCACTCCGCAACAGTATCGCACTTGCATTTTCTCTAGGATTCATGACTGTTTGTGATGGAAGCTTTTCAGAACCTTGAGCTTCCAGCTTACTCACAGATGAGGCTAACTGACCAATCTGCCTCTCTATGTTTTGAATGTTATTTCTGGTCTCCTGTTGAAACTGTTGTGTATTGTTAGCCAAAGCCTTAACAATTTCATCAAGTGACATACCTTGATTTGAGGGAGGCGGAAGTGGTTGGTTCACTTGTGGTCTTTGCTGCTGGTATTGGTTTTGCACCAGTTGATTCCCATAACTCAAATTGTGATGATCTCGCCATCCTGGATTATAAGTATTCGAATAGGGATCATACCTGCATTGTGGCTGTCCATAATGTCCTACTGCATTAGCATGTTACATTGATTCATCCTCTTGTAATGCAGGACACATGTCAGTAGTATGACTCGAACCCGAACAAATCCCACATACCTTAACAGTTTGCATTTTCCCTACAGCCAATTGCCTCACCAAAGAAATTAAATCAGAAATTTGTTTCTCAAGGTTAGATGTACTTACCTCATTAACCTTCATGGGTGTGTGATCCATTCTCATTCCAAACTGCTGAGAGTTTGCTGCCATGCTAGCAATCAGCCTCCTTGCCTCTTCTGGTGTCTTGTCAACCAAAGCTCCTCCACTAGCAGCATCTATCATACTGCAGTCCATTGGTAGAAGTCCCTCATAGAAATACTGAATTAATAGTTACTCACTTATTTGATGATGGGGACAGCTTACACACAGTTTCTTAAATTGTTCCCAGTACTCATACAAACTCTCTCCATTGTACTGCCGGATGCCATAAATTTCTTTTCTTATGTTGGCAGCACGGGAAGCAGGAAAATACTTCTCCAAAAATATCTGCTTCATTCCATTCCATGAGTTGATAGATCTAAAAGGAAGGTAATACAACCAATCCTTAGCTGTGCCCTCCAGTGAGAAGGGAAAAGGTTGAAGCTTGATCTGATCCTCTGAAACTCCTTGAGGTTTCATGCTGGAACACACAACATGAAATTCCTTTAGATGCTTATGTGGATCCTCACCTGCAAGACCATGAAATTTAGGCAACAAATGGATTAGTCCAAATTTTAACTCAAAAGCAACATTTAAAGCAGGGTATTGAATACACAAAGGCTGATGGTTTAGATTAGGAGCAGCTAACTCTTTCAAAGTCCTAGCAGCAGCCATTGTCTCGTTTTCGAAACTTGACTCTAAATCCGAATCCGAATCCGAATCCGAACTTAGCTCCTTTGGAGATTGGACTCCTTCAGATGTACTCGGAATCTGCTTGGCTTGCTTAGCCAATTTTCTCAACCGTTTAGCTATTTTTTCTACTTCTGGATCAAAGATCAACTCACCAAATTGAGAAATTCTTGTCATAAACAAAAAGAAATCAAAGTAAAAACAGAAAAAAATGCTTCAAAACCCTAGAAAACAATCGAATTTGGCCTCAAGAGGGTGGGGCCAAGGAATCTTAATGATTCATTGGTTTTGATCAAAGCGTCGTTTCCTTCAAAATAGGTATGGGCCACCCCCCAAATTCAACTAAAATTCTTAATGAACAGTAACACCGAACAGTAATACCGTAATTTTTTTTTTCAAAACCTGAAAATAGCAACAACTCATAAACAAAATTAATAACAGAATATTCTAACACAGAAAACACGAAATTCAATAAATTTTAGTCCCCGGCAAAGGTGTCAAAATTCTTGGTGGGTGTCGAATCCACCAGAAATTAAATTAACTGAAATTACCAGTAATGAAATATTTTCTGTAGCAAGTGGTAAATCCAGGTCTAACCCTAGAGACTAAATTATTAATTTTCGTGCAGTTGTGTGTAATGAAAAATGAAAGAAACAAAGATTGGGGGGGTTTTGTAACACAAAATCAGAAGAAATAAGAAATTCAAGAACTAAACATGAAAATCTCAATTTAAACAAACTTCAGTCTAAGGTAATTCGCATTCCAATGCATTGATTTGATCATAGACAAAAGAAATACAATTATCTCTTATTGAATACTTAACGTAGATTTACCAAACAGCGACGTAAACCCCTGACTTCCCTGTATTCATCAATTCGAGCCCAGCACTCTTATTGACTCTAATTATTAACTAAGTTGGTATTAAGCAATCCTCATCAAATTAATAACTGCATTAAGAAAAGAAAGTATTTAAGCTGAACAACGATTTATGAAGCATAAATCATTTAATCCACCCTATTATTTTCTTAGGTTATTATCGAAAACTGTGATCATAATCAATAAAATCTAATTGCTACTCATGTTCAATCTTACACAACAATTACGGATTATGAAGATGAACTAGCAATTGATCAAACCAAATAATTAACTTATAGGCTTTTTTAGTAAATCATTCAACAGATCAAAAATAATTAAATCAGAAAACAATAGATATTCAAAAAGACATAAATTAAATTAAGAACCTGATCTCACAAATCACACATAAGAACTTGAATCCCTTGAATTGAATTAAAAACTTAGCCACTCATGCTCATGGCTTACAGAAAATTAAAGAAGAAATAAAGAAGAAATCTAGAATGTAAATGGAGAACGAAAGTCTGAATTGAGATGCTCTTAGCTGTTGCCCAAAGACATATTTATACTAAAAAAACCTAATCCCAAAGATAGGAACCAAACCAAACTAGGAAAGGTTTTGAAATTCAATATGCAGATTTTCAGCTTACATTCATGTTTCTGGAATCAAGGCAGATTTTTAGCTACTTTCTTTCCGAATCTGCCTCTGCCCTCTTCAGGAAAGTTGTAGCCCTATTTCTTAGCTTTTTAACACCTTAGGCAAATCCCACATTGACAAAATACGGGAGAGATGCTAGGTTCATAAGTTGACAGTTCGTAACCCCTATTGACGCGTTTTAAAACTGTGAGGGCTTCGGCCCAGAGCGGACAATATTACTAGTGGGCCGGGCCATTACATTTGTGGTATCAGAGCCGCTTCGCGTGCAACCTTGAGCGATGGTGGGGCAAACCTCAGCGAGGACGCTGAGTCCCATAAGGGGGGTGGATTGTAACACCCTAGGCAAATCCCACATCGATAAAACACGGGAGAGATGTTGGGTTTATAAGTTGGTGGTTCGTAACCCCTAGTGACGCGTTTTAAAACCGTGAGGGCTTCGGCCCAGAGCGGACAATATCACTAGTGGGCCGAGCCGTTACATTTGTGGTATCAGAGCCGCTCTGCGTACAACCTTGAGCGATGGTGGGGCAAACCTCAGCGAGGACGCTGAGTCCCATAAGGGGGGTGGATTGTAACACCTTAGGCAAATCCCACATCGACAAAACACGGGAGAGATGTTGGGTTCATAAGTTGACAGTTCGTAACCCTTATTGACGCGTTTTAAAACCGTGAGGGCTTCGGCCCAGAGCGGACAATATTACAAGTGGGCCGGGCCATTACATTTGTGGTATCAGAGCCGCTCGCGTGTCCTCTTGGGCGATGGTGGAGTAAACCTCAGCGAGGACGCTGAGTCCCGAAAGGGGGGGAGAAAGGTCCCTTAGGCAAATCCCACATCGGCAAAGCACGGAGATGGTCTTGGGTTCAAAAAGTAATGATATATAAAATGGGAGAACTAATCACTAGAGGCGCCTTTTGGTGGAATGGCCTGGAGAGTTGGAAGAACTCCAGGGTTAAGCGTGCTCGCTTGAGAGAAATCCTGGGATGGGTGACCTCCTAGGAAGTTCTCCATTCCACCTATGGGACAAAACTGTTAGGCTTATGGCCAAAGCGGACAATTCCTCTAGTAGTTGGAGCCCGATCGTTACAATTAGTATCAGAGCCGCTCCGCGTGCAACCTTGAGCGATGGTGGGGCAAACCTCAGCGAGGACGCTGAGTCCCATAAGGGGGGTGGATTGTAACACCCTAGGCAAATCCCACATCGACAAAACACGGGAGAGATGCTGGGTTTATAAGTTGGTGGTTCGTAACCCCTAGTGACGCGTTTTAAAACTGTGAGGGCTTCGGCCCAAAGTGGACAATATCACTAGTGGGCCGAACCGTTACATTTGTGGTATCAGAGCCGCTCCGCGTGCAACCTTGAGCGATGGTGGGGCAAACCTCAGCGAGGACGCTGAGTCCCATAAGGGGGGTGGATTGTAACACCTTAGGCAAATCCCACATCAACAAAACACGGGAGAGATGCTGGGTTCATAAGTTGACAGTTCGTAACCCCTATTGACGCGTTTTAAAACCGTGAGGGCTTCGGCCCAGAGCGGACAATATCACTAGTGGGCCAGGCCATTACATTTGATCCACCCCCCTTATGGGACTCAGCGTCCTCGCTGAGGTTTTTCCCACCATCGTTCAAGGTTGCAAGCGAAGCGGTTCTGATACCACAAATGTAATGGCCGGGCCCATTAGTGATATTGTCCACTCTGGGCCGAAGCCCTCACTGTTTGAAAACGCGTCACTAGGGATTATGAACCACCAACTTATAAACCCAGCATCTCTCTCGTGTTTTGTCGATGTGGGATTTGCCTAGGGTGTTACAATCCACCCCACTTATGGGACTCAGCGTCCTCGCTGAGGTTTACCCCACCATCGTTCAAGGTTGCACGCGGAGTGGCTCTGATACCACAAATGTAACGGCTCGGCCCACTAGTGATATTTTCCGCTCTGGGCCGAAGCCCTCACGGTTTTAAAATGAGTCACTAGGGATTACGAACCACCAACTTATAAACCCAGCATCTCTCCCGTGTTTTGTCGATGTGGGATTTGCCTAGGGTGTTACAATCCACCCCCCTTATGGGACTCAGCGTCCTCGCTGAGGTTTGCCCCACCATCATTCAAGTTTGCACACGGAGCGGCTCTGATACCACAAATGTAACGGCTCAGCCCACTAGTGATATTGTCCGCTCTGGGCCGAAGCCCTCACGGTTTTAAAACGCGTCACTAGGGGTTACGAACCATCAACTTATAAACCCAGCATCTCTCCCGTGTTTTGTCGATGTGGGATTTGCCTAGGGTGTTACACTCATGGACCCAAATTCGACGTCTACAGCCCAAGCTATGGCCCAAAAACTGGGACTGGTTCAGTCAAATGGTCCAGCCCATTGTGATGACTTCATTACCATATTTGACAATTAAAATGGCCTCATCTCTCATCTAGCCCTTCATAGAAGTTGTAGAGGTGGCTCTTAAGGTTCAATTGGGCCTTTCAATGGATTAAACAGCACTCAATTTGGAGACCCACAACTTTAGAAACATCTGAAAAATACAACAAAGGTCAAATGCTGAAAATTTCTCCATTTAACACAATTATTCCACAACTATCTAAAAATATGTCTAAATAATAAATATATTTTAACCAACTGAATTACACATAAAAACACACAAAATGTGATGGGAGTAAAATTAATAAATTATGCACTTATCACAACTATTCACTTTGTATCTCTTAGAATAATTATATTTGTTCACTTATGCCTTTTACAACAGATATAACCGTTCACTTTATATCTCTTAGAAAAATTACATCTGTTCACTTATACCTCTTAGAACATATACAATTGTTCACTTATACCTCTTAGAACATATATAACTATTCACTTATACCTCTTAGAACAGATACAACCATTCACTTTGTATCTCTTAGAACAATTATATTTGCTCATTTACACCTTTTAAAACAAATATAACTACTGGTAATAAATAGTTCATTTTGATGCCTTTTAATGAACAGACATAACTCTTTCAAAATGAGATAAATTTTATTATCACTAATATTTTTAACAATATCCCCACCTAGTTAGTGATAGACACAATCAATATGAATTAGGATTTATGCATATAAAAGTGTTTTTTGACTTATGCACATAAATCTTATTACCTTCTTTAACACATTCACCATGAGCTTTAGTATCATAATATAACCTTATATTTCTTCTAATTAAAAGTATGTCATCAACATAAAGACAAATTATCACATAAAAAACTTTTAATGTATTAGTGTTTCTGAATTTGTTTAAGAGAAAAGTCATATGTGGCATACAATAATTTCTTTCTATAATCATTCAAACTAGAAGTATGATGTGCTATTATTCCTCCTAATTGTAGTGATTTAGGAACTACTATTTTCAAATTCTTAAACTTTGAAACAAAGATATGCAACTCATGGACTTATCCATAACAGGCATATTGTTAAGTATTTAGAATTCAAAATATTTCATAATGAGAAATTTATCCATACCTTTTTTTTTTAATTGTATTCGAATTCTAACGAATTTCAGATTTCCTTTGGAGACTTGACAGAGGTAAACAAATCTTATAGCCTATCTGATGAGTTGTTGAGAATATGACCTCTACATGGCAATTTATCTTCTTTTTCTAATATGCTTTCACCTTCTTAGTCAACATAATTTGTTCCTTAAAACGATCAAGTTTCACGAACTCTTGATTCATCACGGAAACAGCCTTAGACTCCATTGCGATTAATACCTTAAAATTATTGAGGCAGTGGGTGTAGAATAGGCTTTGAGGCATGATGAATCACTATCTTTAAGGTATTAATTGCCCTTACTAGATTGCTGTAAGGTTATGACAATATACCTCCAGGATACAACAAAGTTTGAAATCTGCATACAGCAACTCCTGAAGATTTCCCTTAAGAACTCTTTATACGAACCGAATTTAGAGAGATTAGAAGAAAAGAAGAAGAAGTAGAAACAGTATGTTTTTGGATTGAAAACTCATCCATATTTATAAAGAATGAAAAGTTATGGCACCTTTTCTAGATAGACACATCTATCTATCTCTAATAGATACAACTGTTTGTGTAAAAGACATATTTGTTTATTAACAAATAGTTGTGACTGTTTGTATAGAATAGATATATCTATTTATTAACAGACACTTATACAAACAGTTATGACTGTTTGTATAGAATTGATATGTCTATTTATTAATAGACATATTTACTTATTAATAAACACATCTGTTCGTAATTTATTTATGAAAATTACAGTAAGATAATTATTTTATTTCACACATATATGTGCCAAGTGCCATAATAGAATAATATATATTTATTTATATATATATATAATTCTATACATATTTCACTTTTGTCATTTCTTCACTTTTTTATATTTTAACAATATAAGAATTCTTTCTCTCTATACAATCTAACATACAAGCTATTTATAACACCTATATGGCGGATTCCCAAGCTTTGCCTCAAGCCCAATTAACATCTGAGATCAATGATCAGCCCAAACAGAAAGACATCATCACTTTCATGGATGCTGAATGGTACAATGCTGCAGCTGAAGGCCAAATTGACAAACTCAAAGATTACACAGAGCCTCTAGATCTTTTGCGTACCCCAAACAAAAATACAGTTCTGCATGTTTACATCACAGTAGTACAAAATGAAACGAAAGAATCCATTGAATTTGTGGAACTAATTATCAGCAAATGTTCATCACTGCTAACTGAGCCCAACATCAAAGGCGAAACTCCGCTGCACATTGCGACAAGGTTCGGGCACAAAAGCATAGTCGAATTTCTTATTCAAAGCATCAAGAAGGCTCAAAGAGAAGACCTTGAGAGAGGCGCAGAGGCATCAACAAGTGATAAGATGCTGAAGAAGACAAGCACAAATGAAGACACAGCCTTACACGAGGCTGTGAGAAATAATCATCCTCAAGTGGTGGAAATATTGATTAGAGACAAGCCTGAATTTGCAAACATAGCTAATGCCGCTGGAGAAAGCCCGCTTTACTTGGCAGCATTGCTAGAGTACAAAAGCATTGCCGTTGAGATATCGAATACCTCATTAGTGGCATACACCGGTCCCAACAGTAGAACAGCTTTGCATGAAGCTGTGATAAGTAAAGATAAAGGTACACTTCATGTAACACCCTAGGCAAATCCCACATCGACAAAACACGGGAGAGATGCTGGGTTTATAAGTTGATGGTTCGTAACTCCTAGTGACGCGTTTTAAAACCGTGAGGGCTTCGGCCCAGAGCAGACAATATCACTAGTGGGCCGGGCCGTTACATTTATGGTATCAGAGCCGCTCCGCGTGCAACCTTGAACGATGGTGGGGCAAACCTCAGCGAGGACGCTGAGTCCTATAAGGGGGGTGGATTGTAACACCCTAGGCAAATCCCACATCGACAAAACACGGGAGAGATGCTGGGTTTATAAGTTGATGGTTCGTAACCCCTAGTGACGCATTTTAAAACCATGAGGGCTTCGGCCCAGAGCGGACAATATCACTAGTGGGCCGGGCCGTTACACTTCATTTCCGCCAGGTTGAGAAATACCTAAAAATCCTTTTATCTTCCCTCTTTTTTATTTTAATTTAAGTCGATTAATCCCATTAACTATACAAATTTCATCAATTAAATTCAATGATAAGAATTTATATATGCACGAATATATAATAAAATTATTTTATTTATTTAATTTTCACTCAAATTTAAAATATTATATATAATTCTATATATAAATGAATATTTAACATTATTGAATTAAAAAGATTTTTATCTACTCATTAATTAAAGAAGAGAAAATTTCTGCTTAGTCCTGGATTTTATAATGAATAACATTTTTGATTTTATGGGTTTTAAAAATTAAATTATTTAGTCTTTTAATTTTGCTTTTGTAGTACATTTAGGTCCCTCTATCCATTTTTGCATAATATTAAGATAATTTACTATTTAATTCTTTGGTATTGCAATTATTTACAATTTTATCTTTTAATTTTACAATTATTTACAATTTCATCCCTCATTTCCATCTCTCTCCCTTCCCCCTTCTCTCTCTCTGTCTCTGTCTCTCTCTCTCTCTCTCACACACACACACACACACACACTGATAAGTGCATAATTTATTAATTTTACTTCCATCACATTTAGTGT
The DNA here is from genome assembly GCF_030052815.1 of Hevea brasiliensis. Classification (NCBI taxonomy): domain Eukaryota; kingdom Viridiplantae; phylum Streptophyta; class Magnoliopsida; order Malpighiales; family Euphorbiaceae; genus Hevea; species Hevea brasiliensis. The sequence continues at coordinate 19,858,713 of NC_079506.1, forward strand.
TTCTAGGGTATCTTTATGCCTAATTCAGTTGATTAAAGTATAATTATCTATTAGGCATATGTTTAGAGAGTTGTTGGAATAATTGTGTTAAATGGAGAAATTTTTAGCATTTGCATTAATCTGACTCTTTCTATATTTTTTAGGGTTTTGGTGAAGTTCCAAAGCATAGAAGTGTGGAAGGAAGTATGGAAAGGTCAAATGATTGAGAAGCGTTGTTGATACAAAGTACACGGGTCGTGTAAGCACAACCATGGACCCGTGTAACATTCTACTAGAAGAAATCCAGAGAACTGAGGAAGAAACAAAGTACAAGGGTGTGTAACTTGACCCGTGTAAATCCTGGAGACCCGTGTAACCTTCTGTGCCAATGCAAGACATATTGTAATGCCCTCACCGTAGGTAGTCCACACATTTTACTATTCTGACGACTAATGTCTGTTCGGACAGTGAGGATGTCTAAAACTACACTTAAACTATAGTGAGGAGGCATAAATTAATGAAATAAATATTAAAAAAATATAGGAAAAATTTTGAGAAAATAAAATAAAATTTAGAGAATTTATTAATTGGTATAAAATAATAAAAATAACCCGATGAGCACCAGGAAGGGCATTTTGGTCATTTCACCCTTAGAGGTGAATTTTGGCCTAAATGTCAAATTAAAATTAGGAAATAAAATAATTAACATAAATTAAATTTATGAATTTAAATTTGGAAAATGAGAAGAGAAAAGAAAAGAAAAGAAAGGAAAAGAAAGAAAAAAAAAAGAAAAAAAAAGCTTATGGAAATTTAAAATTTAAAGTACACAACAGAATATATATATATATACCCATTAAAAGACAAAAGCCACCAACTCTGTAACACCCTAGGCAAATCCCACATCGACAAAACACGGGAGAGATGCTGGGTTTATAAGTTGGTGGTTCGTAACCCCTAGTGACGCGTTTTAAAACCGTGAGGGCTTCGGCCAGAGCGGACAATATCACTAGTGGGCTGGGCCATTACATTTGTGGTATCAGAGCCGCTTCGCGTGCAACCTTGAACGATGGTGGGGCAAACCTCAGCGAGGACACTGAGTCACATAAGGGGGGTGGATTGTAACACCCTAGGCAAATCCCACATCGGCAAAACACAGGAGTGATACTGGGTTTATAAGTTGAAGGTTCGTAACCCCTAGTGACGCGTTTTAAAACCGTGAGGGCTTCGGCCCAGAGCGGACAATATCACTAGTGGGCCGGGCCATTACATTTGTGGTATCAGAGCCGCTCCGCGTGCAACCTTGGGCGATGGTGGGGCAAACCTCAGCGAGGACGCTGAGTCCCATAAGGGGGGTGGATTGTAACACCCTAGGCAAATCCCACATCGATAAAACACTTGAGAGATACTGGGTTTATAAGTTGGTGGTTCGTAACCCCTAGTGACGCGTTTTAAAACCGTGAGGGGTGTTACAAACTCCATCTTCTTCTCCACTCTTTCTCTTTCTCTTCCTCTACATGGCTAGCACCCTTGGTCCCTCATTTCCTCCATTGTTGTCAAGCTTCCAAGCTTGATTTCCCAAGCTTCCACACTCCAAAACCCATAGCCCACTTCATAAAAAGTACCCCCCACACCCTAAGGAAGCTATAGACACCCATTGGAAGTAAGAAAATTGAAGTTAGGGAAGCTCAAGTAAGGTTAGTGCACTAATCCCTTTTCTTCTCTTTATTAAACATAAAAAGCATGTTTAGCCAAGCATAAATATCATTAAAACAAAAAGAAAATCTAGAGGAAAGAACCCTTGAATTTTTGACAGCCATGAAACTTGAAGTTTGTTGCTTTTAAGTGATGAAAAATGGTTCCATGAGAATGTGTGATGAGTTGAAATGTTTGGGTGTTTGATTGTGTAGTGTTTGTGAAAATTTAAAACTTTGAAAACTAGGGTTTGTGTAAATGCTTGAGGACTTGGCGTAAATGTTGAAATTGACCTATTGAGTTGAGATTGTTGCTTATAGAAGTGTATTGCATGCAAATTTAAGTAAGGAAGTTGAAGGAATTGAGATATTGGAAGTGTTCAATTTCTATAGGTTTGGACTCAATGAGTCTAGTGGGCTTATTGACCCATAACTAAAAATGTGTGACTCCAATTGGTATGAGACCAATTGGAGGTGAAAATAAACTCAAAATAGCCCATTTTTCATGGAGACACCATGCCCAAATTTTGCCAAAATCATGACCAGTTCTCTGCCCAAACCTGGATGACCAAACACTGAAACCCAGAAAATGACCAAATGAACAGTACGTGTTCATTTAGTCTTAACTCTCTCTATACTGGTCTAAATGGCCTAAAATTTACATCAATGGAAAGCTTAGATATAGGGCTACACTTTTCATGAAGTCCACTTGACCCAGTTTTGCCTTTAACTAAGTCAAATTATTAGCACAAGTTGGGTCACTAAAACTGCCAACCCAGAAATTATCCAAAATACTGTTCCTTTGGTATGCTTGACCATTTTGGAAAAAATGCCATAACTTGGTCTCCAAAGCTGAAAATTGAGTGAAACTAGTGCCAAAAGTTTTATAAGACATAGCACAACAATTTTTGTGTTTTGACCAAGCCCTAGAAACCATTGCATCCTAGGGAAAATATTAGTCAAAGTTAGGAATTGAAATCTGGAAAATGCTAAGTTGAACCCAGAATGCCATTTGATACCCGTGTGTTCATTTGGCCATAACTCCCACTAGGAAATTCCATTTGAGATGTGCCAATATGATATGGAAACATGATACTTAGGGCTACAACATTGATTTGGACACCTTTGCCAAATTCTAAGTGTAAAGACCCTAAAAAGAGCGACAAACATACTGCCCTGAAGATTGACTATTGCCTTTATAGGATTAAGAGTCTAGGTTAATATATTGACTATAACTCACAATACTAAGCTTGAAAAATTATGAAATTGTACCTACGAGTCCCTAAGACATAGAGGAACATATCTTGTGAAGGAACCTAAGTCTAAAAATGATCATAAAATGATCAAATGACTGGTCAAAATTTATTAACCAGGAATTGTAAATTCTGGACAGCTTAGAGGCAAAGGGACTAGTTATGGTATTTTGACCATAACTTGAGTTCTATAATCCTAAATTCAGTGATTCAAAAATTGAAATTCAAGTTTAAACATAGAGGAGCATTTGTTATGAAGGAAGTATGACCAAATAGACATCCTAACCTAGTCAAATTCCTAGATAAAGATAACACATCAAAATGAACCTAAAGAAAGGTTCGTGGGAAAAATGCAATACATGGTGATTAAAATACTCATAAGGCTAATTAAATATTAAAAATGATATGAATATATAAATTGGGACTAATGTCCTATTAATATGAAATTAATGGTACCACTGAACAGTACTAGAAAATAGTAACAGTGAATAGTACTAAAATAATTAAAAATGTTTAATTGCCTATAGTATACCTAAACTTATTTATTTAGTTTGGATAAATTGGTATGCCAATTAGGGACTACAGATAGCAGTACTACCTACCGAGAAAATCATGAACTGACAATATATGTCTGGTATGATTCTTCTACAGGCTATATGCCTACTTACTGGCCATTGTGCCTAGTTTATTTCTGGCTTTATAAGCCTAACAGCGGGTCTCATGCCCGACAGCTAGCCTCGTGCCTGACAGACATATACTAGATAGACATATGGCTATCTAACTAGTATACACCGATGCATCCAGCTTTTATAATTTGTTATAGGTTTCTTGGGCACTGATAAAAATTAATTAAGACTTAAAATACAATAAGTAATCATAAAAGATCCTGATAATGTTAATTGCTTCCAAAGAGTAATAAAAATGTAAAAAACCCAAAAATATGATTTGCAAATATTATTTCAATTGTTAAATTATTGTTATTATAAATTATACACCACTAAGCGTTATGCTTAGCGCGTTAGTTTTCCATCGCGTTGGTACTGGAGATCAGTCCCATCAGCCGCAGCAGCAGCACCAGTAGTGCACTGACAGAGCTCTGACCAGATTTGTCACTGTCCATGTAACACCCTAGGCAAATCCCACATTGGCAAAACACGAGAGAGATGCTGGGTTTATAAGTTGGCAATTCGTAACCCCTAGTAATGCATTTTAAAACCGTGAGGGCTTCAGCCTAGAGCAGACAATATCACTAGTGGGCCGGGCCATTACATTTGTGGTATCAGAGCTACTCCGCGTGCAACCTTGAACGATGGTGGGGCAAACCTCTACGAGGAAGCTGAGTCCCATAAGGGGGGTGGATTGTAACACCCTAAGCAAATCCCACATCGGCAAAACACGGGAGAGATGCTGGGTTTATAAGTTGGCAGTTCGTAACCCCTAGTGATGCGTTTTAAAACCGTGAGGGCTTTAGCCTAGAGCGGATAATATCACTAGTGGGTCGGGCCGTTATAGTCCAGAGTCACCTCACTGGTCTTTTGTATTTTGGTAGGGCCCATGTATAGACTAGTATTTTGGTTCATTATGTCTAGTCATGATGTATTTCATTTTTGACTTGTAATTAAATTTGAGATTGAAATGAAAACTTGTAATTTATTATCTATGAATTTCTATATGAATGCAATAGATGATACTTTATTTTGAGATCTCATAAATAATTGTAAATGATATGATATAAGAGAATATGATATGGAAATGTGTGAAATGAATATGGACATGTTAACAGGTAATTAGTGGAATCCCACCAGATGCTAATAAAACAGGAGAGGCTCTGTCCAGGTCTCCACAGATATAAGATATAAAAAAAAAAATTTCTACACATAGAATACATGTTTTAAATGACATCAAAAGTTTACAATAGATATGATAAAATAAGATAGGGTGCTCCGGCACCGAATGTGGCACTTCTTGCTTGGCTATACAGTAGATAGGTAAGGGGCGTCACACATACCCATTCAGCTCCAGTAAGTTACACGGCCCTGGGCCGTGTAGTGATACACGGGCCATGTATCCGTCGATAATCAGTTTCCTGATTTTGCTCCAGTTGCAGTTTTTAACAGAGAGAAAGACTCTTAAACCTGACCCTAGGACATTTATTATATATAGAAGAGGCAGTAGCCAACAGAGGAAATGAGACATTTGTTCTCCGTAGACACTCTAGATTTCTTCAATATTCTTCTTTAATTTTCTGTAAGCCATGAACATGAGTGGCTAAGTTCTTAATTCAGTTCAAGGGATTCAAGTTCTTTTACTTGATTTGTAATACCAGGTTCTTAATTTAATTTATATCTTTTTGAATATCTATTGTTTTTCAATTTCATTGTCTTCGATCTATTGAATGATTTGCTAAAAAGGCCTATTAGTTAATTGTTTGATGTGGTCAATTGCTAGTTCATCTTCATAATCCGTAATTGTTGTATAAGATTGAACATGAGTAGCAATTAGGTTTTATTGATTATGATCCCAGTTTTCGATAATAACCTAAGAAAACAATAGGGTGAATTAAATGATTTATGCTTCATAAATTGTTGTTCAGCTTAACTACTTCCTATTCTTAAAGCAGTTATTAATTTGATGAGGATTGCTTAATACCAATTCAGTTAATAATTAGAGTCAACAAGAGTGCTGGGCTCAAATTGATGAGTATAGGGAAGTTAGGGTTTTTACCTCACTGTTTGGTAAATCTACGTTAAGTATTCAATTAGAGATAATTGTATTTCTTTTGTCTATGATCAAATCAATGCATTGGAATGCGAATTACCTTGGACTGAAGTTTGTTTAATTCAAGAGTTTATTATTTAATTTTAGATCTTAATTTTGGATTTTTTATTTCTTCTTTGGATTGCAAATTACCCCCCCCCCCAACCTTTGTTTCTTTTTTCCAGTACACAAGTGCACGAAATTTAATAATTCAGTCTCCAGGGTTCAATCTGGATTTATCACTTACTGCAGAAAATATTTTATAATTGGTGATTTCAGTTAATTTAATTTCTAGTGGATACGACAACCACCAAGAATTTTGGCATCGTTGTCAAGGACTGAAATTTATTGGATTTCGTGTTTTTAGTGTTAGGGTATTCTGTTATTAATTTTGTTTGTGAGTTGTTGCTGTTTTTAGGTTTTTGAAAAAAAATTATGGTGTTACTATTCATTAAGAATTTTAGTTGAATTTGGAGGGTGGCCCATACCTATTTTGAAGGAAATGACGTTTTGATCAAGACCAATAAATATATAGGATTTTTTGGCCCCACCCACTTGAGGCCAAATTCGATTGTTTTCTAGGGTTTTGAGGCATTTTTCTATTTTTACTTTTTTTTTTGTTTATGATAAGAACTTCTCAATCTGGTGAGTTGATCTTTGATCAAGAAGTAGAAAAAATAGCTAAACAGTTGAGAAAATTGGCTAAGCAGGCTAAGCAGATTCCTTGTACATCTGAAGGAGTCTAATCTCCAAGGGAGTTAAATTTAGATTCGGATTTGGATTCAAATTCCGAAAATGAAACCATAGCTGCTAAAACCTTGAAAGAGTTGGCTGCTCCTAATCTAAACCAACAGCCTTTGTGTATTCAATACCCTGCTTTAAATGTTGCTTTTGAGTTAAAATCTGGACTAATCCATTTGTTGCCTAAGTTTCATGGTCTTGCAGGGGAGGATCCACATAAGCATTTAAAAGAATTTCATGTTATGTGTTCCAGCATGAAACCTCAAGGAGTTTCAGAGGATCAAATCAAGCTTCGAGCTTTCCCTTTCTCACTGGAAGACACAACTAAGGATTGGTTATATTACCTTCCTTCTGGATCTGTCAACTCATGGAATGGGATGAAGCAGATATTTCTGGAGAAGTATTTTCCTGCTTCCCATGCTGCCAACATAAGAAAAGAAATTTGTGGCATCTGGCAGTACAATGGAGACAGCATGTATGAGTATTGGGAACGATTTAAGAAACTGTGTGCAAGTTGTTCCCATCATCAAATAAGTGAGCAGCTCTTGATTCAATATTTCTATGAGGGACTTCTACCAATGGACCGTAGTATGATACATGCTGCTAGTGGAGAAGCTTTGGTTGACAAGACACCAGAAGAGGCAAGGAGGCTGATTACTAACATGGAAGCAAATTCTCAGCAGTTTGGAATGAGAATGGATCACACACCTATGAAAGTTAATGAGGTAAGTACATCTAACCTTGAGAAACAGATTTCTAATTTAACTTCTTTGGTGAGGCAGTTAGCTGTAGGGAACATGTAAACTGTTAAGGTATATGGGATTTGTTCGGGTTCGGGTCATGCCACTGACATGTGTCCTGCGTTACAAGAGGATGAATCAATGCAACATGCTAATACAGTAGGACATTATGGACAGCCACAACGCAGGTATGATTCCTATTCTACTACTTATAATCCATGATGGCGAGTCATCCCAATTTGAGTTATGGCAATCAACCGGTGCAAAACCGACACCAACAGCAGAGACCACAAGTGAATCAACCACCTCCACCTCCACCTCCCTCAAATCAAGGTATGTCACTTGATGAAATTGTTAAGGTTTTGGCTAACAATACACAATAGTTTCAACAGGAGACCAGAAATAGCATTCAAAACATAGAGAGGCAGATTGGTCAGTTAGCCTCATCTGTGAGTAATCTGGAAGCTCAAGGTTCTGGAAAGCTTCCATCACAAACAATCATGAATCCCAGAGAAAATGCGAGTGCTATAGTGTTGCGAAGTGGGAAAGAAGTTGATAACCAGACTCCATAAACAGTTCTTGAATCGGTTGCTAAATTTTTAATATTAACTATTTTACTAAAAAACTAAAATAAAAAATCAATTGTAAAATTGGCTACTAATAACAAGTAATTTCAGTTAATTACAAAAATCGATTGTAAAACTAATTATTTTTTATAGTATATATATAAATATAAGAAAGAATAACAAAAACTATATGTAATATCAACCTACATAAAATATAAAATCATCCATATTTAGTTAGAGTTTGAATGTCATTAAAATAAAGCAAAATAATATATATTGTTAAGGTTTTTTCTCATATTAAAATAAAATCAATTAAATTAAGAAAATTAGCTGTTAATTCTTTAGATATTAAAAATAATATAAGAACAAATGATATTGTTAATTTTTTTAAGCAAAATAGTAATAATTACATATTTTCAAAAATATCAATTTTATTTTAAATGAATAAAATTTAAAATTTCAAACTAACTATAAAAATTTGAAAGAGAAATTTTATAATCATAATTTATGATTTATTATTATTATTATAAAAATTTAAAGAAAAAATACGTTAAATTGAAATTTATCGTAATGCAAATTAAAGTTGAGAGATGATTATGATATATCCATCTAAGTTGAGGCATGGTGAGTAAAATCTAGGGACAAATTAGTTTGTAAATCGGTGATAGTAAGTCATAGGGATTTTAATGACATTAAAATTAAAGTTTAGAGATTTTTACATACAAATTAAAATCAACGGACATCATCGATACAATAACTTAAATTGAGAGAAGATGAATGAAATTAATTCTAATGGCAAATTATGTTTTCCTTTTTAGCTACAACTTAAACTAAAAGAGTAGCTAAGAAAGAAGTGGACAAAAATAGAGTAGGTAGAAACTAGAAACTTTGGGATAAGGGAGTATTAGTGGCTTGAAAATGAAAGGTTAAATATTGATAAGATTTATGTCATTTTTAAAATGATTACAACTTATCACTGAATTGAGATACACATAAAATTATAAATCCTTTCTAGTGTAAAGAAAAAAAAAATTCAAAAAAAAAATTCATTAATAACATTTAATCTAATTCACAATAAATTAAAAAAAATTATTTTGAATCATTAAGAAATGTATCTTAAATAAATTATTATTTGTGCTAGATATGTAAATTAAGAGTTTTATTAATTTTGATAAAAAGTTTTATTAATTAAGAGTTTCATTATCATTTTACTTAATTTAATTTAGCAATCCCATAAATAGGGAGTACTTGTATATGAAAATTATTTGTAAATAACAACCCTTGTTTTAATTACTTGTATGTGTAGATTTATAGATTGCATTTTTAGAAAAGAAGTTTGATAAAGGAATAAATAATATTTTTAGAAATATTAATAAAGGACTGGCACTCAGATTAACGAGGTTAGACTAAGCGTAAGGCATAAAAGGTGCCTAACACCTTCCCCTTACATACTCACTATCGCAAACCTAAACATTGGGCCATGGTAATGACAGTTGTGAAACCTCTGCAAGGAGTAAGTTGCCATCCATGACCCTATCAGAAAATTGAGTGCATCAATCAAGTCCATTCAGTTGTTCCTTTGGAAATTGATGCCTCAATCAGATGTCCCTTAAAAGAAATAATAAATATGTCCTAGTTATTACCCGAGTGATGACTCCTGTTTATCTATGCCCTTACGGCATAAGTCTTTAATACCATGACAGTGTTATAGGAAGATGCTACTTATCAGTTGACTCGTATCTATTAAGATTATATAAATTGCATGTCTAGAAAATGCTGTCTAAGGAGGTGATACTTAAGTGAGATCGATGTGACTCCACTATCTTTCCTGGACATTATTTGGTGCACTTTATGCGATTCTAGTAGATGATTTTTCGCTTCACGCCACTTGACCCACACAAATATAGTCATGAACTACATAGATTATCCATAATTTAAATGTGCATCTGATAAGTGCATAATTTATTAATTTTACTCCCATCACATTTAGTGCTTTTAGTGTGTTTTTGTGTTTAATTCAATTGGTTAAAATATATTTATCATCTAGGCATATTTTTAGATAGTTGTGGAATAATTGTGTTAAATGGAGAAATTTTCAGTATTTTACCTTTGCTATATTTTTCAGGTGTTTCTAAAGTTGTGAGTCTCCAATTTGAGTGCTGTTTAATCCATTGAAAAGCTAAGATAGAGCACTTCAAATGATAAAGAGGGATCAAAGCCCAAATCAGTCTCCAAGGTAGACAAAATGAGTTATGGATCTATTGCAAAAGTCCAAACTCGATGTGTCACAACCAGTTTCAGTATTTAATTTGTATCTAGAGTTTCAGAAGTCCAAATGAAGCAAGGCCAAGCCCAATTGAACCTTAAGAGCCACCTCTACAACTTCTATGAAGGGCTAGATGCGAGATGAAGCCATTTTAATTATCAAAAATGGCAATGAAGTTGTCACTATGGGCTGGACCATCTGTCTGAACCAGTCTCAATTTTTGGGCCATAACATAGGCTGTAGACCTAGGATTTGGGCAAATGAGTACCCATTGGAAAGCTAAGAAATAGAGCTACAACTTTCCTGAAGAGGGCAGAGGCAGATTTAGAAAGAAAGTCACTAAAAATCGACCTTGATTCCAAAAATGTGAATGCAAGCTGAAAATCTGCCTTTTTGAATTTCAAAACTTTTCCTAGTTTGGTTCCTATCTTTGGAATTAGGTTTTTTACTATAAATACATCTTTGGGCAGCAGCTAAAAGCATCTCAATTCAGACTTTCGTTCTCCATAGAAGACATTCGTTCTTCATTCTTTTTAGATTTCTTCTTTATTTTTCTTTATTTTTCTGTAAGCCATGAACATGAGTGGCTAAGTTCTTAATTAAGTTCAATGGATTCAAGTTCTTATGTGTAATTTGTGAGACCAGGTTCTTAATTTAATTTATGTATTTTTGAATATCTATTGTTTTCTGATTTAATTATTTTTGATCTATTGAATGATTTACTAAAAAGGCCTATTAGTTAATTGTTTGATTTGATCAATAGCTAGTTCATCTTCATAATCCGTAATTGTTGTGTAAGATTGAACATGAGTAGCAATTAGGTTTTATTGATTATGATCCAAGTTTTCGATAATAACCTAAGGAAATAATAGGGTGGATTAAATGATTTATGCTTCATAAATTGTTGTTCAGCTTAACTACTTCCTTTTCTTAAAGCAGTTATTAATTTAATGAGGATTGCTTAATACTAATTCAGTTAATAATTAGAGTCAACAAGAGTGTTGGGCTCGAATTGATGAGTATAGGGAAGTCAAGGGTTTACCTCATTGTTTTGTAAATCTACGTTAAGTATTTAATAAGATATAATTGTATTTCTTTTATCTATGATCAAATCAATGCATTGGAATGCGAATTACCTTGGACTGAAGTTTGTTTAATTGGAGAGTTTCTTATTTATTTTTAGATCTTAATTTTGGATTTTTAATTCTCAGCAGTTTGGAATGAGAATGGATCACACACCTATGAAGGTTAATGAGGTAAGTACATCTAACCTTGAGAAACAAATTTTTTATTTAACTTCTTTGGTGAGGCAGTTGGCTGTAGGGAACATGCAGACTATTAAGATATGTGGAATTTGTTCGAGTTCAGGTCATGCTACTGACATGTGTCCTGTGTTACAAGAGAATGAATCAATGTAACATGCTAATGCAGTAGGACATTATAGACAACCACAACGCAGGTATGATCCCTATTCTAGTACTTATAATCCTGGATGGTGAGATCATCCCAATTTGAGTTATGGGAATCAACCGGTGTAAAATCGATACCAGCACAAAGACCACAAGTGAATCAACCACAACCACAACCGCCTCCACCTTCGCCTCCCTCAAATCAAGGTATGTAACTTGATGAAATTGTTAAGGCTTTGGCTAACAATACACAACAGTTTCAATAGGATACCAAAAATAGCATTCAAAACATAGAGAGGCAGATTGGTCAGTTAGCCTCATCTGTGAGTAAGCTGGAAGCTCAAGGTTCTAGAAAGCTCCCATCATAAACAATCATGAACCCCAGAGAAAATGCAAGTGCTATACTATTGCGGAGTGGGAAAGAAGTTGATAATCAGACTCCACATGAGCCAATGAAAAAGAAAAAAACAAAGAGCAAAAGAGTCTGAAGTTCCTGAAGTTGAGGTAAATACTGAACCTAACTTGAATAAGGTTAATAATTCTGTTCTTCCTCCATTCCCATGCAGGTTGGCTAAGACTAAGAAAGAAGAATAAGAGAAAGAAATTTTGGAGACTTTCAGAAAGGTGGAGGTGAATATACCTTTACTTAATGCGATCAAACAAGTTCCAAAGTATGCTAAATTCCTGAAGGAGTTATGCACTACAAAGCGCAAGTTGAGGAATAATGAGAAGATCAGTGTGGGGGAAAATGTGTCAGCACTAATTCAGCAAAAATTACCCCCTAAGTGTAAGGATCCAGGTTCGTTTTCTATTCCCTGCAGAATAGGTGATTCTAAATTTGAAAGTGCAATAGCAGATTTAGGAGCATCTATTAATGTTATATCAAATTCAGTTTTTCAAACTTTAAATTTGGGTCCTTTGAAAGAAACCAGTGTCATTATTCAATTAGCTGATCGTTCTAATGCTTACCCATTGGGAGTAGTTGAGGATACGTTGGTGCAGGTTGGAGAATTGATTTTTCCTGCAGATTTTTACATTCTGGATATGGAGGATAGTGTTCCCACATCAAAGTCAGCTTTGATTTTTTTTGGAAGACCTTTCCTAAAAACTGCCAAGACAAAAATTGATGTGGATAAGAGTACCTTAACTATGGAGTTTGATGGAAAGACTGTCAAATTTAATATCTTTGATGCCATAAAGTATCCTGTTGATAATCATTCTGTTTTTTCTATTGGTGCTGTTGATACATTTGTGCAGGATGTGTTTGAGTTAAGCATGGAGGATGAGTTAGAAAGAAAATCACATTTGCATGAATTAGAGGAAATTCGCCTTAAGGCTTATAAAAATTTTAGGATTTGTAAAGAAAAGACAAAGGCATTCCATGACAAAATAAGGAAGCAGTTTGTGGTTGGGCAAAAAGTTTTATTATATAATTCCATATTGAAGCTGATGCCTGGTAAGTTGCGTTCTCGTTGGATTGAACCCTTTGTTGTTACTAATGTGTTTTCTTATGGTGCAGTTGAAATTCAAAGTTTAGGAACCAATACAGTGTTCAAAGTCAACGGTCATAGACTCAAGCCATTTTATGAAGGGTTTCAGGAGCATATAGTGGAGGAGCTCAAATTGAGTAACCCAATTTATGTGGATTAAGGAGTTTTGTCATGTCGAGCTAACGATGTTAAACAAAGGCACTTCTTGGGAGGCAACCCATGGGTGGCTTATTAGCCATAATCAGATTTGTTTTCTTTCCCTTACTTTATTTTATTTTCTAGTATTTTTTTTTTCTTTTCTTTTGCATTTGGGCTTTACATTGGGGACAATGTAAGTTTTAAGTGTGAGGGAGGAGAAATTTGTTACTGCAATCTTTTATATATAATAAAATAAAATTTGTTCTCATAAGCTTGATTCATGATTCTTTATTAACTCTCAGAGAGAAGTGCTTTGTCCTTGAAATGACTTTTCTATTTTACATTAAACTTTTGAGATTTTATGTAAGGTAATAGTAACTTTAATGATAGATTTTCTCTCTTCTCCATACCATATATCAATTTTTTCTGCTAAATCATTTAGGCTTGATTTAATGGTGAAATGATTAATTATGTGTGCTTTAAACTAATGTCATGCATATTTCAAAACTTTATTTAATCTATCAGGGCACTTTATAATATGTAGATGCATAAATTGGGGGAAATAAAAGGTTGAACTTGAAAATTGCTCCGCTATTTTAGTTAAGCAAACTAACCAGGGGTCTTCATGAACCCCATGTCGATTCTCAGGCCAAAAGCTAGCTAGGATATGAGTAAAGTACTTTTCTGAAGGTGACGCTTGAAATAAAAAAAAAAAGTAACTGTGACAAGAGAGAAGTACCAATTTCAAATAAATAAAAGGGGGCATTTTTATCTCCTCTAAGATTTGCAAAGAGCTATAATTAATGTGCCTTGATAAATTAACCTTGTGTTTTGGTGTGTATTGACTTAAAAATTTTATGGAACTTTAATTGTGTGAGCTTAATTGATTTCAAGCCTTTTATTTCGTGTTGAAAAATTGTTGATATAGTGTTGATGGAATTTGTTGTGATGGTTATTACCTTACTTGCCTCTTCTTTTAAATTTTTAATCTTTTGTTAGAGAATGTTGTGATAGGGTAAAGTTAAGGAACTCCTAAATGGAGTTGATTGAGAGTTTAAGTTATGCTTGAGGACAAGTATGGAATAAGTATGAGGGAATTTGATAAGTGCATAATTTATTAATTTTACTCTCATTACATTTAGTGTTTTTAGTGTGTTCTTATGTTTAATTTAGTTGGTTAAAATATATTTATCATCTAGGCATATTTTTAGATAGTTGTGGAATAATTGTGTTAAATGGAGAAATTTTTAGCATTTTACCTTTGCTGTATTTTTTAGGTGTTTCTAAAGCTGTGGGTCTCTAATTTGAGTGCTGTTTAATCCATTGAAAAGCTAAAGTAGAGCACTTCAAATGATAAAGAGGGACTAAAGCCCAAATCAGTCTCCAAGGTTGACAATATGAGTTATGGATCTATTGCAAAAGCCCAAACTCGATGTGTCACGACCAGTTTCAATATTTAATTTGTATCTGGAGTTTCAGACGTCCAAATGAAGCAAGACCAAGCCCAATTGAACCTTAAGAGCCACCTCTACAACTTTTATGAAGGGCTAGACGCGAGATGAGGCCATTTTAATTATAAAAAAGGCAATAAATTCGTTACAATGGGCTGGACCGTTTGTCTGAACCAGTCTTAGTTTTTGGGCCATAACTTGGGCTGTAGACCTTGGATTTAGGCAAATGAGTACCCGTTGGAAAGCTAAGAAATAGGGCTATAACTTTCCTGAAGAGGGCAGAGGCAGATTCGGAAAGAAAGTCACTGAAAATCGGTCTTGATTCCAAAAATGTGATTGCAGGCTAAAAATCTGCCTTTTTGAATTTCAAAACTTTTCTTAGTTTGGTTCCTATCTTTGGGATTAGGTTTTTGACTATAAATACGTCTTTGGGCAGCAGCTAAAAGCATCCCAATTCAGACTTTCGTTCTCCATAGAAGACATTCGTTCTTCATTCTTTTTATATTTTTTCTTTATTTTTCTTTATTTTTTTTGTAAGCCATGAACATGAGTGGCTAAGTTCTTAATTCAATTCAAGGGATTCAAGTTCTTATGTGTGATTTGTGAGACCAGGTTCTTAATTTAATTTATGTATTTTTGAATATCTATTATTTTCTGATTTAATTATTTTTTATCTATTGAATGATTTGCTAAAAAAGTCTATTAGTTAATTGTTTGATTTGATCAATTGCTAGTTCTTCTTCATAATCCGTAATCGTTGTGTAAGATTGAACATGAGTAGCAATTAGGTTTTATTGATTATGATCCAAGTTTTCAATAATAACCTAAGGAAACAATAGGGTGGATTAAATGATTTATGCTTCATAAATTGTTATTCAGCTTAACTACTTCCTTTTCTTAAAGCAGTTATTAATTTGATGAGGATTGCTTAATACCAATTCAGTTAATAATTAGAGTCAACAAGAGTGCTGGGCTCGAATTGATGAGTATAGGAAAGTCAGGGGTTTACCTCGCTGTTTAGCAAATCTATGTTAAGTATTCAATAAGATATAATTGTATTTCTTTTGTCTATGATCAAATCAATGCATTGGAATGCAAATTACCTTGGACTGAAGTTTGTTTAATTGGAGAGTTTCTTATTTATTTTTAGATCTTAATTTTGGATTTTTAATTTCTTCTTTGGATTGTGAATTAACACCCCCCAACCTTTGTTTCTTTTTCCATTACACAAGTGCACGAAATTTAATAATTCAGTCTCTAGGGTTCGACCTAGATTTACCACTTATTGTAGAAAATATTTCATAATTGGTGATTTCAGTTAAATTAATTTCTGGTGGATTCGACAGCCATCAGTATGTTATTCTCAAAATAATCATTGGTCTACAAATGAATCAAGTGATAGTCTTTTTAAGGATGCCAAGAACAAAAGCCAATATACCACTACTTATTGCACACACTTCTCACTTTTGTTTGTGTTTTCTCCTCTATTATTAATGAAGACAAAAGACTATTTATAAGTCATGACACCTTTTGACCCAATAATTGCATCACTTCATGCATGTAACTATTAAGAAGAGTTGCATCTCTTCACATCTTTTAATCAATATATATGACTTTTAGATTTTGCCCCCTTTCGATAACGTACATGACTTTTTATGCACTTGTTCTTAGTTCTAGTTTTAAGTCTAATAGATCCGGATTGACCCACATGAGTGACTCGGACTATATTTCCAATAGTTTGCTTCCTTGCCTTTTGAACTCTCTTTCACAATATCTTATTTGGACTTGAATTGGTAGAATTATAAATGAGAATTTTATTTGTTCAGTTTTGTGCTTTGAAAACATGTAAAAAGGTTTTTTTTTTTTTAAGCAAGAGAATGATTATTAAATATAGTCTAGAATAAACATTGAACTAAAGACCATAAATGGGTACACGTAAGAAGGTTAGTTATAGAAGGACCTGGCTGAACCACCTTAGCTATGTGTGATGGTTGGAATGATTTAAGAAGCTGATATATATCGCTATTGGCATCAGTGGGCTAGAAGGTGCGTAGATTTTTTTTTTTTTTTTTTTTTTTTTTTTGCTTACTAACAAAATGAAGCAGTTTTGTAAACCACTGTAAATCTATTATTAAATAATAATTTTAATTTTTAATATCGAGTAAAAGTAATGACAAATTATTTTTATCCATTAAGAGGTGATTGTATCAGTGCCATCCCTAATTTTAATTTTTATCATAACAATCCCTGAACTTTAATTTGAGTATCCTTAAATCCTTATGACTTTTTGTGCTACTATTGGTTTACAAGTTAACTTGTGACTCAATTTCATTCATCATCGCTCTTAACTTAGACAAATGTGCCTCAAACGTCTCTCAATTTTAAATTATATCACAAGAATCCCTATATTTCAATGCAGTATATAAATAATTTTACATTATATATATTGATTAGCAGCCGACTGAATCAGTTGCTAATCCATTAAAATCGGTTGCTAATCAATTTAGCAATCGATTTAGTTGATTGTAATGAGATTAGTTGCAACTAGCAACTGAGAACTATATCGGTTGTTAAATTAATTAAATTTAAAAAAAAAATAAAATTTTGGAAGGAAACTATCGGTTGCTACTAGCAATTGAAACATAATTGGTTGTCAAAAATTTGGTATCTTTAATTTTATAATTTTTCAACCATTTTGTGAATTGGTTGCTATTTACAACTATTTTAGCAACTGAAAAGTTAGTCACTAATTTAAAAAAATTATAAACTAATATAATTTCCAAATAACAAATAAATAATTTTTTTCAAAAATTACTAAAATAATAAATTATTAATGAAAAATTAGTACTAAAAATTAATATAAAAATAGTATAAAAAACAATAATAATAACTATTACGAAAATATTTACAAAAAATTAAATATAAAAAGATATTTATAAGACAAATTACAAAAAAAAAAAATTGACACATATATATAATATATATAAAAATTACTAAATATTAATACTTCAAATAATTTACTAACAAAAAAATATATTTGTATAAAATTTTTATTTTATGTCAAAGAAAAATAAATTAAATAAAAAAGATGAGAGAGAAAAAGATGATGAAAAAAATATATAAGAAATAAGAAAGATGATGAGGAAGAAAATGAAGAAGAAAATAGATGAGAAAGAAAAAGATGAAGTAGAAAATATACAAGAAAGAAAAAGAGGAAGAAAAAATATATTAGAAAAAAAATGATAAAGAAAATGGACGAGAAAGAAAAAGATGATGGAGAAAATATGTTAAAAAGGAAAAGATGATGAATAAAAAAGCTAAGAATAAAAAAGATGACGAAGAAATTAAGAGAAAACAGAAGAAAGAGAAAAAAAATGAGTAGTGGCTTATATAAGTAAATTAGCAATTGATTTTAGCAACCGATTATCTGTTGCTAATTTCTTTTAAAAATTGGGCAGTAATTTTTGGGATAAAAATTTTGCAACTGAATTGCAATTGGTTGTAAAATTAGTTGCAAAAATCGGTTATTGTTAACAATCAATTCGATAATTGTTTGTAAATCAAAACTAAAAAAAAATGAGTGGGAATTTTTTGGGAGCAAAATTTAGTTGCTAATACTAACCGATTTTAATCAATTGCACAAATCGGTTGCTGTTAGCAACCGATTCACAAATCAGTTGCAAATGAAAATAAATAAATAAATAATTCGGTAAATTTTTTTTTGGGGAAAAAATCTATTACAAAATTAGTTGCTATTAGCAACCGATTTTAATCAATTCTAAAAATTGATTGCCATTACCAACAGATTCACAAATTGGTTGTAAATAAAAAAAAAAGTGGGAATTTTTATGAGAAAAAATTTAGCAGTCGATTAGTGATTGATTGCAAAAATCAGTTACTATTAGCAACCAACAAATAATCAGTTGCAAATAAAAACCGATTTTGCTAATTGATTATAAACTAATTGCTAATAACAATCGATTTTTGTAGCGATTGCAAATCGGTTGTCAACTTTGAAGCCAATTAAAATAATTGTTTAATTTAATAATCTATTTTCTAAATCATTGGCTGTTAGCAATATATTTTAACAACCAATTTCCTAATCGATTGCTAATTATATATTTAAGATTTTTTTAATATCAATTAGCAACCGATTTTAGCAACCAATTATAAATTGGTTACTAATAACAACCGGTTTAGCAACCCATTCTTGAATCGGTTGCTAAATTTTTAAAATTAACTATAAGAAAGAATAATAAAAACTATATGTAATATCAACCTACATAAAATATAAAATCATCCATATTTAGTTAGAGTTTGAATGTCATTAAAATAAAGCAAAATAATATATATTGTTAAGTTTTTTCTCATATTAAAATAAAATCAATTAAATTAAGAAAATTAGATGTTAATTCTTTAGATATTAAAAATAATATAAGTACAAATGATAAATAAATAAAATTTAAAATTTCAAACTAACTATAAAAATTTGAAAGAGAAATTTTATAATCATAATTTATGATTATTACTATTATTATTATTATAAAAATTTAAAGAAAAAATATGTTAAATTGAAATTTATTGTAATGCAAATTAAAGTTGAGAGATGATTATGATATATCCATCTAAGTTGAGGCATGGTGAGTAAAATCTAGGGACAAATTAGTTTGTAAATCCGTGATAGTAAGTCATAGGGATTTTAATGATATTAAAATTAAAGTTTAGATATTTTTACATACAAATTAGAATCAACGGACGTTATTGATACAATAACTTAAATTGAGAGATGATGAAAGAAATTAATTCTAATGGCAAATTATGTTTTCCTTTTCAGCTACAACTTAAACTAAAAGAGTAGCTAAGAAAGAAGTGGACAAAAATAGAGTAGGTAGAAACTAGAAACTTTGGGATAAGGGAGTATCAATTGCTTGAAAATGAAAGGTTAAATATTAATAAGATTTATATCATTTTAAAATGATTTCAACTTATCAATGAATTGAGATACACATAAAATTAGAAATCCTTTCTAGATAAAGAAAAAAAAATTCAAAAAAAAAATTCATTAATAAAATTCAATCTATTTCACAATAAATTAAAAAAAAATTATTTTGAATCATTAAGAAATTTATAATTATTTTGAATCATTAAGAAATTTATCTTAAATAAATTATTATTTGTGCAAGATATGTAAATTAAGAGTTTTATTAATTTTGATAAAAAGTTTTATTAATTAAGAGTTTTATTATTATTTTACTTAATTTAATTTAGAAATCCCATAAGTAGGGGGTACTTGCATATGAAAATTATTTGTAAACAACAATCCCTATTTTATTACTTGTATGCGTAGATTTAGAAATTGTATTTTTAGATAAGAAGATTGATAAAGGAATAAACAAGATTTTTAAAAATATTACTAGAGGACTAGCACTCAAATTAACAAGGTTAGACTAGGCGTAATACGTAAAAAGTGCCTAATACCTTCCCCTTACATATTCACTATCCCAAACCTAGAGATTGGGCCTTGGTAATAACTGTTGTGGTGCATAAATTGAAATAAAAATAACTAAATAATTGAAATATTTATTTCACGTATAACTTTATAAGGAAATATAGATTTTATGAGTTTGTAGTCTTTTACATGTTTATAGAACTTTGGTAGCAAATTAAGTTAATCAGGATCTTTTTTATTCATTTATTCCATGTGCAGTCTTATTACTCTTATCTGTGATTTTTTCATGTAATTATTTAAATTTAAAGTTTATTACTGATATCTGTGCCCAAGTAACCTATGACAGACTAATATCTAAATAAAAGGAGGAGAATAATTTTTTTTTCTTAACTTTTATTTTCTCTCCTTTTATATATATATATATATATATATATATATATATATTTATTTATTTATTTATTTATTTATTTTATTTCCCTCTAAAACAGTTTCATATCATGTTTGAAATACACACTAATATATATTGAAATTGATAAGAAATATAATTCTTCAATTCTAATTTAATTAAAGTAAATAAAAAAAAATCTTTAAACAATATTTTAAAATATGTATATGTCATTCTGACAATAACTTTAATAAAACATGACAAAATTAAACATTATTTAAAATAGATTTTTTATTTTATATATATATATATATATATATATATATATATATATATATATATATATATATATATATATATATATAATTTAATTTTAGCCCTGCAATTTATATCAAATAGTCACATAAACTTTTAAAATATTTTGGGTCCAATTAAGCTCCTCAACTATTCAAAATCATTCATTTAACTCTAAACTTAGCCGAGATAAACGGAGTTTAATTGCAAAGCACAACAAGACCTTTAGGAAAACGAATTTCCAGCCTTGAAGGTGAGCCATCAAGCATGCAACCATATATGATCAACTTGTGTACATGTATAATTTGTCCATCATTCATTTACAACTCAGTCGCCATGATACCTCGTGGTATGCTTTTCACTGCAACAAAAGGCTAACTATATGCAATACCATGCAAGTTTATTGGGAAAGAGGTTTCAGTCACTACAACAAAAGCAATTGCTGCAAATATTGGTCCCTCAATGCTATATAGATTCGCCCAGCTCCAGAAATATATGACCTCATTAACGCAAATGCTTTCCCATTGAGTATAGTAAGGAGGGCTGTCACGGAGAAGCTGCCATGGTCGAGTACCTAATGGGCAAACTCGATATTCAGTCCTCTTACCCATTTGGTAATTATGCCATGAGTTTAAAACCTTTTACTGCTTAGAAACTGGATCGAACCCTAATGAGTTGACGCAAGGGTAGGTATAAGAAGCAGCCATTGATATCTTTGAATATAAGTGGTAGAGTAATCTCCTGCTTAGTACTGAGATTGCAAAGGGTATCGAAGAAAACGGTGAGCAAATGGAAAAGAACAGACGTTATGAGTCACGTGCTCACCTGAGTTACTTTTGGTTCAATATTAGCTAATTTTAACTAAATTTAGAGTTAAATGGACGATCTTAATTAACTGAGAGACTTATTTGAATCTTAAAATATTTTAAAAACTTATATAATTATTTAGAAGGATCTATATAAGTCTTTAGCCTATTTATATTTATAAAATAACTAGTCACTCAAGCGGGGCTTATGAGGTGATGGAACATTGCACTAGTCCAGAGGGGTGGATTTATTGTGACTAATATCTGGCCTATCCGTTTTTAGTTGGGAGTTAAATTCATAATAATTTTTTTTTAGCAAAAATTCATAATAAATTAGTTGTAATCAAAATTTTTCCAAATATCTAAATCTGTATTGAGCGTTATAAATTTAATGCATGAAATCAACCCATCAAACCAAACACAAATTTGTCTTCACTCTCCAGGAACCTTATAAATGAAGTGTCTGGCAAGTGTGTGTTAAAAGTGAAGAGAAAAACCTAAAATCTCACTGCTAAAGCTTTTTCTTGCTCACTATTTTTCACTGCTCAACTTTGCTAGCGACCTCTAGCTAGCTACACGTATGGCGGATTCCCAAGCTTTGCTCGAAACCCAATTAGTATCTGAAACCAATGACCAGCCCAAACAAAAGGGCATCATCACTTCCATGGATGCTAAATGGTACAATGCAGCAGCTGAAGGCCAAATCTTAAAATATCATTTTATAATGCAAAAATGCTACATAGCTCAAATTGAGATAGCTCAAAATGACATATTGATAATTAAATTGAAATTCATTATCATTTTACCCTTTTAATATATGAGCCATTTATAGTGACTTGTGAGCCATTTAGCTCATTTATAAGCCACTTGTCTATAAAATCTCTTCATTCAATATCTACTCACCAAACAATATTTTCCAATGTCAAATTAAGATGTTAGCAGCTGTTAAAACTCTAAAAATTAATGCTATGGGAAACATACAAATTTAGAGATATTGTATATTATAAGTTATTACATATAATATATTTGTTATAAGATAAGATATATTGATTTTTAATGATAAGTTATACTATAAGTTATATTTATTTTTTTTAACTTGAAATATGATATAAATTTGATATATATTAATTGAAATGAAGTAAATAGAATTTCAAAAATGAAATTAAATATTACAACAATAAATATTGATATTAAAGTAAGTATCATATTAAAATTGGTTTGAAATTTGATAGTGGTGTTAGAATGATAATGATGGCGGTGGTGGATTAGTGTAGGTAGGGTGATGGTCAAACTAATTATATTTATATTTTTTCAGTATATAAAATATTAAAATATGATATAAATTTCACTATATATATATATATATATATATATATATATATATATATATATATATATATATATATATATATATATATATTAAATCATATATACTCCATAAACACTCAAATCACCATGGTTTACAATCACCACTATTATCATTATTTAAATCGTTTACTTACAAATTATATGGATATAGATAGATATAAATGTAAAAATACATATTACTTGACATGATATACACTTTTAACAAATAAAATTTATATTTTCGAAAAAAAAAAACATATATATATATATATATATATATATATATATATATATATATATATATATATATATATATATATATATATATATATATACAAACACACACATTAGAGCTTGTATAATATATATATTTCATGCAATAAAATATTGGATGAGGGCAAGTAGCCTGATTGGCATAGAAGCACGCATCTCAGCGTGGTTCAAAGTTCGAGTCCTCTCTATCTTAGATGTTTTTTTTTTTTTTCCATTTATAAGTACACCTAACACAATACGTTCTTTATATATGTACATATATATATATACGTTGATTTGAAAAGCGGATGAGGGCTAATAGCCCAATTGCACATGCTCCCAAGCATAAGGTAGAGGGTTCAGGGTTCGAATCTTTCCTTTGCCTTTTTTTTTTTCTTTATAATTCTTTTCATTAAAAAATATAATATTAAACTGTAATAATTAGAAGTATTTTTAAACCCTAATTAACACTTTTCCTTAAAATTATAATATAACAAATGTTTAGATTTAAAATTATAAGATATATATAAATCATTTACTTATATACATCTAGTTTTATAGTATTAATACCACTTCAATACTATTAGAATAATCACCTATACAACGATCAATAGTTAAATCAGCACTACCGCTATAATCACCACGTGTACAATATTACCACCATTATTATCATTAAATCATTGTTTTTAATTTAAATATAGAGGGAGATAGTCAAAGATATTTAGAGAATGATAGAAATCAAATGAATTATAGATAGAAATATTAAGATTATCATATATATATAAAGATAAATAGAGGGAGAGAGAGATAAAGATGTGGAGAGAGATATATAGAAATGCATAAATCCTCTACCTTATGTTTGGGAGCATGTGCCAATTGGACTATTAACTCTCATTCGATAAATTTTTGTATATATACACACACACACACACACACACAAGAGTTATTTCAAAATCAATACATATTGATTTATACATTTCTATATATCTCTCTCCACATCTTTATCTCTCTCTCCCTCTATTTATCTTTATATATATGATAATCTTAATATCTCTGTCTATAGCTCTTTTTATTTCTATCCTTCTCTAAATATCTTTAACTAGCTCCCTCTATATTTAAATTAAAAACAATGATTTAATGATGATAATTGTGGTAATATTGTACACGTAGTGATTGTAGCAGTGATGTTGATTTAACGATTGATCGTTGTATAGGTGATTATTCTAATAGTAGTGAAGTGGTTTTAATACTGTAAAACTAGGTGTATATAAATAAATGATTTATATATATCTTATAATTTTAAATCTAAAAATTTGTTATATTATAATTTTAAGGAAAAATATTAATTAGGATTTAAAAATACTTACAATCATCACAATTTAATATTATATTTTTAAATGAAAATAATTATAAAGAATCACAAAAGAAAAAAAAAGGGACAAATGGAGAGATCGAACCCTAAAACCTCTATCTTATGCTTGGGAGCATGTGCCAATCAAACTATTAGCCCTCATCCACTTTTTAAATCAACGAAAATATATATGTACATATATAAAGAATGTATTGTGTAAGGTGCGCTTATAAATAGAAAAAAATGAAATTTGATATAAGGAGGGCTTGAGCCCTGAACCACGTTGAAATGCGTACTTCTATGCTAGTCGGGCTACTTACCCTCATTTAACATTTTACTGCATGAAATATATTTATTATACAAGCTCTAATGTGTACATATATTATTTTTTTCAAAAATATAAATTTTATTTGTTAAAATTATATATCATATCCAGTAATACTTATTTTTACATTTATATCTAATTCTTCTCTGCAATCTAATTTATTATGCTAGCTCATCATTGCTGCATGTAGTAGCTCATGTGTGCATACATTAATACAATAAACACACTTCTCGAATCATCAGTTCTTAAATGGTGTGCACAACTGCAAGCAATAATAGCTTGTTGCATGCACGCTTTCCTTTGCATGAGCCATGAAATGAGCTACCTCACCAACTCCAAACTTTGAAGTCATTTTTAAGCTGTTTCCTCTCTTTCTTTTAAGGGTATAATAGTAAAACTATTTACATTAGTACCATTTGAGCTAACTCAAATTGAGCTATTTAGCAGTGCTCTTTATAATATTAAATTAATTTTCAAGATTAGCATGTCTTGAATATCCAAAACATTAATAAAGGACAAATCATTGCAAATTTCCTTACTTTTTAAAAGAAAAAGGCTGAACATTATAAATATTTTGCAATGGATTAAAGTTGACGTTGTACGTTTCTAAATTACAAGGATTTAATTACGAATTTGTTTTAATAGAGAAGCTAAGAAAGTAGTGGACAGAAATAGAGTAGGCAGAAACTATAAAGTTTCATATAAGGGACCACAAATATTAATGATTTGAATATGAAAGTTTAAATAGTAATAAGATTTCTATATATATTTTTTTCCCAATAATGTGTCTAAGTAGGTGAATTGGACAATAATTGATTTTCTTGCTTTTAATTGAAATTAATAGAAAAATCAATGTTAATCACCCTATTGTGTATCTACATGGTGTATGAGCAATTTATCAATTTTTTAATTGTTACACTTTAAATAATATTATATATATATATATATATATATATATATATATATATATATATTTATAGTTTAAAATAAATTTATTTTTTAAAAAATTAATTTATATATTAAATATGTTTATATTATATTTTATAAAAAAAATTCCTTACAAATTTACTTTTTGAAAAATATACATTTTAGAAAATACAACATTTTGAATTGAACTAAGCCCATATATATTAGGGGTGAGCATTTGGTTAACCGAAATGAATTTTTAACCAACCAAATTATTAACTGACTCTAAAATTATTAACCCAATCGAAATAAAAAAAATCAAAACCAACCGAACTAAAATTATTCGATTAGTTATCAATTATAACCGAATTAATTGAAAAAAATAAAAAATATATTTTATATTATTAATTAATTAATTAATTAAAAATAAAATATATTTATAATCTTTTTTATTTATAAAAAATAATAAATATGATTATTAAAGAATATTTACAAGTTGATTACTATTATTATTATTATTATTCATAAAATTAATAACTATAACTAATATATTGCTAATAAAATTATAATTTATATATTAATAAATTATATATATATTAATTTGAAAAAGGCAATCGGACATCATTTGAAAAAGGCGATAATCGGACGATCCAGATCGCTTGGTGAGATTTTCGTACTTTTTCGATTCCCAAAATTTAAAAATAATTTTATGATAATTATTAACACACTTTGGACTTAATTTAGGTGTAATCGGATTGAGATAGCTCACCAGCGTCGGGCCGCATTTCAGCCAGATCCAGCTGCCCGGCTGCCCATCTCAGAATGTGATCGATATTATAGTCAATCCTAGCATTTTCAGACGTTGTGGACACATTTCAAGTGTCAGATTTGGCATAGGTAAACTCGAACTCTACATTGCTCAATTTTTGCCTTGTACTGGGTTAGAATAAAATTCATAAAATATTCATGGGTGATTAAAAAATTGTAATTCCTTTTTTGTTAGCTCTATAATATTGCTAAGGACCGTGAAAAAAAATTTTAGAATTTTTAGAGCTTGTCGGAGTAAATTTATATGAAATGTCAATTATAGGGACTAAAACATAATTTTTCAAGTTTATGACTATTGTCTGATTTGGAGAGCCCAGGAGGGGCCATATGATGTTGATGAGATGTGATTGTGGAAATTGAGAATTTAGAAGTGTTATTTGAATCTTTGTGCAGATTGGGTAGGTCCTAGGTATAAGGGAAACTCTGCCAGATTTTCGACATGAATTAGGTTGTCTGTTGTTTCTTTAGAGTTTTATTTTGACTTAGTACTAATAAATTTATAATAGAATTATTTAGGTGATCGAAGTCAACTATTTTCCTCCATCCAGCAGCCACAATAGTCCTCGGTGTACTGTGAGTAAAATATTAATTTTAATTATAATTTCAATATTATTATATGTTCAGGTATGCCCATGCATCACTTATAAGTATGTATCTTAGACACTAGGCACATTTTATATTGCATTCTTAATTGATGAATTGCCATGGATGTTGTTTGTGGTAATTTGGAGCAGTGTGCGTGCGTGAAGTATGGTATTGGATATGGACAGGACTGGTAGACACAGCTTGAGAGAAACTCGCTGGGACCCCGCATTTTGTTTATTAAGCGAAAGTCTGGCTTGAGAGACACTCGCTGGCAGAGGTTGGATTAAGAGGGCTGTATAGGGGATCAGCTCCCATATATGTATTGCTTGACATTGTTGGGTGTGTGAGTGCTCCAAATTGCCTTTTTGCTATTATGATGTGATGTGTATGAAAATTTTGATAGTGTTGCATTTCACTCTTTAGGATACATTAGCTTTAGATAGCTATAGAAATTATACTTAAAATTGGTATTTTACTCTTTGAGTCGAACGCTCACTCCTATTCACCATATTTTTCCAGGCTACAGGAGGAGACCTTTTTCAGAATAACCTATTCCTTTCCTTGCAGGTTATGAAAAAAATTACTTAACTGTATTATTATTATCTAAATTTGTAATTTAGAACTCCACATATACTAGTAGTAGCATTAATCCTGTCAGGGACAGCATGAATTTAAGTTTTTGTATTAACAAATGAAAATTTTCTATGAGTTTTAAATAGTTTGTAAATAATGTAACAGGGTTGAGCTGGGCTCCCCTAATTTTAGTTTCTGATAATTACTGAGTTAAGTTGGCCCGAAATAAAATTATAACAGTTTAATTTAAATTATGTTATATGCATATTGGACCTAAATTGTGGGCCTGGTCATGGGTTTGAGAACAGTAAGGCTTATTATGAGCCTCGGGAGCTTTATACCGGCCCAGGTCTTAGTGCCGGTTCGGCCCATAGGTTGGGTCGTGACAAGAGTGGTATCAGAGCTTAGGCTTTAGATTCATGGGAAAGTGTGCACCTAGAGTTGTCACATGAAGAGTATAGGATTCTGTTTCATCTTTTTTCTGTAATTTTTCATTTCTAGATTCTGCGTTATTCCTCGGTTAATATAAGAGTGCTTTAATTTAGCACCTCAGTTTTGTGAAGTACATAGAAGTGTGAAATAGAGTTAGCAGACATGTTGAGATTTGCCATGGAAATACATTCTCCAAGAAACACTATATTTCTATCAGCATGGGTCTAAGTGTTATACCTATCTGGTGCTAGGCACGAGTACATAAAGGTGAGTTTTGATAGTATAATTGCACTAGATAAGGGTAAGGATACCACTGTTGGCAGTCGTCAGTGGATGATCCAGTCAGAGTAAGTTTATGATAATAGTATATTCAAGAGAGATAAGAGATTAGGAGACCTAGTCTATCAGGACGTATTGTAGTAACTATACAATGTTCTCGATGTCTGCTCTGTAATCTGCAAATTTTAGTACCGACATGAGATTATTGTGTAGAGCTACGTGCATCCCCGTGGTGCTCCATAATGAGGGTGTTTGCGGATGGCCTCTATTTTGGTACAATTATGCCAGAACAGAGTTCTATATCTACAGAGGAGTTGGGAACTCCTGGTTAAGGATATAGAGATAGAATATCGAAAGGTCACAGTTGGGTGGTAACTAGAGTTAGTAACTCAGTTACCCTAGCATGAGCTCGAGTTACATCAAGAGTTACCATCAGACCAGAGGTTATGGATTAGTTGCAAAGTAAAGGTGACATCTATAGAGTGAGATCATCTGGTCTTCGGTATGGAATTTTGGATGGTTTTTACAGTATAACAGACGTTTTGCTTAGAGCTTTGTGAGAATAGTATACCTTGTGTGTCTCAACAAGGTGTAAAGTACAACCCTACTACCTAGAGAAGGTCAAAACTATGAATTGATGATTTACAGAGCTATGATATGTATCGACACCATATTTTGGCCGATCCCCAGAATCAATAAACTTTGAAACCGATCCCCAGTACCAAGTCTCCCTTTTGACAGCCAATTACATTTCCGATCTTTCTTTGACTAGATAACCACATTTCCGATCTCTTCTCACAAGGAAATGAATCAATGCTAAGTCTTCACATCAGTCAAAGCCTTACCGGTCTATTAAATCATTCACCGATCTCTCAAACCCATTGTTGAATCTCCTGACCAGTCAAGTATATTCCTGATCTCTTTTGACAAACGAAATTGAACTAACACTAAACCTTGGTTACCAGTTTTATTGCCGATCTCCCTTTCAAAAGTTCAAGAATAATCAAAGGTTCCATTCCGGTTTAATGATCATCCCGATCTTAAATTGTTCAAGCCAAATTTGCAATTTTAAATCAAGTCCCGTTTAGCGTTGGTTCCTTACCGATCTCAGGCTCATTGTGTTTTCCGATCTCTCATACTTAGGTTAATAATCACTTTCAGTTATACTCAGACAATCAAGTGTTTAAATAATTTAGAAATTTTCCGATCACAACCATTCATTAAACAGAAAAGGCATTCCATTTCATTTCATTTCAAGAATTTGTACAAGTCATTCGGCTGGAGGATCACCCCCAGCCTGATCTACATTTTGTCCGTCTCCCCTCTCACCCTCAGCCTCCTCCTCACTCTCCTCACCTTCATCCTCGGGAGCCAGGTTGGCCATCCAGGAGAAGTCCTCCTCAGGGTAACGCTTCTTGAGCTCAGCCAGGAGATCTCTGTGGGCATTCACATAAGCGCCGGCCACCCCAGTCACCATCTCTTCCTCTTTCGCCTTAAGCTCCTCAGCAAGGTGAGCGAGTTGAGCAGCTTCATCAGCTCGGAGCACCTGAACTTCTTCAAGGGCATGATCTCGCTCGGCCAGAACTTGAGCTTGCTCAGCCAGCTTGTCCTCGTAGAACTTCATCCGCCCCTCGATTTCAGATATGTAGTTCTGAGCGGATGAGAGTTGGGATCGGAGGGAAGACACTTCCTGACCCATTTTCTCGACCTCCTTACCCAAGCGGTGAGCCTTCTCCCGAACCATGTGTTGATTCACCAAACATTCCACGTTCAGGCTCATGGATCGGGTCAGGATGTCATCTAGATTGTCTGGGGACAAACTATCCCGATCCTCCTGGAGGCAGAGGGAGGCCGCCAAGACCTTGGCCAAGCCCGAATTTCCCTGAACGGTCCGGTTCTTCTCCAGGGAATTGATCAGAACTTGGGCGCCACGGGAAAGGGGCCTCACTGTAGTTTGGGAAGGGCCCCCTTCCGAACTTGGAGCAGCTGGCGGAGGTGGAGGCGGCTCTTCCCGGCGAGGAGGAGATCGGATCACTTCCACCTCGGTGACCACCGGTCCCGAAGGTTGAGACGAGCTTTCTTGTATTTCTCTGGGCTCATGACGAGGTGTCTGTATCTCCTCGGCCCGTTTCATCTCCCGTACCTTCCGGGAGATCTCCCTCTTTCGCTTCCGGCTCTCCTTGGAGGCTTCGTCGCTTGCCATACCTGCACAAAAAAGAGGTCAGTGAGATCGCTAAGGCCTAAGATCAGAGATTATAGAAAATACCAAGGCCGAGATCAGAGAGCCGGAACCCGCGATCTTCGCCGGTGATCAACTGTATTGTCCAGTGATGCAGTTCGGCTGTCACCGCATCTAAACAAGAGAACTTCTCCCTAGCCGCTTGATCTTTCAGTTCCATCACCACGGCTCCCTCTTCCCTATTCAGAGCAAGATGCTTCGGAATCGAGGGACCCAGATGTAGCCAGCTTCATGGGAAACCCGCGAAGCCGTTCGAAATTTTGCTCCTCAGAATAAAGAAACGATTATTCCAATTCTTCAGGGAGGAAGGTAAATCGGTGAAGAGTCCGCAACGAGGCTTCGCCTGAAAGAACCAGTACTCGTCATCCTTTCGGTGAGTCAGCCGAAGCAGTTCTGCAAATACTTTAGCTGTAGGATGGAGTCCCTTGGCTCGGCAGAGGCCCCTGAAAGCCACCAGGATCCGCCACGAGTTCGGGTGAACTTGGGCGATACACACTTGGTGAAATTTTAAGACCTCCTTGAAGAAGTCGTCTAGAGGGAATCGCAGACCGGCTTTTAATTGTTCCTTGTAGACCATGATCATATCGTTCTCTTCGAAGAAGTGATCGGCACGAAGATCGCCGTGACACCGGATAAGTTCATATGAATTAGGCTCGATGTTGTACTTCTGGCTGAACGACTGTAGATCGGTTTCTTGAAGGACCGATGGCAGCTCATCCATGGGAAGATTCTCTCTCCCTGAAGAAGGCGCATGCCTTGATGATGTCGCTTGTCCCCGAGCTGGAACGGAGACCCTAGGAGGTTCGGGTTGCGTGCTTGGCCCGACCACCTCTACTTCATCAGATGACCATGAGAACTGGATGGAAGGAGGGCTCGCTGCTCTCTGACCCTCGGCACCGCTCATTTTCAAAGAAAATAAAGGATTTAAACTAAAAGAAGGATCAAAAATCTTACCGGAGCTTGATCGGTGTCGGAGGAACTTGAGAAAATGAGAGAATTTTGGGGTTATTCGCGAGAGACTGAAATGACATAAGAGAGCGAATGGCTGACCCCTCCTCTATTTATACTCATCCGAGCATTTAATGCTCACTCTGTCCCAGGCGGTGCATCGGTTAACGGGATTCGCCAGCTGTTTCTGACATTTCCCAAGAATATTCCAGATATTTTACAAAGAGATCGACTAGTTAGGGAACGGCAGATTAAAAGGGATATTTTGAATTACAGATCGGTCGAGAGTCATTCAGTTAAGAATCAAGTCGGATAAATACTACAGAGATCGGGAACAACGATAATAAAATGATAATTGTCAAAATAAAATTTTATTTCCAAAAGTCAGATTACATCATTTGGGCGATATCAATAGATCGGATTACATTACATCATTCGGACGATCTCA
Organism: Hevea brasiliensis; assembly: GCF_030052815.1. NCBI lineage: Eukaryota > Viridiplantae > Streptophyta > Magnoliopsida > Malpighiales > Euphorbiaceae > Hevea > Hevea brasiliensis. The sequence goes on from NC_079506.1 coordinate 19,890,641, forward strand.
AGAGATCGGATTACATTTCCAAAAGTCTGATTACATCAAAAGAACCGATCTCTAGAGATCAACGGAACATCCTATCTAAAAGGCCTATGTCCACAGCCTACATTGTGACTGATCCAAAGGGTGTCATCGACCGGAACCGAGCCGCTGTCGGAACACCCAATGTGGAGGGAAGCCGCTGTCAGAACACCCAATGTGGTAAGAAGCCGAATAAACTTGGAAGAACAACCGCCAAGGGTCGTTGGAACATTAGCAGTTTTCTCGGCCGAAATCGGTTCGCTGATTATACCGGTCGAACAATTCGAGATCAACATGATCGAGGTCCTCGATCCAGGTTGGTAAATTAGTCCGGTCCTCTCAATGTCATCAAATGAGGCTATTCCCTGATCATCGGGATCGTAAATTTTCAGTCGAGGAACAAAAATAACAACCGGGAAAAGATCAAGAGCGGTTATCATGGCCGGAATTATTGCCGGAGCAACTAGAACAGGGAAAGTGAGAAGGAAAGGTGGGAAAACTAAGTGTAGAAAAAAAAAGCTTCCTGTTGAAGGTATATATACAGAGGAGATCCGGGCATTTATTGCAAAGCAGAAAACGAAGCGGACGCCTTGGAAATCGAAGGAAATAAATGCTGAGACTGAACCTGACCAGATACAGAAGAAGCCCGGAATAGGAGAAGTCGGGCAAGGGAAAGGGGCCGGGCATGAGAGATCGAAAAGGGCGCGTGCTAGGAGGACCGGAGAGCTGGGAGATCGGGATACAAAGAGAGTAAGACAACTTCTAGGAGGACCGGAGAGCTGTGAGATCGGGATACAAAGAGAGTAAGACAACTTCTAATAACCGTCGTCAGAATCAGAGCCGAGGTAGTTAAAGCGTTGCAGACAAAAATCTTCATCGCACGCCTCAGAATCGCCCACATTGCTGACAGATGCCAGAGTATGTCATTACAGTGCTGTACATTCCAATCTCCACCGTTGATCTCACTTGTAAGGACGAGCTCGGAGCCCTTGGATCAAAGAAGAAGACGACAAAACCAGCGCCTTTCACTCCCAGCCCTCGGATCGCCCTTGACAAGAAAATTTTGGGGCCGTCAGATTAGAAGAAGGAAAAGACAAATATTCGGAAAGGGATCTCAGCCGCTTATTTTGATTCTCTTTAATTCCCGATCCTCAGATTATGTCCTTTAAAATCCTGACCTTCCATCTCCCTCAAAATAAATCCTAACCCTTCATGGGAGGCACCCGGTCCCTATAAATACCTGCATGAAAAACTGTTCAAGGGGACGGGCAAAAAAAGAGAGGTAGTTACTATAGCGGAAGAACTCTGAAACTTAATTCAGTTCGTTACTCTGCTACTTTTAAGCTTTGATTAGAAAGACTTTTGAAACCAGTTTTCTGAAGTGTTTTCTGGCAAAGGGATTTTTGAATACTGGAACTCTCCATTTTCAGTTCGTTCATTATCCTATCACGCTCTCACTTTCAGTTCTTTATCATCTTTGTTTCCCACTCCCATTGTCCAAGCTCAACTTCATTCAACTCGGTTATTATTTAACCTGACTGCATTTTAGCTAAGCACCCTTCATTTCAAGAGGAACATCAGCCCTCAGGCTAATCAGTCCGCTGTCTTATTACTATTCGTCATCTCGTAGTTATTTCAATAGATTCGGCTCCTTACAGGTAAGTGCTCATATTGCCGTTTTATTAAATGTTTATGTTTACTTTACGCATTTCTTTTGTTCTTTTTATGTATGTGATTTTCTCCAAGTTTATTTTGTGCTAAAGAACCCCAAAGAATGTTACTCTCGAGTTTATTTCTTTAGTGATCAGTCCATTCTTTTATTAATCTTTGTTATTTCTGAATGCAAGTTTTCTAGTTCCTAGTAGCGTATAAGTGGTTGGGTAAAACGTAGGTAACTGTATCTTAAGGGTCTCTTTTAAAAGAGAGAGTCTGAATAACACGTCAGGAAAAGAGCAGAACTACTAGGCTGACGTAGAAGGCGATTCGGCATGATGCCACAAAGCGGAACAAAACCAAAATAAACGAAACAAGATCGGATATCAAAAGGTACTGGTAAGACGACCACATAAGAGATCGATAAAATTTAGTCTGGTATCCCCTACCTGGTCATAAAGTACCAATAGGCTAAAAGAAGCCTTATTCCGGCCCTTGGCATCTTTGAATGCCAGAACTCTTAGTCTTAGGTTCTTGTGGTGCGTAGATGCAATTAAATCTCCAGGGGTCGGAAAAATCCTTGTTCGACCCCCATTAAAATAATAGAGGTCGGAGGAGAGTTCTTATCCGGTCTCCAACCCTAAAATTTAAATGAACAGTTAAAAGAGATCGGAGGAGAGTTCTTATCCGGTCTCCAACCCAAGAATTTTAATGAACAGTTAAAAGAGATCGGAGGAGAGTTCTTATCCGGTTCTCCGATCTAAATTTTAACAAACATTTGAAAGAGGACGGAGGAGAGTTCTTATCCGACCTCCAATTGAAATTTTTAACACACATTTAAAAGAGATCGGGGGAGAGTTCTTATCCGATCTCTAATCTAAATTTTTTAACAAGCAATTAAAGGAGATCAGAGGAGAGTTCTTATTCGATCTCCGATCTAAATTTTAACAAACATTTGAAAGAGGACGGAGGAGAGTTCTTATCCGACCTCCAATTGAAATTCTTAACAAACATTTAAAAGAGATCGGAGGAGAGTTCTTATCCGATTTCCAAATCAAAAATCCCCTAAAAATCACTACACGAAACCAACTCACCCAGGTTATCCCATTTACTTGTGTATCTGGGTAATCCGAATTAGTGAAAAATCAAATATTCCCTTTTATCAAAAGGGTAACATATTCATCCAAGCCTCCCTAACTATCAAATTTAAAAGTGTAAGGTTAAATCTGCTTACCCTCATTGAGGGACGAGGTGGGGTGCCTAACACCTTCCCCACCCGTATACGGACCCCGAATCTAGAATCTCTGCCTTTTGAAGTGGTTTCATTTCAATTTATCTTCATCAACGGTTTTCTTTAATTCCCCTCAAAATTAAAGTGGCGACTCCTCACTCTTTCCCACTTCGGTGAGTGTTCATCCAGGCGACCGCAAAATCCCTTGCGACAGCTTGGCGACTCCACTGGGGACTTTTGGTAGTATTTAACCCCAGTCTAGAGGTCCAAAAGTAGATTTAATTTTACGGTCCAACAATAGTTAGGTAGGCTTAATTCATAAAATTCCATGTTAATTATTGTTATTTTTACTAACTATTTTGTTTGTCTTAATTGTTCGATTCCTAGCAGCGCTCTTCATCTAAAAAGAAAAAGAAAAAAAAAGGGAAAATTCCCCCATATTGGGAAGAGGTAAAGGTGTCCCTTCACACACTGAACACATATACAATGTCCTCACACACTACAGCCCTATACCCGGGCTTTCTTACCCTTTTAAGAAATAGGGAGGGGTCATGTAGCGGTACCTGTGGGTTTTACCCCGTTAGTATCCGTGAAGGCTTCTGCTCAGATTGAAACTCGTTCCATTTACTGTGATACCCATGGAATTTTCCTGATAGTATCATGGGGATGGAATGGGGCTCTACTGTTTACAGTAGGGGCAATTTGGGAACCTGTGGCTTTTAGAAGATTAGACCTTGAGCTAAACTATCACTATAGTCAAAAGCCGTAGCGAACTACCTCCTAAGGTAGAACTATCCGATCAGATAGTACTTACCCGATATCAGGATTCTCCCTGTTCTAGGACAAAAAGGGGCATACTTACCCTTACCCTATTCTGCTTCTGTTCTCTTTTGTTCATTTTTTTTGCGAGGGTAATTCAAGATTACCTGATTTTACCCTGCTAACAAATTTGTTCTGCAGGAATTACCAAATTAAGGTCTGTAAAAAAGATAGGCATCATTTTATCATGGCATCCTCAAGCCAGTCGGCAAAAGAAGTTCAGAATGCTAAACTTTGGTCCAAATCAGCTCATAGTCCAGTACCCCCGCGAAACGATGTTTCCAAGGCACATGCTAGCTTACTGCCTTCATTGGATCTGAGTAAAATTGAGGTCAGAATGAACAGCCTCGAAGGTCTGTCTAATGGTTGGAGGTCGCTTCCCGATCAGGTCAAGGCACGATTTGAGGAGAAGTACGGGAGGATTGCAACCTTAATGCGAGTCAAGGTCCAAATCCCGGCGTTAAAAGCCATGTTGTTAGTTTGGAGTCCTAAGTACGGGGTATTCTCTTTCAATGATATTGATACAGTTCCCACTATGGAAGAATATCAGGCATTACTGGGGATTCCTTATTCAACGCAGAATCGGATCTACCTACACCTCGAACATAGGCAGACTTGGAAACGATTGGCACATATGTTGGGTACTTCCCCAGAAGAAGTAAAGTCAAAAGAAACTGTCAAAGGAAACACGCATGGTTGGTATGGGACACATCTCAATAAGTGGCTAGATCAATACCTCCAAGAGAAACAGTGGGATCGAGCTTCGGTGGCACTCGCCTTGGGAATCTATGGCCTGATTTTGTTCCCGGGACCATTGGGAATCATAACCTGCAACACGGTGGAAGTACTCTGGGCAGTAGAAAAGCAGGAGGTCAATCCGATACTGGCAATTCTTGCGGAAACCTTATTAACCCTTACCTACTGCAGACAACAGGGCAAAGGGTCCATTAAGTGTTGTTCTCAATTGTTGTACCTCTCGATTATCAGTCACATGTGTCCTGTGGAGACAAAGGGATTGACTTGGTATCTTGACCAGCCTCCCGTCGAGAAGATGACCCGGTTAGTAATCAGTCCAAAGAATGAACAGCAGTGGCGGGAACGGATTTTGAGTTTCAATAGCCATGATTACTGTTGGAGGAAACTGTGGACGTCGGGCCAATCCGTTTTGATCAGCACGGGAGGTAATCAATCGGTATCCCTAATCGGAGTGACTGGATACACAAGTTACACTCCGGCATTGGTAATGAGGCAGTTTGGCTCAGCGCAGTCCAGAATCAACATTGAAAAATACCACCAAGGTTATTTCTACCATGAGCTCAAGACAGAAGAAGGATTGAAAATAGCTCGCAAATCTTGGGAAAACATCACTCTGATGGAAAGGTCGTCTAAAGGTCCAAGTGCCATGGGCGATTCTCTTAGATGGAGGGCTGACAGGGACTAAGAACACTTAATTGTAGAACTCGAAGGCAACGACCCTCGCCGAAACATTCTATCAGAAGAAACTAATGATCATTTGACTAACTCACTACAGAAGGCAAACACTGAAAACTTGCAACTGCAAGAACAAATAAAGCAGTTGGAGGACAAACAGCAGATCCTTAAAAGGAAAGTAAGAAGGCTCAGGGAAGAGGCAAGGGCCGAAAAGATGGGCTTTGAAGAGCAAGAGGCACGGTGGGAAAAGGAAAAAGACTCTCTCCAAGCTGTGGTAAAAGAAGTAGAAGTACAGAACAGTAAGCTTCAGGAAAAAATGAAATATCAAGAGATACTCGTTGAAGAATATAAACAAGAAAACAAAAAGAAGAAGCTCGAATTAAAAGAACAGGCACTACTCATCAACGATATTCTGAAGGAGTGTGCAAAGGAAAGGAAAGAGAAAGAAAGACAAGCTGCTCTCTATCAAGAACTGAAAGAGAATGTTGACCAGCTGGAGAGAACGATAGCACAGGGAAAACAAGAACTATTGCCTGAATCCGAGTATGCTTTGAAAGCATTCGACCCTGCCAAACAAGAAGAAAGGTTATATGAGTATCTCAGAAAATGTCATCTCATTATAAAGAACCTCCCCGAGCCTAAGCCGATGTAAAGAATACGGTGTACAAATTATTCAGCTAATGAAATGATTTTTGGACCATTGTTTAGCAAATTTGTGAATGAATAATATGACTCCCATAGGAACTCCCTCGCTAGGGTTATGTGAAAAGTTGAATGCGCTATATGGACAAGTATCGTAAATGCGCATTCAATCCGGTCATTCACAGTCAGACTATCGAATGATGCCATGATAAAGTTGATGCAATCATCCTTTCGCAGATTTCATTCTGGCTCCCAAATGCCACTGTATCCTTCGTCCGGACCAGGACCTTTAGTTTTTTTACAAAATTCGAAATTCATTAAAAACCTTTTTTTACTCTTTACAGGAAATCAACATTGCTTCAAACAAGACAAGTCTGACCAAGCACGCGGTTCAACCCAAGCGAGTGTACTTAACAAGATCTCGAACAAAGAAGATAATGGAAGATCAGGAACAAGTACAAAACCTACAAGGGCAGGTTTCCGAATTGAAGGATCAGGTCTCAGAACTTATGAGACTAATGAGGGAAATGTCCCAGAATAAACCTGCTTCAGAACCTAACTTACCACTACCACCCCCACCTCCTACAACGATGGACTCTCACCATGCTTCGACCTCTTTCACTTTCCAGCCATCAATCCCGGATCCGACAATCACTGTCAACCCGGCCCCAATGAATAATGAACCACCTTTTCCTTATTATCCAGCTGTTTCAAATACTGAACCTTACCCTTCAGTCTTGATTCCTCCAATTCACCCAGCCCCTCATTTCCCAACTGGGGGAGTATCTCTCGCAATGGGGGGAGAAAATAAAACTAGAGAAAATGAGAAGCTGTCTGCTCTAGAGGAAAGATTAAGAGCGATAGAGGGGCTGAACATGTATGGTTCAATCGATGTGGCATCGCTTAGATTGGTTCCTGATGTGGTGGTGCCGCCCAAGTTCAAGGTCCCTGATTTCGACAAATACACTGGGAATTCAGACCCTCGCATTCACTTGGCCACCTATATTGCCAAAATGTCCTCTATGACAGATGATGACAGACTGTTAGTCCACTTCTTTCACGAGAGCCTCTCAGGGGCAGCCTTGAGGTGGTGCATTTAGTTGGACAGGAGAAAACTGCACTCCTGGAAGGATTTAGCTGATGCCTTCTTAAAACAGTATAAATTTAATTGCGATGTGGCCCCTACAAGGAGGGACCTCCAGAATCTGGTACAGAAAGATAGGGAAAGCTTCAAGGAGTATGCCCAGAGATGGAGAGAAAAGGCGGTAGAAGTACACCCCCCGGTGACCGACAATGAGCTATGCTCTCTGTTCATCGAGACTTTGAAAGCTCCTTACTTCAACTTGATGATTGGAAACACTTCCAACAGCTTCTCAGACATCATCCAGGCTGGTGAGAGAATTAAAGCTAATCTAAGAATGGGACGACTGCAGGAGTTGGCTGAGAACCCTGCAAAGAAGACTGCCAATTTTGGCAAGAAAAGGGAAGGTGATGTGCATTCCATCACCCGGCAGAATAATTATTCCCCACTTCCCCATAATAATTACCGGCCATATCCTTCCCCTCATGGCCAAACCATCGCAAACATCCCGCCTCCTTTCCCGAATTATCCACACCCGCGCCCACAATACCCCCCACCTACAAATTACTAACCTAGACCACCTCCTCCTCCTGCTCAACCGTGACCACCACAAAATAACCCAAGACCCCCAAGAAACCCCGATCCACCTCTTCCCCTCCCGCTCAGTGAAATATACCGATACCTTGTCGGTATAAACCAGATAGTACCAGTTCCCCTAGACCCAATTCAGCCTCCATATCCCAGGTGGTATGATGCTACTGCCCATTGTGAGAATCATGGAGGGGCAAAGGGGCATTCAACTGACAACTGTGGGGCACTCAGAGGGAGGGTGCACGCTTTAATCCGGAATGGATGGCTGAAAATTGAGGGAAATGGTTCCCTCCCTAATGTTACCTCAAACCCATTGCCCAACCATAATCCGGGTAATGGTGTAAATATGATAGAGTCTGGCGGGGAAAGGTCGACACCGGAGGTAGACGAGCTGATTCCTCACTTTGAGGAAATTTTTGCCGTGGAAATGAGGGAAGGCTACCTTTGCCCTCAGGTATCAAGGTCAGTAAAGGATGTGGGATGTCCTTACCATGGAGGAGCGGCTGATCATGAGCTGCGAAACTGTGAGGGATTCAAGCAAGAGGTTCAGAACTTGTTATCCCTCAAAGTTCTGAGATGCCGAACAAGGTCAAAAACGGAAGGGGAAGTGAACACAACTAGATACAGCCAGGATGCTTCTACCTCTAAACCCAGAATCACCTTCTCACCCCCAGTAGCCTCACCGCCAGTAACGGTTATCCGAACCCCGCCTCAGCTTCCTGTCACCAATACTCACACTGTCCCTTGGAACTATAATTTCCAAATTTTCACTCAAGGAGCGTCAAGCAGTGCATCAGCTCCTAGTCTTGCCTCACCTCCGGCACCACCAAAACCTTATTTCACTCCTCATGAGCATTTTAAAATGACTTATGCTGGACCTACCACCTGTACTACTCCCCAAGTGAATCTTCAGCCCGTCGCTGCCACAAAATCCTCCTCGCTTGAGCAAGAAGTCGAGTTCATAAGTCGAAGTGGGAGGTGTTACGGGAACGAAGAGAAAGAAAAAAAGAAAGGGAAAGTAAAAATGGGAGAGTCACCAAAGAATACAGAAGAGGAGGTTGAGAAAACAGAGGAAGTAGAACCTGCCGGACATAAAGAAAAGGAAGAACTGCTGCTCCAAATAATGAAACAGAGTGAGTACGATGTGGTGGAGCAGTTGAGAAAGACATCTGCCCGAATTTCACTATTATCGCTGATCCTGAGCTTAGAAGTGCACCGACAAGCTTTGCAGAGAATCCTGGATCAGGCCTTTGTAAACCCCGACATCACACCGGGGCAATTTGAGAAGATAGTAGGACAAATCCAGGCATCCAGCTTTGTTACCTTTTCTGAAGAGGAGATAGACCCTGCGGGTTTAAGGCACAATAAAGCTCTACATGTGACAGTGAAATGTAAGGGTTGTATAGTAGCCAAGGTCCTTATTGATAACGGATCAGCCCTCAATGTACTGCCTAGTGCTACCTTAGCCAGACTGCCAGTCGACCAATCAAACATACGTCAGAGTGCTATGGTGGTAAGGGCCTTTGACGGTACTAGAAGAGAAGTCCTGGGAGACATTGATTTGCCCCTCCAAATTGGCGCATGCACCTTCAACGTCACATTCCAAGTGACGAATATTGAACCGGCCTACACTATGTTGCTGGGGAGACCGTGGATCCATTCAGCGAATGCCGTTCCTTCAACTTTACACCAGAAGATAAAGTACATCATGGACGGCAAAATCATTACGGTGAGAGGGGAAGAAGCCATACTAGTCACCAAGCCGCAATCACTTCCTTATGTGGAAGCGGCTGAGGAGTCGTTGGAAAGCTCTTTCCAGGCCCTCGAATTACAAGAAACCAGGAGTGAGGGAGCTATGGCTATGGTAGCCAAGGTGATGTCAAGGAACGGGTATGAAAAGGGAAAAGGCCTAGGCACTGCCTTGCAAGGGATTGTCGAGCCTATACCGGCTATCCAAAAGATAGGCCGATTCGGTTTGGGTTATAAGGAAGATGCTCTCATGGATGGGCATTTCTGGATGAGGAACAGACTTCGGGATCAGAGATTCGACCAGAAAATCGGGAGAATGAAAGTAATCCCGAGAATTACGGATGTATTCACTAAACCGGTCATTGAAAATCCAGCAGATGTGGAAGAATCACCTGATGAACCATCCGTTGATGTCATTCGCCTGGATTCCCTGTATGAGGCTCTGGTCTCGCCAATAGCTGAGGGGCAAGAACTGGACAACTGGACAGCAGAGGACATCCCTGTACTCAATTTCGAGTAAAGTACCTTTGGTTATCTACACTTGATCATTTTGTCCATGGTGGCAAGTGTAATACTGTAAATGGACCTTTATCTTATGGCATAAATGTTAATGAATTAATAGCGCATGTTAAATCCAATTCTCTCTTTCTTTCCTTTTGAAATCCATCCTTATAATATGTTCCATTTTCATTCATTCAGGACCATTCATCAATTAACACTTAATAATTCAATAGACTCAGAAATTCCTCCGGTTAATTTTGAAATCCCCATAACTGCTATTACTTCAAGTGATTCTGAGGAAGATCTCACAGAAGAAAGCAATGAAAGGGATGAACCTTCCCTCGTGCCTCGTGGAGACGAAACACACACCATAAACTTTGGCACTGAAGAAGTAAAAAGGGAACTTAAGGTAGTGGAGAGTGAAGTATTGAGAGATATGATCAGTTTGCTTAGAGAATTCCTGGACGTATTTTCCTGGAGCTATGATGATATGGTTGGTTTGGACCACCGGATAGTGGCACACAAAATTCCCCTTATTCCGGGGACAATCCCGGTGAAGCAGAAACTAAGAAGAATGAATCCTGACACACTACTCAAAGTTCGGGATGAAGTCAAGAAACAGTATGAAGCTGGGTTCCTGGAAGTGGTCAAATATCCCCAATGGATAGCTAACGTTGTCCCGGTAATGAAGAAGGACGGGAGAGTTAGGGTGTGCGTTGATTACAGGGACCTTAATAGAGCAAGCCTAAAGGATGATTTCCCTCTCCCCCACATCGATGTGTTAATAGACAATGCTGCAGGATTGGGCAGATGTTCATGCATTGATGGGGCATCTGGGTACAATCAAATCCCAATGGATGAGGGAGACGAAGAGAAAACCGCTTTTATCACTCAATGGGGAGTATTCTGCTATCGGGTCATGCCTTTCGGGCTGAAGAATGCCGGTGCTACATATCAACGCGCTATGGTCACATTATTCCACGATATGATGCATAAAGAAGTGGAGGTGTACGTGGATGATATGATCATCAAATCTAGGGGAGAAGAGAGCCACGTGCAGGTGATGAGGAAAGTATTTGAGAGACTCAAGAAATATCAGTTGAAACTGAACCCTGCCAAATGCATATTTGGAGCTAGGTCAGGGAAATTGTTGGGATTCATAGTGAGCGAGAAGGGAATAGAGGTAGATCCGGATAAAGTCTGAGCCATTCAAGAGATGCCATCCCCAAAAACAGAAAGGGAGGTGCGCAGTTTCTTGGGGAAGTTAAACTACATATCCAGGTTTATTTCCAATCTCACTGCCAAAGCTGAGCCTATTTTTAGACTACTCCGAAAGAACAACACCACTCGATGAGATTCAGTTTGTCAAGAAGCATTCGAGAAAATCAAGCAGTACCTGTCAAATCCGCCAGTATTGGTTCCACCGGTGGCAGGAAGGCCTCTGATTCTATATATGGCAGTCCAACAGGGCTCAATGGGATGTGTTTTGGGGCAACATGATAATACTGGCCGAAAGGAGCAAGCTATTTATTACCTGAGCAAGAAATTCAATGATTGTGAGTCAAGGTATTCTTTCCTAGAAAAAACCTGTTGCGCGCTAGCCTGGATAGCAAATCGCCTCAAGCACTACATGTTGAATCATAAGACTTGGCTCATCTCCAGGATGGATCCTATCAAGTATGTATTCGAAAGCCCATTTGTACCAGGAAGGATAGCCAAGTGGTAGGTCATACTCTCCCAATATGACATAGTCTATACGACCCGGAAAGCGGTGAAAGGTAGTGTGATCGCTGACCTCCTAGCAGAAAATCCCATCCAGGATTATGAAGCTCTGGATTTTGAGTTCCCTGATGACCACATTAACAAAGTAGACTACGGAGAAGAAGAATCAGTTGATGTATGGGAGATGTACCTTGACGGAGCTGTCAATCTATCCGGCAATGGAATTGGAGCGGTGTTGATATCCCCGGATGGAAAACACTTTCCGATAGCCATCAAGTTGAGATTTGACTGCACTAACAACGTCGCGGAATACGAAGCTTGTGTGATGGGTCTACAGGATGCCATCGAAATGAAAATCAGGAAGTTGGAAGTATATGGAGACTCAGCCTTGATCATTTATCAGGTCAAGGGAGAATGGCAAACTAAGGATCCTAAGCTAATCCCGTATCAGAAGTACTTACTGGAGCTGATCAAGAAGTTCGAAGAAATCTCCTTCACTCACCTCCGTCGAGACAAGAATCAATTTGCAGATGCTTTAGCCACCCTGGCTGTTATGGCTCAAATGGAAGAAGGGCGGACGACTCAGGTGTTAAAAATTAAAGCAAGAAGTGAACGGGCATACTGCTTCATGATTGAGGAAGAACCTGATGGTAAACCTTGGTACCATGACATCCTGGTCTACATCAGAACCAGAGAATTCCCCTCAGGGGCGAACAGAAATGAAAGGAGAATGATTCGGAGGTTAGCATTGGGATACTTCCCCAGTGGTGAAATCCTATACAAGAGAGGGTCCGACGGTGAACTGCTTAGATGTGTAGACGCAAAAGAGGCGAAGAGAATCCTTTTTAAGACTCATGAGGGAAATTGTGCAACCCACGCCAATGGGCACATGATGGCTAAGCAAATCATGCAACGTGGGTATTTTTGGACTACAATGGAAAAGGATTGCATCGAGTATTTCCGAAAGTGCCATAAGTGTCAGATTTATGCGGATCTGATAAATGTGCCACCTCACAAGTTGTTCAACCTCGTCTCACCATGGCCTTTCGCAATGTGGGGCATCGATGTGATTGGTCCCATCAACCCTAAGGCATCCAATGGGCACAGGTTTATCTTGGTAGCAATCGACTATTTTTCTAAATGGGTCGAAGCCACGTCATACGCCCACATTACACAGAACACGTTTCTCAAATTCCTCAGAAACAATATCGTCTGCCGGCACGGTCTCCCCAATGAAATCATCACCGACAACGCCAAGAATCTGAATGGTCCAAAGATTCAGAGGTTGTGTGATCAATACAAAATCCGACATCTCAATTCCTCCCCATATCGTCCCCAGATGAATGGAGCAGTGGAAGCCGCGAACAAAAATCTCAAGAGGATAATCCGGAAAATGATGATCACATATAGGGATTGGCATGATATGCTTCCCTACGCACTTCACGCATACCGGACTTCTGTGAGAACCTTAACCGGGGCAACTCCGTACTCACTGGTTTATGGGATGGAAGCAGTATTACCCATTGAAGTTGAAATTCCTTCCCTAAGGATTCTAAAGGAATCAGGGATTGATGAGTCAGAATGGATCCAGTCAAGGTTGGATCAGTTAAACTTGCTGGATGAGAAAAGGTTAACAGCAGCATGTCATGGGCAGTTATACCAAAGGAGAATGGCTAGGGCATTTGACAAAAGCGTTCGCCCACGCGAATTCCAACCCAGGCACCTGGTTCTGAAGAAAGTGCTGCCGAATCAAAACGATCCCCGGGGCAAATGGTCACCAACTTACGAGGGACCTTATGTGGTTAAGAAAGCATTTTCTGGTGGGGCATTGATCTTGACACACATGGATGGGGAAGAATTTCCAAGACCTGTAAATGCTGACACCGTCAAGAGATACTATGCATAAAAAAAAAAAAAAAAAAAAACGTAGGAGTGAAAACCCGAAGGGGCGCTCCTAGCAAAATGAGTGAAAGAAAGCGAAAACCCTGAAAGGGCGCTTTCTGAAAAATGAGGGAGGGACGAAAACCCGAAAGGGCGTCCTGAAAAATGAACAGTAAAAAAAAAAAAAAAAATCTAGGGGTGAAAACCCGAAAAGGCATCCCGAGAACCAAACAAGGAGGAATAAGGAAGGGGGAATGAAACCGAGGATGGAAATAAGTCATCATAGCATGAGACATCAGAGTAATTGAAATAATGGCAGTTAAGGGACTTCAAAGCTAACTACCAGGAATATGTGAGCTCTATCCTTGTCTCCTTTCCTCTTTAAAATTGTATTTTTGTTTCTTGAAGCCTTAATAAAATCATTCTTTTACTCCAATCGATCTTCTTCACGTTCCAATTTTGTCTTTATACTCATACTCTAATATTGTTTTTCTCTGCGCTATTAATCAATTAAGATTTCGCCATAAGATTAGGATTTGAAGGGATAACCTCACGTACTTTGCTATGAGATTTTGCAGGAAATGGCCTAAAAAAAAAAAAAGAACAAAAAAAAAAAAGACTAGAAGTGAAAACCGGGAAAGGCGCTTCTAGTCAAATAGGCGAAAGGAAAGTGAAAACCCGCAAGGGCCCTTTTCGCAGAATAAGAGGAAGTCGAGAACAGAGAAGGGACATCCGAAGAAATAAAGTCGTAGGTCAAGTCTTGTAACTCGTCCTCCAATAATCGTTGGCCTTCGGGATCTTGTTAAGTACACTTCATCAGGGAAGAACTTCGGGTGTCGAAATTAGATTTGCTTTGTAAGTTGATTTTTATTTCCTGCAATTTAAATTTCCTGCTATCAACCTCTGGTTCCTTGATCTAAGTTGATTTTAATTTCCTGCAATTTCAATTTCTTGCTATCAACCTCTGGTTCCTTGATCTAAGTTGATTTTAATTTCCTGCAATTTAAATTTCCTGCTATCAACCTCTGGTTCCTTGATCTAAGTTGATTTTAATTTCCTGCAATTTCAATTTCCTGCTATCAACCTCTGGTTCCTTGATCTAAGTTGATTTTAATTTCCAGCAATTTAAATTTCCTGCTATCAACCTCTGGTTCCTTGATCTAAGTTGATTTTAATTTCCTGCAATTTCAATTTCCTGCTATCAACCTCTGGTTCCTTGATCTAAGTTGATTTTAATTTCCAGCAATTTAAATTTCCTGTCATCAACCTCTGGTTCCTTGATCTAAGTTGATTTTAATTTCCTGCAATTTCAATTTCCTGCTATCAACCTCTGGTTCCTTGATCTAAGTTGATTTTAATTTTCAGCAATTTAAATTTCCTGTCATCGACCTCTGGTTCCTTGATCTAAGTCGATTTTAATTTCCAGCATTTTAAATTCCTGTCATCGACCTCTGGTTCCTTGATCTAAGTCGATTTTAATTTCCAGCATTTTAAATTCCTGTTATCGACTTCTGGTTTATTGATCTAAGTTGATTTTAATTTCCTGCAATTTCCTGTTATCAACCTCTGGTTCCTTGATCCAAGTTGATTTTAATTTTCTAGTATTTTAACTTCTGTTGCCGATCTCTAGGTCACTAACTTACGTATGCTTTAGTCCCCTAACTTCGAACACCTAATCGTCCAAAATATGGGTCTGAATCTTTACATAATTCCTACACCGGAAAATTTTTCCCTTTAATAGAAATCATGTAAAGAGGGGCAGCTGTCGACACCATAATTTGGCCGATCCCCAGAATCAATAAACTTTGAAACCGATCCCCAGTACCAAGTCTCCCTTTTGACAGCCAATTACATTTCTGATCTTTCTTTGACTAGATAACCACATTTCCGATCTCTTCTCACAAGGAAATGAATCAATGCTAAGTCTTCACATCAGTCAAAGCCTTACCGGTCTATTAAATCATTCACCGATCTCTCAAACCCATTGTTGAATCTCCTGACCAATCAAGTATATTCCTGATCTCTTTTGACAAACGAAATTGAACTAACACTAAACCTTGGTTGCCAGTTTTATTGCCGATCTCCCTTTCAAAAGTTCAGGAATAATCAAAGGTTCCATTCCGGTTTAATGATCATCCCGATCTTAAATTGTTCAAGACAAATTTGCAATTTTAAATCAAGTCCCGTTTAGCGTTGGTTCCTTACCGATCTCAGGCTCATTGTGTTTTCCGATCTCTCATACTTAGGTTAATAATCACTTTCAGTTATACTCAGACAATCAAGTGTTTAAATAATTTAGAAATTTTCCGATCACAACCATTCATTGAACAGAAAAGGCATTCCATTTCATTTCATTTCAAGAATTTGTACAAGTCATTCGGCTGGAGGATCACCCCCAGCCTGATCTACATTTTGTCCGTCTCCCCTCTCACCCTTAGCCTCCTCCTCACTCTCCTCACCTTCCTCCTCGGGAGCCAGGTTGGCCATCCAGGAGAAGTCCTCCTCAGGGTAACGCTTCTTGAGCTCAGCCAGGAGATCTCTGTGGGCATTCACATAAGCGCCGGCCACCCCAGTCACCATCTCTTCCTCTTTCGCCTTAAGCTCCTCAGCAAGGTGAGCTAGTTGAGCAGCTTCATCAGCTCGGAGCGCCTGAACTTCTTCAAGGGCATGATCTCGCTCGGCCAGAACTTGAGCTTGCTCAGCCAGCTTGTCCTCGTAGAACTTCATCCGCCCCTCGATTTCAGATATGTAGTTTTGAGCGGATGAGAGTTGGGATCGGAGGGAAGACACTTCCTGACCCATCTTCTCGACCTCCTTACCCAAGCAGTGAGCCTTCTCCCGAACCATGTGTTGATTCACCAAACATTCCACATTCAGGCTCATGGATCGGGTCAGGATGTCATCTAGATTGTCCGGGGACAACCTATCCCGATCCTCCCGGAGGCAGAGGGAGGCCGCCAAGACCTTGGCCAAGCCCGAATTTCCCTGAACGGTCCAGTTCTTCTCCAGGGAATTGATCAGAACTTGGGTGCCACGGGAAAGGGGCCTCTCTGTAGTTTGGGAAGGGCCCCCTTCCGAACTTGGAGCAGCTGGCGGAGGTGGAGGCGGCTCTTCCCGGCGAGGAGGAGATCGGATCACTTCCACCTCGGCGACCACCGGTCCCGAAGGTTGAGACGAGCTTTCTTGTATTTCTCCGGGCTCATGACGAGGTGTCTGTATCTCCTCGGCCCGTTTCATCTCCCGTACCTTCCGGGAGATCTCCCTCTTTCGCTTCCGGCTCTCCTTGGAGGCTTCGCCGCTTGCCATACCTACACAAAAAAGAGGTCAGTGAGATCGCTAAGGCCTAAGATCAGAGATTATAGAAAATACCCCTCCTCTATTTATACTCATCCGAGCATTTAATGCTCACTCTGTCCCAGGCGGTGCATCGGTTAACGGGATTCACCAGCTGTTTCTGACATTTCCCAAGAATATTCCAGATATTTTACAAAGAGATCGACTAGTTAGGGAACGGCAGATTAAAAGGGATATTTTGAATTATAGATCGGTCGAGAGTCATTCAGTTAAGAATCAGGTCGGATAAATACTACAGAGATCGGGAACAACGATAATAAAATGATAATTGTCAAAATAAAATTTTATTTCCAAAAGTCAGATTACATCATTTGGGCGATCTCAATAGATCGGATTACATTACATCATTCGGATGATCTCAAGAGATCGGATTACATTTCCAAAAGTCTGATTACATCAAAAGAACCGATCTCTAGAGATCAGCGGAACATCCTATCTAAAAGGCCTATGTCCACAGCCTACATTGTGACTGATCCAAAGGGTGTCATCGACCGGAACCGAGCCGCTGTCGGAACACCCAATGTGGAGGGAAGCCGCTGTCGGAACACCCAATGTGGTAAGAAGCCGAATAAACTTGGAAGAACAACCGCCAAGGGTCGTTGGAACATTAGCAGTTTTCTCGGCCGAAATCGATTCGCCGATTATACCGATCGAACGATTCGAGATCAACATGATTGAGGTCCTCGATCCAGGTTGGTAAATTAGTCCGGTCCTCTCAATGTCATCAAATGAGGCTATTCCCCGATCATCGGGATCGTAAATTTTCAGTCGAGGAACAAAAATAACAACCGGGAAAAGATCAAGAGCGGTTATCATGGCCGGAATTATTGCCGGAGCAACTAGAACAGGGAAAGTGAGAAGGAAAGGTGAGAAAACCAAGTGTAGAAAAAAAAAAAAGCTTCCTGTTGAAGGTATATATAGAGGAGATCCGGGCATTTATTGCAAAGCAGAAAACGAAGCAGACGCCTTGGAAATCGAAGGAAATAAATCCGAGACCGAACTGACGAATCTGAGAAGAAGCCCGGAATAGGAGAAGTCGAGCAAGGGAAAGGGGCCCGGCATGAGAGATCGAAAAGGGCGCGTGCTAGGAGGACCGGAGAGCTGTGAGATCGGGATACAAAGAGAGTAAGACAACTTTTAATAACCGTCGTCAGAATCAGAGCCGAGGTAGTTAAAGCGTTGCAGACAAAAATCTTCATCGCACGCCTCAGAATCGCCCACATTGCTGATAGATGCCAGAGTATGTCATTACAGTGCTGTACATTCCAATCTCCACCGTTGATCTCACTTGTAAGGACGAGCTCGGAGCCCTTGGATCAAAGAAGAAGACGACCAAACCAGCGCCTTTCACTTCGAGCCCTCGGATCGCCCTTGACAAGAAAATTTTGGGGCCGTCAGATTAGAAGAAGGAAAAGACAAATATTCGGAAAGGGATCTCAGCCGCTCATTTTGATTCTCTTTAATTCCCGATCCTCAGATCATGTCCTTTAAAATCCTAACCTTCCATCTCCCTCAAAATAAATCCTGACCCTTCATGGGAGGCACCCGGTCCCTATAAATACCTGCATGAAAAACTGTTCAAGGGGACGGGCAAAAAAAGAGAGGTAGTTACTATAGCGGAAGAACTCAGAAACTTAATTCAGTTCGTTACTCTGCTACTTTTAAGCTTTGATTAGAAAGACTTTTGAAACCAGTTTTCTGAAGTGTTTTCTGGCAAAGGGATTTTTGAATACTGGAACTCTCCATTTTCAGTTCGTTCATTATCCTATCACGCTCTCACTTTCAGTTCTTTATCATCTTTGTTTCCCACTCCCATTGTCCAAGCTCAACTTCATTCAACTCGGTTATTATTTAACCTGACTGCATTTTAGCTAAGCACCCTTCATTTCAAGACGAACATCAGCCCTCAGGCTAATCAGTCCGCTGTCTTATTACTATTCATCATCCCGTAGTTATTTCAATAGATTTGGCTCCTTACAGGTAAGTGCTCATATTGCCGTTTTATTAAATGTTTATGTTTACTTTACGCATTTCTTTTGTTCTTTTTATGTATGTGATTTTCTCCTAGTTCATTTTGTGCTAAAGAACCCCAAAGAATGTTACTCTCGAGTTTATTTCTTTAGTGATCAGTCCATTCTTTTGTTAATCTTTGTTATTTCTGAATGCAAGTTTTCTAGTTCCTAGTAGCGTATAAGTGGTTGGGTAAAATGTAGGTAACTGTATCTTAAGGGTCTCTTTTAAAAGAGAGGGTCTGAATAACACGTCAGGAAAAGAGCAGAACTACTAGGCTGACGTAGAAGGCGATTCGGCATGATGCCACAAAGCGGAACAAAACCAAAATAAACGAAACAAGATCGGATATCAAAAGGTACTGGTAAGACGACCACATAAGAGATCGATAAAATTTAGTCTGGTATCCCCCACCTGGTCATAAAGTACCAATAGGCTAAAAGAAGCCTTATTCCGGCCCTTGGCATCTTTGAATGCCAGAACTCTTAGTCTTAGGTTCTTGTGGTGCGTAGATGCAATTAAATCTCCAGGGGTCGGAAAAATCCTTGTTCGACCCCCATTAAAATAATAGAGGTCGGAGGAGAGTTCTTATCCGGTCTCCAACCCTAAAATTTAAATGAACAGTTAAAAGAGATCGGAGGAGAGTTCTTATCCGGTCTCCAACCCAAGAATTTTAATGAACAGTTAAAAGAGATCGGAGGAGAGTTCTTATCCAGTTCTCCGATCTAAATTTTAACAAACATTTGAAAGAGGACGGAGGAGAGTTCTTATCCGACCTCCAATTGAAATTTTTAACACACATTTAAAAGAGATCGGAGGAGAGTTCTTATCCGATCTCCAATCTAAATTTTTTAACAAGCAATTAAAGGAGATCAGAGGAGAGTTCTTATCCGATCTCCGATCTAAATTTTAACAAACATTTGAAAGAGGACGGAGGAGAGTTCTTATCCGACCTCCAATTGAAATTCTTAACAAACATTTAAAAGAGATCGGAGGAGAGTTCTTATCCGATTTCCAAATCAAAAATCCCCTAAAAATCACTACACGAAACCAACTCACCCAGGTTATCCTATTTACTTGTGTATCTGGGTAATCCGAATTAGTGAAAAATCAAATATTCCCTTTTATCAAAAGGGTAACATATTCATCCGAGCCTCCCTAACTATCAAATTTAAAAGTGTAAGGTTAAATCTGCTTACCCTTATTGAGAGACGAGGTGGGGTGCCTAACACCTTCCCCACCCGTATACGGACCCCGAATCTAGAATCTCTGCCTTTTGAAGTGGTTTCATTTCAATTTATCTTCATCAACGGTTTTCTTTAATTCCCCTCAAAATTAAAGTGGCGACTCCTCACTCTTTCCCACTTCAGTGAGTGTTCGTCCAGGCGACCGCAAAATCCCTTGCGACAATATGACAAGAGAGTCATTAATTTGATATAGTTTTGGCAAGGTGGTAAATGTAGTACCTTTATTGCAATAAGTTAGGGTATAGTCCTATCGTTTCAGAAGGGATCGAAGGTTATTACTGATAATGATGACTTATGGAATAGTGTCCCAGATGAGACTGTTGCATGAGATAGAGAGTTGTTAGCTCAAGTGTTCTGGAGAGGGTACCAGTTCCATGTAGGAATTATAAGATGTAAGATCAAGATGTATGTAAGCCTTTAAATTAAATGACGGATTTGGATACCTAGTATTTTAAGTTTCAGCTAATTAAATGGATATGAAAAATTAGAGTTGCTATAGATCCCCTCCCTAAGGTAGTAGGGGGTAGTATGTAGTCCAAAAGGGTAAGAATAGAGATCACACAAGAGAAGTATGACTGCTATTCCCTAAGTTCATCTTTAGCTTCTTAATGCTTAAGACTAATGTATACTGCAAATAAAGTAAAAGAAAAAGGACAAAAGTTAGCATCGATAAATCATAGAATATGTATATATATATATGGAGTGCGGTTCTAATGCAGTAGGAGAGATAGCTTGAATGCCAGTAGAAGTCTAGCTAGGGTAGTTAGAGGATCAATTCTGAGTAACATTGAGGTATATATATATATATATATATATATATATATATATATATATATATATATATATATATATATATATATATATATATATATATATGGAGTGCGGTTCTAATGCAGTAGGAGAGATAGCCTGAATGCCAGTAGAAGTCTAGCTAGGGTAGTTAGAGGATCAATTCTGAGTAACATTGAGGTATAGATGACATGGTAGGGATAGTGGAAAGGTATAAGTTTCTGATATGACAATCAGGTTCAAAAAGAAAATAGAGCTAAAGGATGGAAGAGTGAAAGTTCGGATTTGGGTAAGATAAAAAGAGTTGGCTAAAGAATAAACTGGAAAAACATATTAGGATAAGATTAGGAAGAATAGAGCCAAAATACCAAGGAGGTGAATGTGGTTCTAGGAAGGGTAAATTGTAACGCCCTCACTTTACGTAGTCCGTACATTTTGCTGCTCTGGTGACCTAATGTCTGCTCGGACAAATCAGGATGTCTGGGACTACACTTCAGTGATAGTAAGAAGGCATAAAATGATGAAATAAATAATAAGAAAATACAAGAAATATTAAGGAAAAAAAAAGAGAGAGGAAATGAAACTAAGTTAAACGAGCCGGCACCGTAGCGATGGGTTATAGCACCGGGAAGTTACAGCGAAGGCAATTGCCGACCCCAGGACCGCGGGGAACCCTCGAAAATAATTTTCAGGACATAATCAAAGGCCTATAGAGGTGTAATTGACATTAGAAATATCAAATAAAAATTAATAAATTAGTACAAATAAAAATGAAAAATCAAGAAACCAACAAAAATCGATGTTACCGAAAAATCAGAAATACAACCCGAAGAGGGGCATTTTGGTCAATTGACACCTAGAGTTGACTTTTGACCTAAATTTCCATGAAAAATAAGTGGTATTACATTTTGAAAATTAAATGAAAAATGAGATTAAAGATAAAATGTAATTTAAGGGAAGTTGAGGGCAAAAGTGCAATTAAAAGAAATCTTGAATTAATTAAATTTTTAATCAACATTAGTGGAGCACTAAGTGGGATTAAGTGGAGGTATAAAAGGGATCAAAGTGGACAGAATTTCCACTAACCAAGTCACCTTCTTCAACCTTTCAAACCCATTGTCGAATTTAAATCTCTCTCCAAACTTCCATAGCCAACTTTCATGCAAAGCTTAATCTCTCCTCTTTCATGCCATAAATCCCATAAGTCCCTTCATGAAAGTTTATCCTTACATCAAGAACAATCCTTGGGCAGCCATTAGGAGAGGAAATAATGGAGTTTTCAAGGGCAGCAAGGGTCACACATATGAGGTAAGTGCAAAGAACCCCCACCCTTCCTTCTTTAAAGTTGATGAGCTTCATAAGGTGAGTTGAATTCTCTTGAAATTTAAGAGAAATGATAAGTCTACACTCCTTCTAATTTCTGGTAGCCTTGAGGAGAGCTAGGTTTAGACGGTTTTGAATGATTAAACTTGCTTAATGATGCTTGAGAGTGAATATAGACATGTGTATAGGTTGAATTATATGTATAATTGAAATTAAAAAATTATTAGGGCTTTAATGTTAATTTGGGGCTGTTTAATTATGATGAAATTTTGATGATGACTTGTTGAAATTGAGACTATTTAATGAGTATTAGAAGTGCCATGTATGCTTATTTAGAGTTTGGAAGAAGGAGAAGATTGAAATTGGGAGTGCTTATTGCTTGCAGGTTGAGCTGTTGTTGAATCCAGTAGGTTGTTATTGTCATATCTCCCTTTGTGTTGCCTCAATTGGCATGAGACTAATTGGAGGTGTTTTGGGACATCCAAACCTTCATTTTTCAAGAAGAAACCCTGCCTAAATTTCTTTCATAAGTTGGTCAAATTTTAGCTTGAATACGCGTAGCTTGCTGGATTAGGCTCAGAATTGACCATATGAACAATATGTGTTCATATGGCCATAACTTGCACTAGGAAGGTCAGAATGACCTGAATTTGGAAACATTGAAAAGCTTGGACACAGGGGAACACTTTGCATGAAGACCACTTGACCCAGTTTTTCCTTTAACCAAGTCAAACTGTTAACACAATTTGGGTCACCAAAACTGCCAACCCAGAAATTGACCAAAACACTGTTCCATTGGTATGCTTGACCAGTTTTGGTAAAAATGCCATAAATTGGTCTCCAAAGTTGCAAATAGAGTGAAACTAGTGCTAAAAGTTTTATAAGACATAGCACAATAATTTTTATGTTTTGACCAAGCTCCAGAAACCATTGCATCCTAGGAAAAATATTAACCAAAGTTAGGAATTGAAATCTGGAAATGTTAAGTTGAACCCAGAATGCCATTTGATACCCATGTGTTCATTTGGCTATAACTCCCACTAGGAAATTCCATTTAAGATGTGCCGATATGATCTGGAAACATGATATTTAGGGCTACAACATTTATTCAGACACCTTTGCCAAATTCTAAGTGTAAAGACCCTAAAAAGAGGGTCAAACATATTGCCCTGAAGTTTGACTATTGCCTTTATAGGATTAAGAGTCCAGGACAATACATTGACCATAACTCAATACACCAAGCTTGAAAAATTATGAAATTGTACCTGGGAGTCCCTAAGACAAAGAGGAACATATCCTATGAAGGAACCTAAGTCTAAAAATGACCATAAAATGATCAAATGACTAGTCAAAGTTTATTGACCAGGAATTGCAAATTCTGGACAGCTTAGAAGCAAATGGACCAATTATGGTTAATTGACCATAACTTGAGTTATACAACTCTAAATGGAGTGATTCAAAAAGAGAATTAAAGCTAAGATAATAAGGAATAACTTTGATGAAGGATATTTAGCCAAATTCCCACAATAACTAGACCCATGGCACAGTAGAAAATAGTGATTCAAAACTAAAATTTTGGATTTGCACCTAGGGAAATTAGAAATTGAATTGGCAATCAATGCCAACAAAATTGACACCCAAAATGTGGTATATGAGTGCAATTTGAAACTAATAAACCTATTTAGTAGGAAAAAGTTAATATTTTGACTCGAATAGTGCAATGAATAGTGACCCAAAATGCAAAATTCAAAGGACACCATGTTAAGCAAATTTAAAGCTACAATTAAGTAGGCATGAAATAAATTGTTGGATTAATTATGAGATATGGTACTGAAACACTGTAAATTGTGTGTTTCAGTTAAAAAAGAGACTGGAAAGGGATCTTTGAAGGAAAAACAAGATTTGAAGTAAATAAGAGGTTTGTGCACAACTAGTTTTTAATTAATTTTGTTCTGAATATTTTATATGATTAAATGACGTTATTTTCTTTATGTATTATGTTTATCAAGTATTGGATTTACTTCAATGATTATTGAAATTGTTATAGTATGTATGAATTTAGTTTTATGAAATGGTATTTCAATAATTATTGAGCATTGTTGTGGATTGAATAAATTAGTTTTGGAAAAATTATGATAAAATATGTTTTGAATTATGATGAGCATAAAATTATTGGATATTGGAATTGACATTGAATTGAATTGTGTTGTGATTTATGCCCACAAAAAGGACAAAGAAATTCATGATATTATTTTATATCTCACTATAGATGCTTGACTAAGTTATTACCCGTCTCTCTCATTTGTTGAAGAGACAATGGAGTTAGCATTGTTTTGATTACCATGGTACGTGCTAAGATTTCTTAGTAGTATGCCCTAGAGCATATCATTTAGTATGTATCTTGTACATGTTTTTATTAATAAAAGGCATTTCCACTTTTCCGTTTACATAAGATATTTATGTGTAATAGAAAAGGTCCATTGATATTTTGTTAGAAATTCTATTCTTAAGTTGTTAAGAATATGAGTAACAGTATTTCTAGTACAAAGTATCATAAATAGGTTCACAATCGAGGATACTTCATAATAAGGACATGACTTATCCAGAAAGATTGTATTCATGTTTGTTTCCAAGTTATTTATATGAGATATAAATAAGATGGAATGGTGAGTCTCATGCCATGACAAACATGATAGACACTTATAAATGATAAGTAGGCCGAATCAGTGACATTTATGACAAGCACATGGAGTTTACTCTTATCAATGTTTTGTCATAAATCATATCAATGCATATAATTTTTAGACCTGAGATAGCACAGTTATCTTGTATATAGGTAGTTTGAGTTTGATACTGCTTTCATACTTGTACTGTGTATGGGTATATGGGCATGTGTTGGCTCCTACTAGTTATATATGGAGGTAAGTGTTGATCAAGAAGGAATCTGTTCCTCTAAGTAAATAGAGATAAAATCCTATGTTCATTTAATTGTTCTTGATGTTTCAAGTTCCTGGCCAGGACAGATAGATTTAATCAGAAAAGAGTTTCTGATGAGAATCTTTTTAATCAAGAACTGGAATTAAAAGAGAACATAATATTCATAGCAAATGGAGTTTGACATAAACCATGACTCCAGCTTGAGTTGGGATTTTGTAACAGAGAGATTCCAGTGCATGGTAACATATGATTATAGGTTCATTTAAGGTAAACCTTATTACTGATTGGGTGGCCATGGCATACTATGCTAGGTGTTAACCATGGTCTATGAGGTGCATAAAATGATTTAGAGAAATAATTTATGGTAAGAAAGAGTTCTGATGATATTAAGAGTTGATATCATGTCTCATTGCCAATTAGTAATGAGCCTAGTAAGTCACACACATACACAAGTAATCACCTAATTAAATATGATCTAATTAATTAATTAAGGAGTTTAATTGATTAATTAAATAGGTTTAGTTTGCAATTAGATTGCAAAGTCTCTAGCATGACTTGAAACCAAATCTAGGTTATTGGATGTACAGTATAAGTTGAATTTATATTTAAAGTGTTTAAATATGAATTCAATTAATGAGAAATTAATTAACAAAGATTAATTAATTGATTTATATTTGATATAAATTGATTAGAAGAAGAGAAATAATTATTTTGGGTTGAGAATTCAAAATTAAGACACAGGGGCATTTTGGTCATTTCACAGGGTGACATGTGGCACCATGAGATGGTGACACATAGCATTACACATAAGCTTGCCAAATGTCTTTTAATCATGTAAGATGATTAAAATTAAGATTAAATATAGGTTTGACACTTGACACAATGTGATTGGGTCAATTAAACCTAGAACCAATCAGAGGGTGACATGTGGCAAGGGTTTAATGTGTTAACCTAGCTATATAAGTGTTGATGTGAAAAGAAAACAACACAACCAGCAGCTGCTTCTCTTTGTGCCACCACCCAAAGGGTTTTCTCCCTCTTTTCTTCTTCATCTCTCACCAATTTCAAGAGATTAGCAAACAATCTCTTGAATTAAAAATGCTAGAAATTGTTTCTAGTGTCCTGTTTACATCTTTAATCTCTTAAAAGGAAAAACTTGATTTTCTAATTAATAGAAAAAGCTTTAGAAGCTGTTCAAGGGCTGCCATAGGTAAACTTGGTGTGGACAAGCTAGAGGGACAACATCTGGTGTCCTGAATAAGCATCCGAAAGGCACAAATACACTACAGTGCATCAAGAGGTTAGTGTATTTGTTCTTGATCTAATCTAGGGTTCTAAAATTAATCTGATTAATTTTAAAATCTTAAATGGCAAATACAGATCCAAAAACATATTAAAAGAGTTTTAATATGTTGTTTATCATTGAAATCAAATAGATAAAAATAAATCTTGCATGATGCATGTGACCCTAGGTGAAAATTTTTGAATTCAATGGTATAAACTTGTATTTTTCACTCTTCCGCTCCTTCAAGATTCTCCTTTTATTAGAGGTTAGATCTAAGTTTTTTGTTATGGCCCTTTCGGAAGCTTCATTATTGTGATGTGTACTATGCATGATGATTCGACCTCCCCGACCATAGGGAGTTGAAATCACCCCGGAGATGGCCCTTTCGGATTAGTCTTACATAGTTAGTGAGATAAAGAATGATTTTTGAATAGTAAAGAATTTTGATTTCAAATGGGATTTATGCATACTTGATTTTATTGAAATTAATATTTATTTCCATAAATTGCTGAAATTACTTTAATTGTTCAGTTGTGATTTGACAAATTGAAATTCTTGATCAAGGTTATTTTAACAATTGATTATATTATTGGCAACAATTATTTTGACCTTTGGAATTTTTATGAAGTTCAAGATTTTCAAATTATTTGTTATAATTTTGTCAACATATGTATGGTATTATATTTTAAATTATAGTTGTGCACCACTGAGTTCACCACTCAGCGACAGCTTTGCATGCTGTCGCAGGTGAAAAGAGCATAGAGCAGGTGAGTAAGCTTCCTTGAAGACACATTCAGATCAGCTCCAGGTATATCATAGGTATACCCATGTACATAGGTTTTGATGTATGCATGTAATAATATGTATGTAAATTATTTGAGCAGTTGTATAAAAACTCTTATAAAATATTTTGGTATGTAATTAAATGCAAATTATTGCAATATAAATTTGAGATTTCATTTACCTGTATAGTTTTGTAATATTAATTTTTTAGTCTTGTAATCAATGAAATGTTTCTTTTATGATAAGGTTGGTTTGAAAATGAATTGATTTGATTATTGAGATTGAATTGTGAGATGAAATGAAGTTTATTGGAGTTGTATTTGAGAAACATATTGGGAGTGTTTTCCTTTTCAGGTTTGAAGAACTATTTTCTCAAAATACAGCCGGCACTTTGCCGAAATTTTGAAAAAATTTTTGTAACACCAGATTTTAATCGATGATTTTATCCATGACCAAAATTTCACTTAAAGGCTTTTAAAGAAATATTCAACATTCCCACCACTATTTAATTTCACAAAAATTGTTTTAAAATATTTAATGGGTTATCGGTAGGTGAAGTACGATAATTCATTAGGTGTACTACGGGATCATATTACATCTTACGAAGGAGTAGAGTGTGACATAAACGAGATAAATAAAAAAAAAAAAAAGGATAGAGAGCGTAGAAAAGGATGGCATTAGGAAGAATATTGTTAAGTTATGGAACCCAGAAATACAGGACTTAGAGTAGGTCATAATTGATGTAGTGTTAGGAGCCTGAGCCTAGAGCTTAGAGTTACAGGATCTAAATTAGACCTTATCTGTTTTCTACCCCCAAGGTAGGATAATGGGGTAATGACATAAGAACCCTTTTGGTTGTTGACAGTATAATGGAAATTAGGTGAGGTGTGCGACCAAAGTAGGTAGTAATTGTTGAGCATGCTGTGGTAACTTGAATTGTATTGTCAGATAAAGAAGCAAGATCAGTAGGAGTAAGTTGGATAAAAGTCAACATAAGGGATATAAATATGCAAGATGAGGGATAATGTCTCAGAGGCTTGATATTAAAATTTAGAGTGGTGAGACCTAGAGTCAAAAATTAGAGTTAGAATTATATTTTCAGTGTGATCGATAGAATAGTTATGTAAAAA
The DNA here is from genome assembly GCF_030052815.1 of Hevea brasiliensis. Taxonomy (NCBI): domain Eukaryota; kingdom Viridiplantae; phylum Streptophyta; class Magnoliopsida; order Malpighiales; family Euphorbiaceae; genus Hevea; species Hevea brasiliensis. Next base: position 19,918,815 of record NC_079506.1, read on the forward strand.
AAAAAAGAATAATAATAATAAATAAATAAATAATAGTATGATAATATGTAGTAGAACGCTAATAACAGTCAGAATAGGACAAGATAGGTATAGGTGTAATTATAAGATATTGAGAAGTACATGGATTAGAGGAGTGATTATTGGTAAGATTGAAGTAAATCTGAAAGAATCTATGAGTGCTTTTATCTTCTAGAATATAACTAAGTATAAGGAGCATTGGACAAATAATTATAAGTATGGAAGATAAATGGAGAGTAAAAAGGAAATAGTAAATTCTAAGATGATATGTCAGGCAGGACAACAGTATAACAAATGGTAGATACAACTAATATCTTGTAATAACGCACAATAATTACAAAGAAATAATGAAACTAAAAGGGAGACTAAGGGGTATGAGCTAAATCTTGTTCATCAAACAATGGTATACCATAAATGGTGGGAGAACATTTCTCCTTCTTTCCAAATTAGCTCATGTTTTGATTCTAGGATATTATGTTAAGAAGAGAGGTCATGTCAAAGTGACTCAATTAATTGAAAATTTGATAGGTGTTAGCACATATCCAATCTTTTGAGGCAAAAATGACGATAATGGTGTACCTAATATTAAATACGAAAGAATGATCAGAGAGGTGACAGGAGTTAAATCAAGCTAGTTACTAGGGCTTACAACCCTTTTGAACTATAAGCGGGAGGAAGTGCTATGGGCAGTATATGTGATTATATTAAGGAGAATGAACACGTAAAGTATTTTGTTTGGAATTAAGGCATGGCACACATTTCCCACAGCTGTGTTAGTTTAGATGGAACTGATAGTTTCTGGGGCTCCTATCCATCCAGGATGAGCAATTTCCTACTAAGGCTGGTAGGGAATGATAATGTTCTGATAGTTAAGTTGGAAAAGGGGATACAAAAAGAATTTTCTATGGTTAATTACAAGTGTTACATAAGGTGAAGAATGTGCTGGTAGGAGTAAATCGTAAGGTTAGAATTCCCAAAGTAATGGAACTAGTAATCAAGATAAGACTAAGAAATAAAATAAAAGTTAAAGTTAATGATGGGATCGACATCCTTAAAGGAAAAGGTATAGGGTGAAATAGGACTAAGATTAAGGAATAAGTACAGCAAGTTGAAAAGATATCAACAATAGCCGAAATAGGAAAAGGAAGTGGATAAGATCCAAAGGACAAGAAGAAAGCTCAGTAAAGCTAGTTATAATGATGAGGATAAGAAGGAATAGGTATGCTAGGAACACACTAATAGATGTTTAAAACAAGTTATTATGAGATGATAGATTAAAGGAGTAGTGGAGCCTCGATCTAAGTGCCAATGTATCAGAAGTAAGCCACATAATAAGAAGCTTTATGAAGAAGTCAGTGTTAGTAGTATGCCCTAGAGCATATCATTTAGTATGTATCTTGTACATATTTTTATTAATAAAAGGCATTTCCACTTTTCCGTTTACATAATATATTTATGTGTAATAGAAAAGGTCCATTAATATTTTGTTAGAAATATTATTCTTAAGTTGTTAAGAATATGAGTGACAATATTTCTAGCACAATGTATCATAAATAGGTTCACAATCGAGGATACTTCATAATAAGGACATGACTTATCCAGAAAGATTGTATTCATGTTTGTTCCCAAGTTATTTATATGAGATATAAATAAGATGGAATGGTGAGTCTCATGCCATATAACAAACATGATAGGCACTTATAAATGATAAGTAGGTCAACCGGTGACACTTATGACAAGCACATGGAGTTTACTCTTGTCAATGTTTTGTCATAAATCATATCGGCATATAATCTTTAGACCTGAGATAGCACAGTTATCTTGTATATAGGTAGTTTGAGTTTGATACTGCTTTCATACTTGTACTATGTATGGGTATATGGGCATGTGATGGCTCTTACTAGTTATATATGGAGATAGGTGTTGATCAAGATGGAATCTGTTCCTCTAAGTAAATAGAGATAAAATCCTATGTTCATTTAATTGTTCTTGATGTTTCAAGTTCCTAGCCAGGACAGATAGATTTATTCAGAAAAGAGTTTCTGATGAGAAAATCTTTTAATCAAGAACTGAAATTAAAAGAGAACATAATATTCATAGCAAAAGGAGTTTGACATAAACCATGACTCCAGCTTGAGTTGGGATTTTGTAACAGAGAGATTCTAGTGCATGGTAAAATATGATTATAGGTTCATTTAAGGTAAATCTTATTACTAATTGGGTGGCCATGGCATGCTATGCTAGGTGTTAACCATGGTCTATGAGGTTCATAAAATGATTTAGAGAAATCATTTATGGTAAGAAAGAGTTCTGATGATATTAAGAGTTGATATCATGTCTCATTGCCAATTAGTGATGAGCCTAGTAAGTCACACACATACACAAGTTATCACCTATTTAAATATGATTTAATTAATTAATTAAAGAGTTTAATTGATTAATTAAATATGTTTGGTTTGCAATTAAATTGCAAAGTCCCTAGCATGACTTGAAACTAAATCTAGATTATTGGATGTGTAGTATAAATTAAATTTATATTTAAAGTGTTTAAATATGAATTTAATTGATGAGAAATTAATTAATAGAGATTAATTAATTAATTTATATTTGATATAAATTAATTAGAAGAAGAAAATAATTGTTTTGGGTTAAGAACTCAAAATTAAGACACAGGGGCATTTTGGTCATTTCACAGTGTGACACGTGGCACCATGAGATGGTGACACATGGGATTACACATAAGCTTGCCAAATGTTTTTTAATCATGTAAGATGATTAAAATCAAGATTAAATATAGGTTTGACACTTGGCACAATGTGATTGGGTCACTTAAACCTAGAGCTAATCAAAAGGTGACATGTGGCTAGGGTTTAATGTGTTAACCTAGCTATTTAAGTGTGGTTATGAAAAGAAAAAATAACCAGCAGCCTCTCCTCTCATTTGTCACGCCACTTTGAGGCTCTCCAGCTATTCTTCTTCATCTCTCATCAATTCAAAGAGATTAGCCATCAATCTCTTGAATTAAGAACACTAGAAATTGTTTCTAGTGTCCTGTTTACATCTCTAATCTCTTAAAAGGCAGAACTTGAATTTCTAATTAATAGAAAAAGCTTTAGAGGCTGTTCAAGGGCTGCCATAGGTGTTCTTGGTGTGGACAAGCTAGAGGGACAACATTTGGTGTCCTGAAGACGAATCTCAAAGGCGCAGACACGCTGCAGTGCATCAAGAGGTTAGTGTAATCGTTCTTGATTTAATCTAGGGTTCTAAAATTAATCTGATTAATTTTAAAATCTTAAATGGAAAATACAGATCCAAAAACATATTAAAAGAGTTTTAATATGTTGTTTATCATTGAAATCAAATAGATAAAAATAAATTTTGCATGGTGCATGTGACCCTAGGTGAAAATTTTTGAATTCAATGGTATAATCTTGTGTTTTTCACGCTTCCGTTGCTTCAATTGGTATCAGAGCCACTATATTTTCCATTTAGATTGTTAATTATATAATTTAATTGTGTGTTTGATCATGAGATCAAGAGATTATTGCTGGTTGCAAAGCAAGGTGGCGGTATACTTGAAAAAAGGACCATCAATGGTGCGCATGGTTTGGCTACCATGGGTGGTTCAAGGTTTGGCTTTTAATTCTGTAATTGTTGTATGATCTAAGGTCTATTCTTTGACTAATTAAAGTGTTTAATTAGTTGTTTTAATCACACAATTAAATTATGATTCAAATCAGATTTTTAAAAATTGTTTGAATGTGATTCAAATCTGAATTTTAAAAGTTGTTTGAATGTGATTCAAATCTGAATTTTTAAAGTTGTTTGAATCATATTTAAATCTGATTTTTTTAAAATTGATTGAATAAAATTCAGATCTGATTTTTTAAAAAATGTTTGAATGTGATTCAAATCTGAATTTTTAAAATTGTTTGAATGTGATTCAAATCTGAATTTTTAAATTTGTTTGAATGAGATTCAAATCTGAATTTTTAAATTTATTTGAATCATATTCAAATCCGGATTTTTAAGTTGAATATGAGATATTCAATTTAATTTAAGTATGTATGTTTTATTTAATTGTTAAATAGTGATATGCATGATGGATGATCATGGACTATAAAAGACCAATGTGATTGGATTTATTTCTTTTATGTTTCTTTGGGATTGTAAATTAATTAATTTATTTTAATTTATTTTGGGCATGTATTATTAAGTTTGTAATAATTTTTGGGTTGTAATTTCATTTATTTAAGTTCTTGTAAATTCGCCTTGGTATGCCAAGGATTACTATGTAATATTGGATTGCAAGAAGTTCAAGGAGGTCAAGAGCATTGGTGAGACCAGTGGGAGGAATTCAAGATCAAGTGTTGATTATGTACTCCTTCAAAGAACTCTTGTAAAATGAATGAATGAAATGCACCTAGAATGCCCTGATTCAATTCTTGGTGGCTCAGAATTGAATCCCTTAGAAAGTCCATGATCATACCATATTTACTGCTTATCCATGAATGCATGAGATGTATGGGAATGTATGCAATTATATGATATATGCATGCTAAATGAATAATGTGCAAAGTGAGACCTTAATAGTAATTAGGATGGCTATAAAATCTTCCAAACAAATGATTAAGTTGGAAATGCTATAATTAAAGTAATTATAACATAAGCCCTCAATTGGGGCAATTATTTTAAGAAATTTTAAATAGTTGCATGAGTTGCAATTAATTTAAGAGATTTTCTTAAGAATAATTGTTAAGCATGAGATGTTGTAAATATGTAAATGGTTTAGTGGCCAATATTGGATGTACCTGAGGACATTAAAATTATTTGCATAATTACTGGCTCAATGGGATCAACTTAACTAATGCAAGATAAGTCAATAATGGATGTACCTGAGATTTTGAGCATTAGGGGCTAGGTAAAGGATTGAACCTCACATGAGATGTGATGGGCAAGGAGTTGCTCACTTATAGTTTATTGTAATTCCAATAATGGATGTACCTGAGGATGATCAATAGAATTATAAGAATTCAATCACCCACTAGAAATCCAACCAACTAGGATTTCCGTTTTCTACTTTGGAAGTGTAGGATTCGCTAAGTTAGTGGGAGGACCAATTTGATTAAAAGACCATAATCATTTTGGTTAATTACATGATACATTTACTAATTAATCTGGTTATTTTCTGCAGTTAATTTTCTAATAAAAATGAGCACAAAACAACCACCACCATCCAATATCCTTGCAAGCATACTTGATCACAACAGGTTGACAGGACCTAATCTGTCTGATTGGCTAAGAAATTTGAAACTTGTCCTGAACCTTGAACATATAGGATATGTTCTAGATTCAAATGTTCCTAGTCCCTTACCTCCAGAGGCCACACAAGAGGAACATGAAACTTTGGACAAGTGGAAGGAGCATGATATGAGAGCTAAGTGTTACATGCTTGCTTCCATGAGTAATGAGTTACAGAAGCAACATGAGAACATGCAGAGTGCGAGTGAGATCCTCCTTCACCTACAAGAGTTGTATAGTGAGCACAGCAGGAATGCTAGGTATGAGATATCTAGACAGCTATTCCGTATGAGGATGTCTGAGGGACAGAATGTTGGGGATCATGTCCACAAGATGATTCGGCTGATTGAGCAGTTGGAACATCTTGACTTCAACATGGATTTCCAACTACAAACGGATTTGATCCTTCAGTCCCTTCTTGAGTCTTTTGGGAATTTTGTGACAAATTTCCATATGACTAAACAGGAATGCACCTTAGCTGGTTTACTCAACATGCTGGTTATTGCCCAAAAGAATATGCCAGGCAATAAAGGAAAAGAGGTAGCTTTAGTTGCATCTTCTTCTATTGGAAAGTCCAGCAAGAAGAAGGGCAATAAGAAAAAGAAACCTCGATTCTGGTCCTTCCAATAAAATAGCTAAACAGAAAAGGAAGACTAAAGTCGATGGAAGCAAGGAAAGTGTTTCCACCGCCAAAAGGATGGGCACCGGAAAAGGAACCGCCTGAGTATCTTGCTTCTCAAGGACAAGAAGGATACACCTTCTAAGGTATGTCCATATCTTGTTATTTAGATTATGATGATACTCATAGTTCATCTACGACTTGGGTTTTAGATATCGGTGCCGCTTCTCACATTTCTAATGATATGCAGGAACTAGCAAATAGTAGCAGCTTGCGTTCTCAAGATATTAGAGTCTGGATTGGCAATGGCTCAACTGTTGAAGCTTTAGACATAGGATCTAAATCTTTTTACATGTTTGGACATGTTTTGTGTTTGGATAATATTTTATATGTACCTGATGCTTTTAAGAACATCATTTCTATATCTAGTTTGACTAGAAATGGCTATGAATTTCAGTTCACAGATGATGTTTGCAATATTTATTTTGGAAATAAATATGTTGGTTCGGGTTATATGAATGATGGTCTTTATTATTTGGATAATAATGACAAACACAAATTGAATGCAAGTGATCTAAAAGAATACAATGCCATGGTGAAAACCAACTCAAGTTCAAAATATATTTGGCACTTAAGGTTATGTCATGTTGCAGAAGATAGGATTGCAAAATTGGAGAAAATGGGGATTCTATCCTCATTGGGCTCTGAGCCTACTCCAACTTGTGAATCTTGCCTTCAGGGTAAAATGACTAGATCACCCTTTGTTGGACAAGGGCTAAGAGCTGAAAATATTTTGAAATTAATACATAGTGATGTATGTGCTCCGATTAAAGAAATGGCTAGAGAGGGCTTTAAATATTTTATTAAATTAACTGATGAAAAATCAAGGTTTGGGTATTTGTATTTGATGAAATACAAACATGAATCCTTTGAAAAGTTTAAGGAATTTAAATCTGAAGTAGAAAATCAAACAGGAAAAAGTATTAAAGCTCTTCGATCAGATCGTGGAGGTGAATATTTGAGTACTGAATTTGATGAATACTTGAGAGAGCATGGCATTGTTTCTCAGCTGACTCCTCCAGGAACGCCACAACTGAATAGTGTATCTGAAAGGAGAAATCGTACCCTATTGGATATGGTACGTAGTATGATGAGCTATACTGATATGCCAATCTTCTTTTGGGGGTTTGCATTAGAATCAGCTTTGTATATTCTGAATAGGATTCCATCAAAATCAGTTTCTTCCACTCCTTATGAGATATGGCATGGAAGAAAACCAAGTCTTAAGCATGTTAAGATTTGGGGTTGTCCAGCTTATATCATTAAGGTGAACACTGATAAATTGGAGACCAGATCAGAAAAAGGTCGATTTGTTGGATATCCAAAAGATAGTTTTGGATATTATTTTTATTTGCCTACTTCACAAAAGGTTGTGATAAGTAGAGATGCCACATTTCTTGAACAACAGTTTGTTCAAGAAGGAGGCAAAGGAAGGCAAATAGAGTTAGAATTGGAAAATTCTGACCAACCAACAGATCAGATGGATATATATCCATCTAGTCAACCTATACCCATTGATGAAACATCTACAACTGTTCCTCGTAGAACAACCAGGGTATCTCACCCACCAGTGAGATATGGTTTTCTTCATGAAGAAGAACAAGAGTTGTCTACTCATGAAGAAGTAGATCATGGAGATGATCCACTTACCTATGAAGAAGCTATATCAGATATAGACTCTTCAAAATGGATTGATGCTATGAAATCCGAGATTGATTCCATGTATAAGAATCAAGTTTGGGATCTTGTTGACCCACCTGAAGGTATTGTACCTATAGGGAACAAATGGGTTTTCAAGAAGAAAATTGGTTAGGATGGAAAGGTAGAGACCTATTAGGCAAGGCTAGTCGCGAATGGGTTTCTCCAAAGGCAAGGAATAGACTATGAGGAGACTTTCTACTTTGTTGCCATGCTTAAATCAATTAGGATTTTATTAGCAATAGTGCATACTATGATTATGAGATTTGGCGATGGATGTCAAAGCGACTTTTCTCAATGGATACATTGAAGAAAACATTTTCATGGAACAACCTAGGGGATTTGAATCCCAAGATGGTTCCAAGGTATGCAAGCTAAAGCAATCCATTTATGGGTTGAAACAAGCTTCGAGGAGTTGGAACATCCGTTTTGATGAAGCCATTAAATCCTTTGGTTTTATCAAAAACGAGGATGAGCCATGTGTATATAAGAAGGTTAGTGACAGTGCTATCACTTTCCTTGTCTTATATGTGGATGACATACTGTTGATAGGTAATGACACAGGTATGTTGACAACTATAAAGGTATGGTTGTCAAATACATTCTCCATGAAAGACTTAGGGGAAGCAACCTATATTCTTGGGATTCGCATCTATAGAGATAGAGCGAAAAGAATAATAGGTTTATCCCAAAGTCTATACTTGGAAAAGGTGTTAAAGAGGTTTAACATGCTTGATTCCAAGAGAGGATTGATACCATAGAGACAAGGTATCCAACATTCTAAAGAGATGTCTCCAAAGACACCTGAAGAAAGAGATAAGATGGCCAGGATTCCATATGCTTCGGCTATTGGAAGTTTAATGTATGCAATGTTGTGTACTAGGCCGGATATCGCATATGCTGTTAGTTTGACTAGCACGTATCAATCCAATCCAGGTTTGGAACACTGGATAGCTGTGAAGAATATTCTTAAGTACTTGAGAAGAACTAAGGATTTATTCTTGATTTATGGAGGTGGAGACTTGCAATTGGATGGTTATACTGATTCTGATTTCCAATCAGATATCGATGATAGAAAGTCTAACTCTGGATATGTGTTCATTTGTACTGGAGGTGCGATCGGTTGGAAGAGTTCCAAGCGAGCACGATTGCAGATTCCACTCGAGGTGAGTATATTCTGCATCGAATCTCGCAAAGGAAGTCGTTTGGATAAAGAAGTTCGTGGAGAACTTACAGTAGTTCCTTCCATTGAGTCGCCAGTTCCACTACATCGTGACAATAATGGAGCGATCATACTGAGCTAAGGAACCAAGGTCTCACGAAATCCAAACACATAGAAAGGCGCTACCACATTATCGGAGAAATAGTTGGGCAAAGGCGATGTAGCCATGCAGAAAATAGCATCAGCTGAAAATCCAGCTGATCCATTCACTAAGCCTATGTCACAGACTCAGTTAGACCGACATCTTGAGAAGATAGGTCTAAGATATTATAATGAATGGCTCTAGTGCTAGTGGGAGATTGTTAGTAGTATGCCCTAGAGCATATCATTTAGTATGTATCTTGTACATATTTTTATTAATAAAAGGCATTTCCACTTTTCGTTTACATAATATATTTATGTGTAATAGAAAAGGTCCATTGATATTTTGTTAGAAATATTATTCTTAAGTTGTTAAGAATATGAGTGACAATATTTCTAGCACAAAGTATCATAAATAGGTTCACAATCGAGGATACTTCATAATAAGGACATGACTTATCCAGAAAGATTGTATTCATGTTTGTTCCCAAGTTATTTATATGAGATATAAATAAGATGGAATGGTGAGTCTCATGCCATATAACAAACATGATAGGCACTTATAAATGATAAGCAGTCGAACGGTGACACTTATGACAAGCACATGGAGTTTACTCTTATCAATGTTTTGTCATAAATCATATCAGTGCATATAATCTTTAGACCTGAGATAGCACAGTTATCTTATATATAGGTAGTTTGAGTTTGATACTGCTTTCATACTTGTACTATGTATGGGTATATGGGCATGTGTTGGCTCTTACTAGTTATATATGGAGATAGGTGTTGATCAAGATGGAATCTGTTCCTCTAAGTAAATAGAGATAAAATCCTATGTTCATTTAATTGTTCTTGATGTTTCAAGTTCTGGCAGACAGATAGATTTATTCAGAAAAGAGTTTACGATGAGAAAATCTTTTAATCAAGAACTGAAATTAAAAGAGAACATAATATTCATAGCAAAAGGAGTTTGACATAAACCATGACTCGGCTTGAGTTGGGATTTTGTAACAGAGAGATTCTAGTGCATGGTAACATATGATTATAGGTTCATTTAAGGTAAATCTTATTACTAATTGGGTGGCCATGGCATGCTATGCTAGGTATTAACCATGGTCTATGAGGTTCATAAAATGATTTAGAGAAATCATTTATGGTAAGAAAGAGTTCTGATGATATTAAGAGTTGATATCATGTCTCATTGCCAATTAGTGATGAGCCTAGTAAGTCACACACATACACAAGTTATCACCTATTTAAATATGATTTAATTAATTAATTAAAGAGTTTAATTGATTAATTAAATAGGTTTGGTTTGCAATTAAATTGCAAAGTCCCTAGCATGACTTGAAACCAAATCTAGATTATTGGATGTGTAGTATAAATTAAATTTATATTTAAAGTGTTTAAATATGAATTTAATTGATGAGAAATTAATTAATAGAGATTAATTAATTAATTTATATTTGATATAAATTAATTAGAAGAAGAAAATAATTGTTTTGGGTTAAGAACTCAAAATTAAGACACAGGGGCATTTTGGTCATTTCACAGTGTGACACGTGACACCATGAGATGGTGACACATGGGATTACACATAAGCTTTCCAAATGTCTTTTAATCATGTAAGATGATTAAAATCAAGATTAAATATAGGTTTGACACTTGGCACAATGTGATTGGGTCACTTAAACCTAGAGCTAATCAAAAGGTGACATGTGGCTAGGGTTTAATGTGTTAACCTAGCTATTTAAGTGTGGTTATGAAAAGAAAAAATAACCAGTAGCCTCTCCTCTCATTTGTCACTCCACTTTGAGGCTCTCCAGCTATTCTTCTTCATCTCTCATCAATTCAAAGAGATTAGCCATCAATCTCTTGAATTAAGAACACTAGAAATTGTTTCTAGTGTCCTGTTTACATCTCTAATCTCTTAAAAGGCAGAACTTGAATTTCTAATTAATAGAAAAAGCTTTAGAGGCTGTTCAAGGGCTGCCATAGGTGTTCTTGGTGTGGACAAGCTAGAGGGACAACATTTGATGTCCTGAAGACGAATCTCAAAGGCGCGAACAGCTGCGATTGCATCAAGAGGTTAGTGTAATCGTTCTTGATTTAATCTAGGGTTGTAAAATTAATCTGATTAATTTTAAAATCTTAAATGGCAAATACAGATCCAAAAACATATTAAAAGAGTTTTAATATGTTGTTTATCATTGAAATCAAATAGATAAAAATAAATCTTGCATGGTGCATGTGACCCTAGGTGAAAATTTTTGAATTCAATGGTATAATCTTGTGTTTTTCACGCTTCCGTTGCTTCAGTCAGGATATTCTCATTCCAGAGAGAGGAGTGAGAATCGATAAAGTCACATGGACTGGGTAGTCAGGGAATATAAACACTTTTGTCATATAAGAGAAGAGACCCAGTTTGCTTTTCAATGTTGATAAATGGTACACTTAGCCCTTGGAGGGAACTCTACCTAACTAGTTACATAAGATGGACAGAGGTTGGTCTAAGTACCTTAGTAATGACACAAATAGATTAGAAATTTAAAGTATCATGAAAGTGAGAAGATGTACAGATGCCAACCATTGAGGTCAAAGGACAAGTAAAGATTTAGAATAAGATGCCTATGATAGGTGCTACAGAAAACATCTTATAGAATATTATAGGATAAAGAACATAAGTCCTGTCCTTGGAAGGCAGAAAGTTGAGGGGTAAGCGCCAAGGTTGATTGAAGTTATGAGACATCAAGTCGAGTACAGAGAGGTATAGTGAATACTTGAGATATCAAAAAAATGGTCAATGAATAGCCAAGAGATAAGGGCATCTCTAGGAAAAGATGATGACAGTTAGGACACTATGGTAGAATCAGAGAGCAGTAGAATGTCACCTATAATATATGAAGAGCTTGAAGAATAAATGTTTTACCAATCTCTGCATAGCTGGAGGAGTAATGATTACACTTGTTCTAATAATCTTCTTTTCCTTATCTCTTGTTTATTCGAAAATTCAAGGACGAATTTTTCTTAAAGGGGGAAGAATGTAACAACCTAAAATTTTTAAATTATAAATAAAATAAAAAAGAAATATTATGTTATTAATATTATTGGATTTATTTGAATTGATTTTAAAATAAAGGAAGATAATAATAATAAATAAATTAATAATAAATAATTTAATTAAAGTTAATTTATTAAATGAGAATAAAATAATTAAAATTTCCTAGATTATATTTATTTTATCATTACTAGAATTTTATTAAACTTTAACATAATAAAATAATTTTGGACCTAATTGTAAACCTCTAAGAAATTGAGGAACTAATAGTATAATTAGAAGTTAAAAAAAAAAAAATAGAAACCCAAAACGCAGTGCACAGGCCCCCCCTCCCCACCTTTCTTTCTCTCTCCCCGATTCCATCGTTCTCCCTCCCTTCTCCTTTGCTTCCGGCCACCACCCCCGCCACCCATCGCCAGCCAGCGTTTCCAACCACCACCCCCGACACCAGTGACCTCCGGCGATGCCCCGATGGAAAGCTTCGGCAGTAAAAATGCGAGGAAGGATGAGAGAGAGAAGTCGCGCGCTGTCGGAGCTTTAAGCCTCAAGTCCCAGCGTTTCTGACACCGGATGGCTGTAGTCCCACCGGTGTTCACCTCCTCATGACTTGGTGCACTTTTCCTGACCGGTGTTGCTTCAAACCGTCGCCGGCAGCCGTAGTTCCAAGGAGAGAGAAAGAAGAGAGAGAAAGTTTTGGGCAGTGGGCTTTCCGGCAAGTTTTCGGTCGATCCAACCGTCGGATCGGAAATCTGAGACCACCAATGGACTCGGGATGACAAGATCTTCGAGATAGGACTAGTCCCGCTCTGATCGGACATCGTTTGAAAAGGCGATAATCAGACGGTCTAGATAGCTTGGTGAGATTTTCGCACTTTTTCGATTCCCAAAATTTAAAAATAATTTTATGATAATTATTAACACAATTTGGACTTAATTTAGGTGCAATCGGATCGAGGATAGCTCACCGGCGTCGGGACTGCATTTCAGCCAGATCCGGCTGCCCGGCCGCCCATCTCAGAATGTGATCGATATTATAGTCAATCCTAGCATTTTCAGACGTTCTGGACACGTTTCAGGTGTCAGATTTAGCATAGGTAAACCCGAACTCTACATTGCTCAATTTTTGCCTTGTACTGTGTTAGAATAAAATTCATAAAATATTCATGGCTGATTAGAAAATTGTAATTTCTTTTGCGTTAGCTCTATAATATTGCTGAGGACTGCGGGGCAAAATTTTAGAATTTTTAGAGCTTGTTGGAGTGAATTTTTATGAAATGTCAATTATAGGGACTAAAATATAATTTTTAAGTTTATGACTATTGTCTGATTTAGAGGGCCCAGGAGGGGCCATATGATGCTGATGAGATGTGATTGTGAAAATTGAGAATTTAGAAGTATTATTTGAATTTTTGTGCAGATTGGATAAGTCATAAGTATAGGGAAAACTCTACCAGATTTTCGGCATGAATTAAGTTGTCTGTTGTCTCTTTAGAGTTTTATTTTGGCTTAGTACTAATAAATTTATAATATAATTATTTAGGTGATCGAGGTCAACTATTTTTCTATATCCAGCAGCCACAATAGTCCTCAGTATACTGTAAGTAAAATATTAATTTTAATTATAATTTCAATGTTATTATATGTTCAGGTACGCCCATGCATTACTTATAAGTATGTATCTATATAGTTAAACACTAGGCACGTTTTATATTGCATTCTTAATTGATGAATTGCCATGGATGTTATTTGTGGTAATTTGGAGCAGTGTGCGTGCGTTGGCGTGCGTGTGGTATAGTATTAGATATAGACAGGACGGGTAGACACGACTTGAGAGACATTCGCTTGGACCTGGTCCTTTATGGATAAGTCGGAGTAGACACGGCTTGAGAGACACTCGCTGAGACCCCACATTTAGTTTATTAAGCGGAAGTCCGGCTTGAGAGACACTTACTGACAGAGGTTGGATTAAGAGGGCTGTATAAGGGATCAACTCCCATATATGTATTGTTTGGCATCATTGGGTGTGTGAGTGCTCCAAATTGCCTTTTTGCTGTTATGATGTGATGTGTATGAAAATTTTGATAGTGTTGTATTCCACTCTTTAGGATGCATTAGTTTTAGATAGCTATAGAAATTATACTTAAAATTGGTATTTTACTCTCTGAATCGAACGCTCACTCCTGTTCACCATATTTTTTTAGGCTACAGGAGGAGACGTTTTTCAGAATAACCTGTTCCTTTCCTCGCAGGTTATGAGAAAAATTACTTAACTGTATTATTATTATTTAAATTTATAATTTAGAACTCCGCATGTTCTAGTAGTAGCATTAATCATGTCAGGGACTGCATGAATTTAAGTTTTCATATTAACAAATAAAATTTTTTTATGAGTTTTAAATAGTTTGTAAATTATGTAACAGGGTTGAGCTGGGCTCTCCTAATTTTAGTTTCTGATAATTACTGAGTTAAGTTGACTCGAAATAAAATTATAACAGTTTAATTTAAATTATTTTGTATGCATATTGGGCCTAAATTGTGGGCCTGGTCATGGGTTTGAGAACAGTAAGGCTTACTACGAGCCTCAGAGACTTTATGTTGGCTCAGGTCCTAGTACCGGGTCGGCCCATAGGCTGGGTCGTGACACACACCCTGAAGTCTAACCACCCGCAGATGACAACGAATTAAATTTGTATGAATATTTAATTTTGTTGGATTTAATAAATTTAATTTAAATAATATATAATTATATTTTATATGAATTTAAGTATGAAATTTAATATTTGTGATAGGAATAAGTCAAATTTAGATTTTACATTATCCGTTATTTAAATTTATTTATATAAATATTTAATTAAATATAGAATATATATTTATTATAATAATATTTATAGATTTTTTACATTTTATTTTATATAAAATAAAATTGAAATATTTTATAAAATTATTAAATTTTTAAAATATAAATTATTAATAAAATAAATTTTATATAGATTTTTAATTAAAATATATAAAATTAAATGGATTCGAGTATTTTCTTAATAATAATAATAATAATAATAATAATAATAATAATTGAGTTTGGGATAAATTTGAGTAATTGAGAATAAATTTTAATCGGGTTTAAAACAGGTTCGAATTTTGAAAATATTAATCGAGTTCGGGTTCAAATAAGGTGATTTTTACCGATACCCTACTCGTTATTATCCCTACCAGCACGCCTTGTTTGAAAGTAAAATATACTTAAAATAAAAGAATAAAATGAAGTTTTTACTATTTATAAAATAATTTTCTTTTTTTTAATATCCAAATAAAAGGAGGAAAATAATTTTTTTTTCTTAATTTTTATTTTCTCTCCTTATATATATATTTTTTTATTTTATTTCCCTCTAAAACAGTTTCATATCAGGTTTGAAATACACACTAATATATATTGAAATTGATAAGAAATATAATTCTTCAATTCTAATTTAATTAAAATAAATAAAAAAATATTTAAACAATATTTTAAAATATGTATATGTCATTCTGACAATAACTTTAATAAAACATGACAACATTAAACATTATTTAAAATCGAATTTTTATTATATATATATATATATATAATTTAATTTTAGCCCTGCAATTTATATCAAATAGTCACATAAACTTTTAAAATATTTTGGGTCCAATTAAGCTCCTCAACTATTCAAAATCATTCATTTAACTCTAAACTTAGCCGAGATAAACGGAGTTTAATTGCAAAGCACAACAAGACCTTTAGGAAAACGAATTTCCAGCCTTGAAGATGAGCCATCAAGCATGCAACCATATATGATCAACTTGTGTACATGTATAATTTGTCCATCATTCATTTACAACTCAGTCGCCATGATACCTCGTAGTATGCTTTTCACTGCAACAAAAGGCTAACTATATGCAATACCATGCAAGTTTATTGGGAAAGAGGTTTCAGTCACTACAACAAAAGCAATTGCTGCAAATATTGGTCCCTCAATGCTATATAGATTCGCCCAGCTCCAGAAATATATGACCTCATTAACGCAAATGCTTTCCCATTGAGTATAGTAAGGAGGGCTGTCACGGAGAAGCTGCCATGGTCGAGTACCTAATGGGCAAACTCGATATTCAGTCCTCTTACCCATTTGGTAATTATGCCATGAGTTTAAAACCTTTTACTGCTTAGAAACTGGATCGAACCCTAATGAGTTGACGCAAGGGTAGGTATAAGAAGCAGCCATTGATATCTTTGAATATAAGTGGTAGAGTAATCTCCTGCTTAGTACTGAGATTGCAAAGGGTATCGAAGAAAACGGTGAGCAAATGGAAAAGAACAGACGTTATGAGTCACGTGCTCACCTGAGTTACTTTTGGTTCAATATTAGCTAATTTTAACTAAATTTAGAGTTAAATGGACGATCTTAATTAACTGAGAGACTTATTTGAATCTTAAAATATTTTAAAAACTTATATAATTATTTAGAAGGATCTATATAAGTCTTTAGCCTATTTATATTTATAAAATAACTAGTCACTCAAGCGGGGCTTATGAGGTGATGGAACATTGCACTAGTCCAAAGGGGTGGATTTATTGTGACTAATATCTGGCCTATCCGTTTTTAGTTGGGAGTTAAATTCATAATAATTTTTTTTTAGCAAAAATTCATAATAAATTAGTTGTAATCAAAATTTTTCCAAATATCAAAATCTGTATTGAGCGTTATAAATTTAATGCATGAAATCAACCCATCAAACCAAACACAAATTTGTCTTCACTCTCCAGGACCCTTATAAATGAAGTGTCTGGCAAGTGTGTGTTAAAAGTGAAGAGAAAAACCTAAAATCTCACTGCTAAAGCTTTTTCTTGCTCACTATTTTTCACTGCTCAACTTTGCTAGCGACCTCTAGCTAGCTACACGTATGGCGGATTCCCAAGCTTTGCTCGAAGCCCAATTAGTATCTGAGACCAATGACCAGCCCAAACAAAAAGACATCATCACTTCCATGGATGCTGAATGGTACAATGCAGCAGCTAAAGGCCAAATCTTAAAATATCATTTTATAATATTAAATTAATTTTCAAGTTTAGCATGTCTTGAATATCCAAAACATTAATAAAGGACAAATCATTGCCAAATTTCCTTACTTTTTAAAAGAAAAAGGTTGAACATTATAAATATTTTGCAATGGATTAAAGTTGACGTTGTACGTTTCTAAATTACAAGGATTTAATTACGAATTTGTTTTAATAGAGAAGCCAAGAAAGTAGTGGACAGAAATAGAGTAGGCAGAAACTATAAAGTTTCATATAAGGGAGCACAAATATTAATGATTTGAATATGAAAGTTTAAATAGTAATAAGATTTCTATATTTTTTTTTGTCCCAATAATGTGTCTAAGTAGGTGAATTGGACAATAATTGATTTTCTTGCTTTTAATTGAGATTAATAGAAAAATCAATGTTAATCACCCTATTGTGTATCTACATGGTGTATGAGTAATTTATCAATTTGTTAATTGTTACACTTTAAATAATATTATATATATTATTTTTTTATAGTTTAAAAGTAAATTTATTTTTTTAAAAATTAATTTATATATTAAATATATTTATTTTATATTTTATAAAAAAAATTCCTTACAAATGTACATTTTGAAAAATATACATTTTAGAAAATACAACATTTTGAATTGAACTAAGCCCATATATATAGGGGTGAGCATTTGGTTAACCGAAATGAATTTTTAACTAACCAAATTATTAACTGACTCTAAAATTATTAACCCAATCGAAATAAAAAAAATCAAAACCAACCGAACTAAAATTATTCGATTAGTTATCAATTATAACCGAATTAATTGAAAAAAAATAAAAAATATATTTTATATTATTAATTAATTAATTAATTAAAAATAAAATATATTTATAATCTTTTTTATTTATAAAAAATAATAAATATGATTATTAAAGAATATTTACAAGTTGATTACTATTACTATTATTATTATTATCATTATTATTATTATTATAATTCATAAAAATAATAACTATAACTAATATATTGCTAATAAAATTATAATTCATATATTAATAAAAAATATATATATATATATATTAATTTGAAAAAGGCAATCAGACATCGTTTGAAAAATGCGATAATCAGACGGTTCAGATCGCTTGGTGAGATTTTCACACTTTTTTTATTCCCAAAATTTAAAAATAATTTTATGATAATTATTAACATAATTTGTACTTAATTTAGGTGCAATCGGATCGAGAATAGCTCACTAACGTCGGGACTACATTTCAGCCAGATCTGACTGCCCGGCCGCCCATCTCAAAATGTGATCAATATTATAGTCAATCCTAGCATTTTCAGAAGTTCTGGACACGTTTCAGCTGTCAGATTTGGCATAGGTAAACCCAAACTCTACATTGCTCAATTTTTACCTTGTACTGGGTTAGAATAAAATTCATAAAATATTCATGGGTGATTAGAAAATTGTAATTCCTTTTGTATTAGCTCTATAATATTGCTAAGGACCGCGGAGAAAAATTTTAGAATTTTTAGAGCTTGTCGGAGTGAATTTATATGAAATGTCAATTATAGGGACTAAAACATAATTTTTTAAGTTTATGACTATTGTCTGATTTGGAGGGCCCAGGAGGGGCCATATGATGCTGATGAGATGTGATTGTGGAAATTGACAATTTAGAAGTGTTATTTGAATCTTTGTGCTGATTGGATAGGTCCTAGGTATAGGGGAAACTCTGCCAGATTTCTGGCATGAATTAGGTTGTCTATTATCTCTTTAGAGTTTTATTTTGACTTAGTACTAATAAATTTATAATAGAATTATTTAGGTGATCGAGGTTAACTATTTTCCTCCATCCAGCAGCCACAATAGTCCTCGGTGTACTGTGAGTAAAATATTAATTTTAATTATAATTTCAATATTATTATATGTTCAGGTATGCCCATGCATCACTTATAAGTATGTATCTATATAGTTAAATACTAGACACGTTTTATATTGCATTCTTAATTAATGAATTGCCATAGATGTTGTTTGTGGTAATTTGGAGCAGTGTGCGTGCGTGTGGTATGGTATTGGATATGGACAGGACGGGTAGACACGGTTTGAGAGACACTCGTTGGGACCCAGTCCTTTATGGATAATTTGGGGTAAACTCGGCTTGAGAGACACTCGCTGGCAGAGGTTGGATTAAGAGGGCTGTATATGGGATCAGCTCCCATATATGTATTGCTTGACATTGTTGGATGTGTGAGTGCTCCAAATTGCCTTTTTGCTATTATGATATGATGTGTATGAAAATTTTGATAGTGTTACATTTCGCTCTTTAGGATGCATTAGCTTTAGATAGCTATAAAAATTATACTTAAAATTGGTATTTTACTCTCTGAGTCGAATGCTCACTCCTGTTCACCATATTTTTCCAAGCTACAGGAGGAGACCTTTTTCAGAATAACCTGTTCTTTTCCTCGCAGGTTATGAAAAAAATTACTTAACTGTATTATTATTATCTAAATTTGTAATTTAGAACTCCGCATGTACTAGTAGTAGCATTAATCCTATCAGGGATTGCATGAATTTAAGTTTTTGTATTAACAAATAAAAATTTTTTATGAGTTTTAAATAGTTTGTAAATAATGTAACAGGGTTGAGCTGGGCTCCCATAATTTTAGTTTCTAATAATTACTGGGTTAAGTTGGCCCGAAATAAAATTATAACAGTTTAATTTAAATTATTTTATATGCATATTGGGCCTAAATTGTGGGCTTGGTCATGGGTTTGAGAACAGTAAGGCTTACTATGGGCCTCGGGGGCTTTATACCGGCCAGATCCTAATGCCGGTTTGGCCCATAGGTTGGGTCATGACAAGAGTGGTATCAGAGCTTAAGCTTTAGATTCATGGGAAAGTGTGCACCTAAAGTTGTCACATGCGGAGTATAAGATTATGTTTCATCTTTTTTCTGTAATTCTTCATTTCTAGATTCTGCGTTATTCCTCGGTTAATATAAGAGTGCTTCAGTTTAGCACCTCAGTTTTGTGAAGTACATAGAAGTGTGAAATAGAGTTAGCAGACATGTTGAGATCTGCCATGGAAATGCATTCTCCAAGAAACACTATATTTCTATCAGTATGGGTCTAAGTATTATGCCTATCTGGTGCTAGGCACGAGTATAAATGTGAGTTTTGATAGTATAATTGCACTAGATATGGGTGAGGATACCACTGCTGGCAGTCGTCAGTGGATGACCCAGTCAGAGTAAGTTTCTGATAATAGTATATTCAAGAGAGATAAGAGATTAAGAGACCTAGTCTATCAGGACGTATCGTAGTAACTGTACAATGTTCTCAATGTCTTCTCTGTAATTTGCAGATTACAGTACCGACACGAGATTATTGTGTAGAGCTGTGTGCATCCCCGTGGTGCTCCATAATGAGGGTGTTTGCGGAGGGCCTCTGTTTTGGTACAATTATGCCAGAACAGAGTTCTATATTTGCAGAGGAGTTTGGAACTCCTGGTTAGGGATCTAGAGCTAGAATATCGAAAGGTCACAGTTGGGTGGTAACTAGAGTCGGTAACTCGGTTACCCTAGCATGAGCTCGAGTTATATCAAGAGTTGCCATCAGACCAGAGGTTGCGGATTAGTTGCAAAGTAAAGGTGATATCTATAGAGTGAGATCATCTGGTCTTTGGTATGGAATTTTGGATGGTTTTTGCAGTACAATGGATGTTTTGCTTAGAGCTTAGTGAGAATAGTATACCTTGTGTTTATCAACAAGGTGTAAAGTACAATCCTACTACCTAGAGAAGGTCGAAACTATGAATTGATGATTTACAGAGCTATGATATGACAAGAGAGTCATTAATTTGACATGGTTTTGACAAGGTGGTAAATGTAGTACCTTTATTGCAATAAGTTAGGATATAGTCCTATCTTTTCAGAAGGGATTGAAGGTTATTACTGATAATGATGACTTATGGAATAGTGTCCCAGATGAGACTGTTGTGTGAGATAGAGAGTTGTTAGCTCAGGTGTTCTGGAGAGGGTACAAGTTCCATGTAGGAATTATAAGATGTAAGATCAAGATGTATGTAAGCCTTTAAATTGAATGACGGGTTTGGATACCTAGTATTTTAAGTTTCAGCTAATTAAATGGATATGAAAAATTAGAGTTGATACAGATCCCCTCCCTAAGGTAGTAGGGGGTAGTATGTAGTCCAAAAGGGTAAGAATAGAGATCACACAGGAGAAGTATGACTGCTATTCCCTAAGTTCATCCTTGGCTTTTTAATGCTTAAGACTAAAGTATACTGCAAATAAAGTAAAAGAAAAAGGACAAAAGTTAGCATCGATAAATCATAGAATATATATATATATATAGATTGAGTGCGGTTCAAATGCAGTAGGAGAGATAGCTTGAATGCCAGTAGAAATCTAGCTAGGATAGTTAGAGGATCAATTCTGAGTAACATTGAGGTATAGATGACGTGGTAGGGATAGTGGAAAGGTATAAGTTTTTGATATGACAATCAGGTTCAAAAAGAAAATAGAGCTAAAAGATGGAAGAGTGAAAGTTCGGATTTGGGTAAGATAAAAAGAGTTGGCTAAAGAATAAACTGGAAAAACAGATTAGGATAAGATTAGGAAGAATAAAGCCAAAATACTGAGGAGGTGAATGTGGTCTAGGAAGGGTAAACTGTAATGCCCTCACTTTACGTAGCCCGTACATTCTGCTGCTCCGGTGACCTAATGTCTACTCGGACAAGTCAAGATGTCTGGGACTACACTTCAGTGATAGTGAGAAGGCATAAAATGATGAAATAAATAATAAAAAAATATAAGAAAAATAAAAGAAAGGAAATGAAACTAGGTTAAATAAGCCGGCACTGTAGCAATGGGTGACCGCACCGGGAAGTTACGGCGAAGGCAATTGCCGATCCCAGGACCACGAGGAACCCTCAGAAATAGTTTTCGGGACATAATTAAAGGCCTATAGAGGTATAATTGACATTAAAAATATTAAAGAAAAATTGAATAAATTAGTACAAATAAAAATGAGAAATCAAGAAACCAACAAAAATCGATATTACTAAAAAATAAGAAATACAACCCGAAGAGGGGCATTTTGGTCAATTGACACCTAGAGTTGACTTTTGACCTAAATGTCCATGAAAAATAAGTGGTATTACATTTTGAAAATTGAATAAAAAATGAGATTAAAGATAAAATGTAATTTAAGGGAAATTGAGAGCAAAAGTGCAATTAAAAGAAATCTTGAATTAACAAAAATCTTTAAACAATATTTTAAAATATGTATATGTCATTCTGACAATAACTTTAATAAAACATGACAACATTAAACATTATTTAAAATCGATTTTTTATTATATATATATATATATATATATATATATATATATATATATATATATATATATATCAAATTTAATTTTAACCCTGCAATTTATATCAAATAGTGACATAAACTTTTAAAATATTTTGAGTCCAATTAAGGTCCTCAACTATTCAAAATCATTCATTTGACTCTGAACTTAGCAGAGATAAACGGAGTTTAATTGCAAAGCACAACAAGACCTTTAGGAAAACGAATTTCCAGCCTTGAAGATGAGCCATCAAGCATGCAACCATATATGATCAACTTGTGTACATGTATAATTTGTCCATCATTCATTTACAACTCAGTCGCCATGATACCTCGGAGTATGCTTTTCACTGCAACAAAAGGCTAACTATATGCAATACCATGCAAGTTTATTGGGAAAGAGGTTTCAGTCACTACAACAAAAGCAATTGCTGCAAATATTGGTCCCTCAATGCTAAATAGATTCGTCCAGCTCCAGAAATATATGACCTCATTAACGCAAATGCTTTCCCATTGAGTATAGTAAGGAGGGCTGTCACGGAGAAGCTGCCATGGTCGAGTACCTAATGGGCAAACTCGATATTCAGTCCTCTTACCCATTTGGTAATTATGCCATGAGTTTAAAACCTTTTACTGCTTAGAAACTGGATCGAACCCTAATGAGTTGACGCAAGGGTAGGTATTAGAAGCAGCCATTGATATCTTTGAATATAAGTGGTAGAGTAATCTCCTGCCTAGTACTGAGATTGCAAAGGGTATCGAAGAAAACGGTGAACAAATGGAAAAGAACAGACGTTATGAGTCACGTGCTCACCTGAGTTACTTTTGGTTCAATATTAGCTAATTTTAACTAAATTTAGAGTTAAATGGACGATCTTAACTAAGTGAGAGGCTTATTTGAATCTCAAAATATTTTAAAAACTTATATAATTATTTAGAAGGATCTATGTAAGTCTTTAGCCTATTTATATTTATAAAATAACTGGTCACTCAAGCGGGGCTTATGAGGTGATGGAACATTGCACTAGCCCCAAGGGGTGGATTTATTGTGACTAATATCTGGCCTATCCGTTTTTAGTTGGGAGTTAAATTCATAATAATTTTTTTTAGCAAAAATTCATAATAAATTAGTTGTAATCAAAATTTTTCCAAATATCAAAATCTGTATTGAGCGTTATAAATTTAATGCATGAAATCAACCCATCAAACCAAACACAAATTTGTCTTCACTCTCCAGGACCCTTATAAATGAGGTGTCTGGCAAGTGTGTGTTAAAAGTGAAGAGAAAAACCTAAAATCTCACTGCTAAAGCTTTTTCTTGCTCACTATTTTTCACTGCTCAACTTTAGTTCCATGGATGCTGAATGGTACAATGCAGCAGCTAAAGGCCAAATCGACAAATTCAAAGATTATACAAAGCCTCTAGATCTTTTGCGTACCCCAAACAAAAATACAGTCCTACATGTTTACATCACTGCAGTAAAAAAGGAACCGGAAGAATCCATTGAATTTGTGGAACTAGTTGAGAGCAAATGTCCATCGCTGCTAGCTGAGCCCAACATCAAAGGCGAAACTCCGCTGCACATTGCAGCAAGGTTTGGGCGCAAAAATATAGTCGAATTCCTTATTCAAAGCATCAAGAAGGCTCAAAACGAAGACCTTGAGAGAGGTGCAGAGGCGTCAACAAGTGATAAGATGCTGAAGAAGACAAGCACAGATGAAGACACAGCCTTACATGAGGCAGTGAGAAATAATCATCCTCAAGTGGTGGAAATATTGATTAGAGAAAATCCTGAATTTGCGAACATAGTAAATGCCGCCAAAGAAAGCCCGCTTTACCTTGCAGCGGTGAGAGAGAACAATAACATTGCCTGTAAGATATTGGAGATATGTCCCTCACCGGCATACAGCGGTCCCAATGGTAAAACAGCTTTGCACGAAGCTGTGATAAGTCGAGATGAAGGTGCGCTTCATTTCCGCTCAGTTGAGAAATACCCAAAAATCTTTTCTTCTTCCCTCTTGTTTATTTTAATTTAAGTCGATTAATCCCATTATTAATTATACAAATTTCATCAATTAAATTCAATGATTAGAATTTATATATGCATGAATATAATAAAATTATTTTATTTATATTCAAATTTAAAATATTATATATAATTTTATATATAAACGAATATTTAATATTATTTAATCAAAAAGATTTTTATCTACTCTTTAATTAAAGAAGAGAAATTTTCTACGTTGTCCTAGATTTCATAATGAATAACATTTTTGATTTTATGTGTTTTGAAAATTAAATTATGTAGTCTCTTAATTTTGCTTCTGTAATACATTTAGCTCCCTCTATCTATTTTTGCATAATATTAAGATAAATTATTATTTAATCCTTTGGTATTGCAATTATTTACAATTTTATCTCTTAATTTTACAATTATTTACAATTTCATCCCTCAGTTCCATCTCTCTCTTTCTCACGCACACATTTATGTCTCTGCCTCTCTCCTTCATTTTTGTCTCTCTCTTCCTCTCTCATTTCTATCTCTCTCTCATTTATATTACTCTCTCCGTCTCTCTTCCATTTTTGTCTCTCTTATTTCTCTCTTTCCCCTCCTCTCTTCTTTATTCATCTCGCCCTTCTCTTAGCTCTTCTGCTTTCTCTCCATGTTTCTCTCTCAATCTCCTTTGTTGTTTGTCTATCTCCTTTGAGCAAGTATAAAGATAGAGACGAAGAAAAAAGGAAGAGAGGGAGAATAGAGCTATAAATAAGAGAGAGAGAAAAAAAAATCAAGAAAGATAGAGAAAAGGAAAGAGACAAAAATAGAGTAGATAGAGAGAGGGCGAAAGAGATGAAGAGATGAAATTGATGAATGAAATTGTAAATAATAATAATATCCAAAGATTAAATAATAATTTATCTTAAATACTAATGGTTAAAATAGAGGGAAGGACTTAAAAAACTAAATAGTTTAATTTTTAAAATATAAAGACTCAAGTGTTATTAATTACAAAATATTAGGGTTAAATAATAGGTTTCCCTTTGAAGAAAACTAAACAACACTAAGCCTGCAGTGAACAAATTAGCCCCTAACGTCTCCTCTTTCTATGTCCTCCAATTTTTATTTCACCAAACTCACAAGCACAAAGAGTTTTGGTTTTTTAGAAGTATATAGTTGTAAATAAATCAAGCTATTTGAATTTAACTTCAAGAATATTTTAAAATATTTAGTGGAGTTTAATTTTTTTAGTAGTTCAAGTAATTTGCAGAATTGAATTACTAAAACAGTTACTGAAACGCTTAATTTTGTCGAACAAGACTTAAATTATTTTAACTCATATATTGATAAGTGGCTTTTTCCATAAATTACTCTTTTATTATTTGCAGACGGCACAAATAAATATTTCTCTCAGCTAATAATATTTAATTTTGTGCGTTTTATTTATTTATTTATTTATTTTAACACAAGTTGATACCTTTTTAAATTTTATCACAGATTTGACAAGAAAAATACTGGACAAAAGCAACAGTCTGACCAAAGAACAAGACAATGAAGGACGGACTCCACTGCATTATGCTTCCTACTTCAATCTTCCTGCAATTGTGCAAATGTTACTAGAAGGTGATAATAAATCTGCCGCATATATTGGCGATAATGATGGAAAGACACCTCTTCATATTGCAATTATCTGCGGCAAAAGCCATTTAATGGTGGTGGAAAAAATTATGTCAGATTGCCCAGATTGCAGCGAGCTGGCTGACAATGAAGGCAAGAATGTTCTCCATTTTGCTGTGGAAAGCGGCAATTTTAAAGGAGTGCAAATTATTACCGAAGAACCTTCCCTGGCCAACCTAATTAATCAGAAAGATAAAGAAGGGAACACTCCAGTCCATCTAGCTGCTGCTTTTGGCTTTGAAAGTCTTACAGAACACCATCTAGTTGATAAAAAGGCCGTCAACAATGAAAATTTAACCGCTCTGGACGTGGTGCTAGAAACGAAGGATGAAACCTATGAGCTATTGGTGCGCCAACTTGATTTTATGCCCAATATATCATCCCCCACAAATTGTAGATATTGAATTTTTTTTGAAAAAAATTTTTTCAGTTTGAACTTAAAACTTCATTGACAACACTAAGCCAAAATGAAAAATTATTCACTTTCATTGGAAGGCATTAATTTGTTTTTTATAACAGCACAGTGAATGAACTTTCATGTTGCAGGGATATACAGCAAGAAAACTAAGGCGGGCTGGATATGAACAAGGTCGGCCTTTAATCCAGCTGAGAGCAAGAGAACAACATAAAATCACCGATGAGTCAATCTCTGAACTCAAGAAAGTGAGTAAATCCCATCAGATAGTAGCCACCCTCATAGCAACAGTAACTTTTACGGCAGGTTTCACCTTACCCGGCGGTTACAATCAAGATGGCCCCGGCAAAGGAACCACAATTTTAACTAGAAGATCAGCATTCAAAGCTTTCCTTATAACCGACACCCTTGCATTGGCCCTCTCCATTTCCGTTGTGCTTATCCACTTCTTGTTGACACTGTCACGAAACAAGAGAAAGTTCTTTTATCTGTTCTTTTGGGCATTTGTTTTCACTATTGTTGCCATGATATTAATGATGGTGGCATTCATGGCAGCTGTGTATGCAGTGATGCCGCATTCCTCATCTGGTCTTAGGGCTGCCATTTGTGTCATCGGAAGTTGTTTAGCCTTATTGTGTTTCTGCATGCTCAAGGTTACGTTGCCTGAAATTTGACATTGTGGTTCAAACTTACTTTTTAAAAATATTATTATTTTTTGAAAAATTCTTATGTGGTTAAGGGTGTATATATATTCTATTAATAGAAAGTGAATAAACAATTATTTCAAGTAAGTCATACTATAATAGTAGATAAATTCACCATGATTTATACAATGTCACATGTGTAAATTAGTTGGATGCATATATAAAGATAAAGTTTGTCAGCGTTATTGTGAATTAATGAAAATAATTTTATAATTTCATTATGAAAATTTATTTGCTTTTATATTATTATCCCTTAATTGATTTTCATATTCAATGGCTGCAATTTTCATCCTCTTCATCTTCGATTCATCTCTTATCTGCCTCTATTTCATCTATATATTAAGTTCAATATTGGTAAATGGTTGTCATTTGAATAGTGAGCTAAAATAATAAAAAATATATAATTATTTTATTTAAAATAAATCATTTGTAAAAAAATTTAATTAAATTCTTATATAATTATATTTTATTTTATTTCTTTTAAAATATCTAAAAATACAAGTTAAATTTTATAACTAAAGAAATGGGCTTTCTTAATTTAAAAAATATAATTAAAAAAATCATATTTAAAGCAATTCAGCTCAATTGATTCAATATAAATCTAGCTTGCAATTTGTCTACCTTTGACAATTATTTTGGTCAAATAAAAAAATAAATATAATTTTATATATTATATAAAACGAGGTCAGCCACCCATAATTGACTTTCCTAAAGAAGGAAGGTTCCGTGCATTTTTCCTCATAAGAAGCACAAGCCTTCAGGGTTCAGCCCAGTAGAATTGTCACAGAAGTTCAATGGAGCCTCATGAAAGGCTTTAATGTTGAGGACATGACCCTCCAATTCATTGTGAGAAACATCCACCATTGTCAAGCTTAACAAATTAATTATCAGAAGTAGTAGGAATGGAACCTCACCGCTTATTATATGCTAGAGGTTCAACATCTCCGGTCTTTGCAGCTCTCCGAACTCTTGGGGTATCTTCTCTATCAACAGATTTTCACTGAAATCAAGACTTTCTAAAGAGTGTAGATTGCCCATCTCCAAAGGAATACTCTCTGTATATTTGCTCCTGCTAAAATTCAGGATCAATATGTTTGAGCATTCTCCAAGCTGTTTAGGAATTGCTCCACTTGAATTTTTTGCTGCCAAGTTAAGACATTCAAGATCAGATAAACATCAACTTTAACAACTCTTTAGGAATTCTTCCAACTTGATGATTGGAAGAAAGATCAATTGAAAAGGCCCCATTTCCATGAAAGCTCACCATAGAAATTATGTCACTCAAATCCATATAATACAAGTTGGTTTCTCTCAAGCCTAAATCTCACCGAGGTA
The DNA here is from genome assembly GCF_030052815.1 of Hevea brasiliensis. NCBI lineage: Eukaryota > Viridiplantae > Streptophyta > Magnoliopsida > Malpighiales > Euphorbiaceae > Hevea > Hevea brasiliensis. The sequence goes on from NC_079506.1 coordinate 19,947,419, forward strand.
CCTGAGAAATCAAGGTTGAAAAATGCAAAATAAAATAGTAATCAACCAACACATATGTCTTGGGGCAAATGGCCACTTAATACTATAAAATCTCTCAAACTGTAATATCGTTCATCTCTGAAGGTCGAGTTAGAGAAAGTTTGTTGACATCAAGGAAAAGATGAAACAGGCTTGTCAAGTTTCCAACAGAAGTTGGGATAGTACCATTAAGATTGTTATCTGATAAACCAAGGTGAGAAAGAGATCTAAACATTCCAACTTCTCGAATTTATGGCCCGATCTGCAAAAGTGCAAATCTAGTTGCATCAACTTATTTGGTGAGATCGAAATTGCGTATGCTGTGCATTCATTTGAGCCTGTTGAGGCATCTCAAGCTAGTCCAACCGAGATTGAAGTACTGCCATTGCTGAAGACTTAATTCATATGAATGCACTATTTGACAATATTATCTACGCGTTCGATGAAATGACTCAATCAAATGATGTGTTCTTAGCATTAGAAATGTTTGAGAGAATGATGATGATCAATTTCCTTGTTTACAAGATCTCCTTTTGATACCACATAATTTGCTGCATGAGAATGATGATTATCAATTTCCTTGTTTACAAGATCTCCTTTTGATACCACAAAATTTGCTGAATGAGAGTGATGATTATCAATTTCCTCGTTTACAAGATCTCCTTTTGTTACCACATAATTTGCTGCATCAAGTACCCATTTTGAAAGATAATCTAAGTAATCGATCCAGTGACCAAAGATAGAAGACAGATACCCAAAACTCAATTCAATCAATTTCTCCACTTGGGTTGGGACCTCTCCAGCACTAGAGCTGCTTTTAGTTCTTTTTGAAGAATAGCATTTCTGCACATTCAAGGCAAGCCTCTGTCTTACCACATCATCTTCATCCTCCAGCAACTGTCGTCTTCACTTGCTGGGGTGAGACATAAAAGGAGGGGAAAAGTATAAAAACGACAACTTGGCTGCATTAAGCGAATGTCATAATGATTTAAAAATTTCTTTTTACACAAAAAGTGAAAAAGAAGTAATCTTTATCAAATGCACACATTAAAGGTGACAAATGGAAATTTGTGGTCACTCAGTGGCTTCGCAATATAAGCGAAAATTCCGTTATACCTTTGGTTACTCAACACGGATTTTAAAAGAAAAGAATTCGATTAAATATTCATATAATTATATTTAATTTTTAATTTATTTAAAATAATTTTTTAAATTAAAAAAGTTAAATTTTTTATTTTAAATATGAAATTAATGAAAAAATTAATTAAATAAATTCTTATAAAATTCGATGATCAACGATTTATCAAATTGGTAGCAATTCGTTCTTTCTACGAATGCTTTTACGTGGCTTGCTCATGCCTACTTTCCCTCGCAGCATTATCGTATGCTTGGCTATAATGGTTGTGCTATCTTCAAGCCTCACTGGCAATTTTTTGAAGTGTTTGCCTCTCTGGGATTCACCGCCCATGCTAGGTCCGCCCGTGCGGAGAGTATCCACGAAAATACTCCATTCAAAATCAAGCCAACTTAAATTTAATGATAGCCCATTCTTATTTTTCATCCCAATAAAAAAACTAGCATATTTAAATGGAGTATATAAACATTTTTAAAAAATAAGTAAAGCAAGTTAATAGACAATTAAGCATTAAAATCTCTCTAACTCATTAATTTAATAAGTTAAAAAGGAAATAAGCTTTTCAATTCTAACTCAATTAAAGTGAAATTAAAAAAAAAAAATCTTTAAATAATATTTTATAATATGCAAAAATATAATAACACCTGCTGATTAAACACCTAAATTGGTATTGAGCCTTACAAATTTAATGCACCATGTTAACCCATAACTACAAACACAACCTAAATTTGTCTCCACTCTCCAGGCTCCTTATAAATGGAGGTGTCTGGCAAGTTTGAGTGTTACACGTAAAGAGAAAAACCTAAAATCTCTCTGCGAAAGCTTTTTCTTGTTCACCATTTCTCATTGCTCAACTTTGCTAGCGATCTCTAGCTAGCTACTCCATATATAGCGGATTCCCAAGCTTTGCCCGAAACCCAATTAGCAGCTGAGATCAATGATCAGCCCAAACAAAAAGTCATCATTACTTTCATGGATGCTGAATGGTACAATGCTGCAGCTGAAGACCAAATCGACAAATTCAAAGATTACACAGAGCCTCTAGATCTTCTGCGTACCCCAAAAAAAAAAAATACAGTCCTACATGTTTACATCACGGCAGTAAAAAAGGAAACAGAAGAATCCATTGAATTTGTGAAACTAGTTATCAGCAAGTGTCCGCCGCTGCTAGATGAGCCCAATATCAGAGGCGAAACTCCGCTGAATATTGTAGCAAGTTTCGGGTACAACAATATAGTCGAATTTCTTATTCGGAACATCAAGAAGGCTCAATACGACGATCTTGAGAGAGGCGCAGAGGAGTCAACAAGTGATAAGATGCTGAAGAAGACAAGCCCAAATGGAGGCACAGACTTGCATGAGGCTGTAAGAAATAATCATCCTCGAGTGGTGGAAACATTGATAAGAGAAAATCCTGAATTTGCGAACATAGCTAATGCCGCCAGAGAAAGCCCGCTTTACGTTGCAGCGGTGAGAGAGAACAATATCATTGCTTTTAGGATTTTGGAGATATGTCCCTCATCGGCGGCATACGCCGGTCCCAATGATAGAACAGCTTTGCACGAAGCTGTGATAAGTGAAGATACAGGTACACTTCAGTTCAGCTATCTTCTTCTTCTTCTTTTTTCTCGAAACTTGATTTAAGAAATTAGGAAACGCCACTAATTAGATTTAGGCCAGGGCCCATTTAGGTTTTGAATTAGACCAAAATTGGCCGGGATTAATAACTTAAGGGCCTGAACCGGCTTGAAATCGGCAATTGGAAGAGTCAGTTTTAGCCTCTCTTTTTTTGAACTGCAGTTTTAGTCTCTCTCTCCAAGCCTTGAATCAGAATGAAATTAGTAGTTCAAACCGTAGATCCAGCTGGATTTAAGCAAGATAAACTCAACTCAACTCAACTAAGCCTTTATCTCAAAAATTTGGGGTCGGCTATATGGATTCTTTCTCCACTCTGAACGATTTTGGGTTACTCCACTCTGAACGATTTTGGGTTAAATCCTCAGAAATGTGTAATGCTTCTAGGTCATGTTGTACTACTCTTCTCCAAGTCAATTTAGGTCTACTCCTTTTTTTCTTTCTATCCTCTAACCTAATGTGCTTTACTTGTCTAACTGGAGTCTCCGTATGTCTACGCTTCACATGACCAAACCACCTCAATCTCCCTTCTCTCAACTTATCTTCAATTGGCACCACTCCTACCTTTTCTCTAATACTCTCATTACGGACTTTATCTAGTCTAGTATGGCCACTCATCCACCTTAACATTCTCATCTCTGCAACTCTTATCTTAGATGCATACGATTCTTTCAGTGCCCAACACTCACTACCATATAACATAGCTGGTCGTATGGCTGTACGGTAAAATTTTCCTTTTAATTTATTGGGAATCTTACGATCACATAAAACTCCCGTGGCACGTCTCCACTTCAACTATCCGGCTTTAATCCTATGACTAACATCCTCCTCACATCCCCCATCTACTTGAAGGACTGAGCCTAGATATTTAAAATGATTACTTTGGGGCAGTATCACTCCATTCAAACTAACTCCTTCCCTATCACCAGTCTTAACTTAAAACCCTTTGACTCTAGAGTACTTCTCCAAAATTCTAGTTTTCTATTGACTCATTCTCGTGTCTCATCTATCAGAAAAAGATATTCTTTTAAAAAAATACTGGTAATTTTAGAGGGCTCCTAACCATTTTGAACCATAATTTAAACTATCAAAAATCAAAATTAGAATTCAATCGAACCAAAATTGGCTGGAACCATGGCCAATCAATTCGATTTAAGTTCCTACCCTAGCTAGGTCTTAAACCATCAATTTTGGCCCAGAACTAGGCAGACCGGTGGCCAGGATAGTCAAAATCGGCTCGGATTGGATAGGTGGCTAGGCCCACCCATAATGTCCTCATTCAAACAATCCAAGCAAATCATATAACGGTGATCAAAATTCAGTTTAAACTCAAAAACTAAGGAAACCGATTTAGTTCAGAAATTCAATTTTTTTTAGTAATTTGGTTTGGTTAAATTTTTTATTTTAAAAAAAAAATTAATCTATTCAATTTGATTTAATTTTCTAAAAAAAAATAGGTAAAACCAAAATGAATTAATCAAATAGTTTATTTTTTAACTAATTATTATTGGATCTCAAATTAGTGTTACAAATAGGAAATATAAATGAAATTGAATCTAAAATAGTCCAAAATAAATTTAATAAAAGTTCAAGATAATAAATTGATAAATCAAATTAAATTAAATCGAATTAATTTGATTTGATTTAATTTTTTTTAATTCAATTTAATTTGATTTGATAAGATAAAAATTTTGATTCCTTAAATTTGATTTATTTTCTTCTTAATTCGATTCAGTTTGATGTGTTAAAATTTCGATTTATTCAAATTTTCAATTTTTTAAACTAAGTCGACCTATGCTTACCCCTGCAACCAACCGGGGGAATTGGAAAATAAAAGAAAGATGATTCAAGCTACCACCTTATACATAGTCTAAGCTAATTAATTTATTTTGTGGGCCAATTGGATAATAAAGTCCAAACTTTTATGCTTTTCATGATTATATCGACACATTTTAATCATAGACAATAAAGTTTAAATATTTTACATTGGGTTTAATTATAATTAATGGTGGAAATTGAATATAAAAAATTAAGGATGAATTATTATATAATTCCTGAGCTTTAATTTTAGAAAATTGAAAATTTTTTAAATTAATTTTAGACTTCAATTATAATTGTATTCATTCTCAAAAATTGAGATTTGTAATTCAAAATAAGAACATATAACTATAATCGTAAATTATTACAAATATTTAGCCTATTATGTCCCACTGACTTACAATAAATTTGATTTGATAATTCTAATTGATTTGATATAATTCTTCAATTAGATTCAAATACCAATGGACATATTTTTCTCAGCTGCTAATATTTATTTTTATGTGTTTCACCCTTGATCTTGATATCCATATGTCAATTTTATTGCAGATTTGACGAGAAAACTACTAGAACAAAAGAGCAATTTTAATGTCTTCCCTCATAACATGTCGACGATCAACAGAGAATTAATGTCTTCCCTCCGGAAAGCGAGTGAATCTCATCAGATAGTAGCCACCCTCATACCAACAGTAACTTTTTGCGGCAGGTTTCACCTTACCTGGTGGTTACAGTGGTCAAGATGGCCCTGACGAAGGAACAGCAATTTTAACTAGAAAATCAGCCTTCAAAACGTTCCTTGTAACCGATACCATTGCGTTGGCCCTATCCATTTCTGTTGTGCTTATCCACTTGATTTGGGCAATGCAGACAACCAAAAGAAAGTTTTGTTTTCTATTCCTTTGGACATATCTTTTTCACTGTTGTTGCTCTGGCTTTAATGGTGGTGGCATTTATGACAGGTGAGTATGCAGTGTTGCCACATTCCTCATCAGGTCTTGGGGCTGCTATTTGTGTCATCGGAAGTTGTTTGGCTTTATTGTGTTGCTGGGTGCTCAAGGCTGCGTTGTGTGAATGAATTTAATTGATATTAATATTTGAACTGTTGTACGATTAAAGAATGGTGTATAATTGGAATAAATTGTAAAATTTTGATGGAAATTAATGTTATTAAGTTTTTAGCAAGTTTTCTTTTTTTTTAATTTATTGAGGTTTTGTCTGAATTATTTTCACGAATAGTTCTATTTTTCCTTCAAGAATTTATCATGAAAAGTTTTACATATACACTTAGCCTTATTTGATTTAATGCCTAAGATATATTACTCAGACCCAAGTTTGAATTCCACTCTCCGGAGTCCTCTAGTAGAAAATGAAAACCTTTGTGTGTAATTTAGCATTAGTCTAACATTTTAATCCTTAATTAGTATTAAGATTTTTTTTGCTTAATTAGGGTTGAGTCGGGTAAAAAAAGTTTAAAATATGCATGTAATGTGTAGCACTAAGGTGCTAACATGTTTGTAACTAAATTATAATTCAGTTTGGAGAAAAGTACTCCACGAGTTAAAGATCTTTCCTTTAATGTGATATTAAATTTTGAGGTTTATTTGCTAGGGCTCGTAAAAAGACCATGGAGTCAAAGTGTGGAGTACGCGATATTCACATGTTCTATTAACATTATCGAATTTTTCAAAATTCAACTTAATTGGAATAATTACAGACAAAAGAAAAATCAATCTTTTATTTATTAATTTTTCTGAGGATTAAATGGCAATTAAATTCCATACCAGTAGTTTCCAATTTAACAGGATAAATCAACACTGTTAATTAATATCTTGTGATCACAATAAAAGAGACATCAAGATGTAGCAAAGTATTTATTTAATTCTTGTGATCACAGTAAAACAAATATGGAGTCGCAGCAAAGGATTTATGTCTTCTGTGTCAAGTTTTATAAATCGCAGTAACAAAACGAACAAGTCTAAACTAACAAGCAACAAAACCAACATCTAACTATCAAAGAGAAAAGCAAGAAAGAACTCACAGGAAAGAAAAGCAAATTTCGAACTTGTCACGGAGAGAAAAGGAGATTCCTCAGAAAAAAGAGTTAAGACCAGGTCAAGCGGTCGCATCCGGGTAATTCTGTTTTTTTTTTTTGTGTGGTTCTATTTATATCACAATTTAATTTTAATATTGTTGGTCCCATAACTCAAGTTGACAGAAGACCGACAGTCAGTGAGTATTAATTTTGCGGAGCTAGTTTAGTTAAATAATTATCCGTATAAATAGGTATTATTTATTCAATATCTAAAATATCTACTGAAAATAAGCATGAAAGTAGAGTAATAGGCAAGTGAAGAAAGTGGTGTAGTAGATAGTTATGGGAATTGGTAGTAGTTATTGGAAGTTTCAAGTAGTGGACTAGTGGAGAGATAAAAATGGAAGTGGTAGAGAAAGTGGTAAGCACTCAACTTAGCCACTAAGCAAAGCTTCTCTATAAATTAACATGCTAGACAGAAGCAAAAACACAGCTAATCAATCAATACCTGACAGATACAATGTCTTAGCTTGAATTTTCTCTAGTTTGTCAATCTTTATATTTTCAAGCGGTTTTTATTTTTTTTAGTCAAGTAATTAATTTTTTATTTTCAATTAAAGTCTTTTATTTTCAATTCAAGTGATCAATTTACTTTTTTTCCAGACATATTTTAATTGTTGTAAGCGATCTTTTCCATTTTCAATGCAAATTACAGTTTTCTTATCTATATTTCCTTCCATTTCATTTTCAATGTTCAACTTACTTTTCAAGCACTGATTTAATTTTCTGCCAAGCAATCATTTACTTTTCACGGAAAGCAATTGAATACACAGATTTACTTTGCCTGCAAAAAGATCAATTTACTTTTCTAATGGACAGATTTAATTTTCAGTCAAGTGCTCAATTTATTTTTCCAAGGCAACCTTTACATTTTTCGCAATGACCAATTTACCTTGTAAGCACACTTTCACTTTTCAATGCATAAGCCTCCTATCAAGTTTTCTCAAGCGGTCAAATTCTTTTCCATTCTCACAAAAACTGAATGAGTAGATATCTTAATGAAGTACAACCTAGTAGAGTTAGAGAACCCAAGAGAAGATTAGGTTCTTTCTTTTCCGTCAATTATTCTGAGATCAGTGCACATTTATTTCACAATGGGATCATACGCTTTTCTGACATACCTACAATTCAGTTCACATGTGAAAAAAGGCCATACGTATTTTTGACACGTGCAAATTGAGTAAATTCAATTTTACAGAAAAACAAATTCAAAAGCAAAATCGGTTTAGTTTTCAATCTGCTAGTCCTGTCCAGAATTCTTAACACTGTTATTTTTCTAGAACTTCATTACTAATTTTGATTATTTTTCTAGAAATTCATCATTAATTATATTACCAATCACTAATTCATTGCTTACCCCGTACAAATTTATTACAACAATAAATATTTAAGGACAATACACCAATTAAAATAGTCATTAATTTAAAGTCTCCATATTTAAATAAAATTCAGCGTTTAGAGGAGAGATGACCCCTAACTAGGCTAACATTTTAAGGATGCATATTGATCTTGCAAATGAATAATTAACTATTTCATTCTTCCTCCATTCAACACACGGCATATATCCAGCTATACGAACATATGAATTCACTAGGTGAGTCGACCTGAGTTATCTTTTTATCAAATCTAACTATAAATTCAGAGTAATGAGAGTTTGAATCGGTCTAAAGCACTACTAAAACAAAAATAACACCTCTAGCGATGAATTTTATTTTGTCTCTAATAATTCAAATTATCAATGAATTAATTAGCAATGATTTTTCTTTTAACTCATTAATAATGAATTATTGGCAAAATTAGTAACTGATTCAATTCCGTGACTAATTCATTAGTAATTCAAATACCCTCTTTAGAAATTCTTAATTTCAATTGAAAAAAAAAGGTATTATTTACTTTGTTTCTCGCGCTCTCAGTCAAATTTCTCTAACGCTTCGTTGTCATCGTTGCCTTCCGCCTTCCCTGTTTGATTTGGTTCCGGTTGTTTTGACTTTGCCTATTACGTGATTGGTGTTAATTAATTTTAGTGTTTCTATTAGTTATTTGAATTCTACCTTCCTGATAGTTTGCAAAACTCTGTCTCTCTCCAATCATCTATATAACTGTTTCGTCTGATAGATTTTGAAATCTACCTTGCTGAGTTAGATTTTCGCCTGGCTTCACTCCCTTTAGCTGGAAATGGCTTGAATTCCCTTTCTCTTTTCTAGTAATAATTGCTTTCCTTTCTGTCTCTGCAATCTAGTGCTAGCTTCAGGTTTCTTGCTCTTCGGTTTATGTTTTTGTGGATCTAGGTTAGGGTTGACAACTGTTCCAATATTAGTGGGTATGGATCTAACAAATATATGTTTGAATAATATATAATAGGATTTGAAACAAATTTAATAAATAATATTGTGATGAGTTTGAATTAGGTGATGTATTATATATTATATTTTAAATAAATAAAATTTAAATATTTTATAGAGTTGCTAATTTTTAAAATATAAATTATTAATTAAATTTTTTTTATGAAAATTATTAATTAAACTATATAAAATTAAAACGGTTTAGATATTATTCAAGATAATACTTCAATTTTTAGCAAATATAAATAATTAAAAATAAATTATAATCGGATTTTAAAAAAATTTAAAAAATATGAATATTAACTAGGTTCAAATTTAGATAAGCTAATTTTTACGAGTATTTTACTCATTATTATCCCTATTTTGGATTATTATAAAATTTTTGCTTGGTATATATATATATATATATATATATTAAACACACGAATATCAATTAATTGAAATTTTTGGCAGGTCTGAAACTACCCCCAGCAAGCATAACTCCAAGCCGTTTACCCAAAGTCAATGTATAGTTAGTAGTCGACTCAAGAGATGTGTATCCAAATTATTAATAAATAGTTAGAAAACTAATATAAGAATATTTTTAAAGCTACTTCATTAATTAATTATGACCATGTCATGTCAATGGCTGGATTTGAATAAGCCAGCATTAGGAAGCTAACGTATTCAACCAGCATTACTTGTTCTTATTGAGAAATTTAGCATAGATTACATGCCACTTGCTCATTTTTCTTTTAAAGGATTAACTTTTTTTATTTCTTAATTTTGATCATAATTAATTATTTTTTGCTGCTATTTCTAGTTACTTCAAGTATATTTATTGTCAGTGCAATATTGGGGCATATCTTAAATTTTAATGGAATAATTATTAATAAGATAAAAAGTAATTGTTAATGTAACATTTAATAATATTTGATAATTAGATATTAATAAAAAAAATAGTATAAAATTAATTTTTAAGACCCATAAAATATTTGAAAATTTTTAAAATTGAAAAAAAAATATATGAAAAGAAAATAAAAATATCATGATTGATCAAAGGTTTACTGCTGGACGCAAAATGACGCTTTATTTCAAGCAAAACATGACGAAATCGCCTTCGTTATATATATATTTTCAACTTAAAGCCAAAAACAGAGACGTTATACCAACTCTATATTACATTAGTTTATTTATGGCCTTATCGTTGCTCAAGCAGATACATTTGGTGTTAAAAAAATTTTTTAATTATTTTTTTATAATAAAAAAATTTTTGATGTAATGAAAACGAGTTGATAATATAATCAAATACATTTTAATTAATATAATCATCATTACATATACAAAATAAATTTAAATATGATTACTTATTTTAATTTATTTTATTTATTGTCACTATGACGCTCAATCACTACTATTCACTACTATTATCACCGTAGCATACCTGCCACCACCATCACTCGATTACAACCATCAACATTCAACTACTACTTTCATCACCACCATCACTCGGTCATCACCAATACTATCACTATTGTCTGACTAGCACTATTATTCGATTATCACTACCATCACCACCATTCGACCACCACTATCATCACTTGGCCATTGCTACCATCATTACCACAACTAGGAGTGAGCATTTGGTTCAAACCGAACCGAACAGAACCGAAATAAATTATAAAAATCGAACCGTAAATTTTAGAAACAGAACCGAACTGAAATGGATGAAAAATCGAATCGAATCGAACCGCTCTATTTCGGTTCGGTTCGGTTTAAATTGATCGGTTTGATTTTTGATTATTTTTTAATTTAGACTTGATTTTCAAGTTATTTGATCTAATTTTAACTTTGGTTTGAACCTAATAACCATTAATCAATGAAATTAAACAATTAATATATATAAAATTAAATATAATTCATAAATTTTTCATAAAAATAAATTAATTTAAAAATCGATTCGGTTCGATTTAGTTTGATTTGACTATATAAATTACTATTCGGTTTGGTTCGGTTTAACCGATTTTTTTTTCTCTTTAAAACCGAACCGAACTAACTGAAATTTTTATAATGTAAAACAGAACCGATTAAATTTTAAAATCGAACCGATTGAACCGAATTGACTCAGTTCGGTTCGATTTTTCAATTTGAACCGAATTTTGCTCAGCCCTAACCACCACCACTACCATCACGACCACCACCTAGCCACCACCACTAACATCATCCCCACCTTGCTGCCACCACTGCTAACGCCATCCCTACCTTGCCATCACCACCACCCCACCATTAGTGCCACCATCACCGGTTGGTTGTCACCACCACCATGACTACCTAGCCATCGTCACCATCTTGCCAATATCTCCACTATGAGCACCACTACGACCATCTTATCATCACCACCTTACATCCACCACCAGCACTACTATCATCACCACCTTGCCACCACCACCACTACCACTACTCAATTACAAATGACTAAAACTATTACCACATATTATTAACTCTAAAAATGAATTAACTATTAAAATAAAAATTATATCATTACATTATGTTATTTACATTTTTATGTTACAATTAAACATAGAGATATAATAATAATTATATTACATTATTCATCTTATTACATAATTAATTACGTTATATTACAATAACCTAAAAGAAAAATGTCACCTTTAGCTATAAATTTTAAATTTGGTTCAGTTATTTTGATTTTCATTGTTGTTTTGCAAGATTGTTCAAATTTGCAACTACAAGGTGAGATTATTGTAAAAATTTTATTTGGTTTCACATAAGAAGCACTTACCTTAATCACGCAAATATCAATTAATTAAAATATTTGTGGAACTCGAGCACGATGAAACAAATACCTTGTGACATGTGCAAGGCACAAGGGCATGTTTGATTGTTGTGGGTTGGTTGAAATTTGGGCCAGATCTGAAACTGTCCCCAACATAACTCAAGCTGTTTATCCTATGTCAATCTAGTTAATTGGCAGTCGATCCACTCATCAGATGTGAATCCAAACTATTAATAAATTGTTAGATAACTAATATAACAATATCTTAAAGCTACTCCATTAATCAAGTTGAATTTGAATAAGCCACCATAGGAGCCTAACATATTCATCTAGCTTATGGTCAAAGATGCCATGCGACCCCTCCCCTGTTTACCTATTAATGAATAGAAAATTTTTATCTAAATTCAGCCTATTATCAATTAAGACAAAAAACGAATGCATTAAATTAACCCATTAACAAACCTAAATTTGTCTCCACTCTTCAGGCTCCTTAAAAAAGGAAGTGTCTGGCAAGTGTGTGCTACAAGTGAAGAGAAAAATCTGCCTGCAAAAGTTTTTCCCTGTTCAGTGCTTTGCATTGCTCAACTTTGCTAGCAACCTCTACCTAGATACGTATATGGCGGATTCCCATGCGTTGCCCGAAACCCAATTAGCATCTGAGATCAATGATCAGCTCGAACGAAAAGACATAATCACTTTTATGGATGCTAAATGGTACAATGCTGCAGCAGAAGGCCAAATCAACCCGTTCAGACATTACACAGACCCTCTAGATCTTTTGCGTACCCCAAATCAAAATACAGTCCTGCATGTTTACATCACAGCAGTACAAAATGAAACGGAAGAATCCACTGAATTTGTGAAATTAGTTAGCAGAAAGTGTCCATCGCTGCTAGCTGAGCCCAACATCAAAGGTGAAACCCCACTGCACATTGCAGCAAGATTCGGGCACAAAAATATAGTCGAATTTCTTATTCATAGCATCAAAAAGGCTCAATTCGAAGACCTTGAGAGAGGCGCAGAGGCATCAACAAGTGATAAGATGCTGAAGAAGACAAGCACAGACGAAGACACGGCCTTACATGAGGCTGTGAGAAATAATCATCCTCAAGTGGTGGAAATATTGATTAGAGAAAATCCTGAATTTGCGAACACAGCTAATGCCGCAGGAGAAAGCCCGCTTTACCTTGCAGCGGTGAGAGAGAACACTAGCATTGCTTCTAAGATATTGGAGATATGTCTCTCACCTGCATACACCGGTCCCAACGGTAGAACAGCTTTGCACGAAGCTGTGATAAGTGGAGATGCAGGTACAGTGAGTTCATTTCCGCTACCAGTTAGAGAAATACCCAAATATATTTTTTTCCCTCTTTCTTATTTTAATTTAGGTCTATCAAGCTCAATCTTATCATAGCAGATTTGACAAGAAAAATACTGGATAAAAACAGCAGTCTGACCAGAGAACAAGACAAAGAAGGATGGACTCCGCTGCATTATGCTTCCTACTTCAATCTTCTTCCAATTGTGGAAATGTTACTTGAAGATGATAACAAATCTGCTGCCTATATTGGCGAAAATTATGGAAAGACACCTCTTCATATTGCAATTCTCAATGGCAATAGCCATTTAAAGGTGGTGGAAAAAATTATGTCAGACTGCCCAGATTGTTGCGACCTGATTGACAATAGAGGCCGGAATGTTCTCCATTTTGCTGTGGAAAGCGGCAGTTTTGAAGGAATGCGACTTATTACTGAAAAACCTTCCCTGGCCAACCTAATCAATCAGAAAGATAAAAAAGGGAACACTCCAGTCCATCTAGTCGCTGCTCTTGGCTTTGAAGATTGTTGTCTTACAGAACACCACCTAGTAGATAAAAAGGCCGTCAATAATAAGAATTTAACCGCTCTGGACGTGGTGCTAGAAACGAAGCATAAAAGCAAATTGCCATTACCGGTATACCAACTTGATTTTATGCCCATATAATTGGAAGGCATTGATTTGTTTTTGTAACGGCACAGTTCTTGTTGCAGGGATTGACAGCAAGATTCTTAAAGAACGCTGGATATAAAAGAGGTCGGCCTGTAATCCAGCTGAAATCACCTGATAGCGTGTCAATAGTTGACAATGAGTTAATCCGTATATTCGAGGAAACAAGTAAATCCCATCAGATAGTAGCCACTCTCATAGCAACAGTAACTTTTGCGGCATGTTTCACCGTACCTGGCGGTTACAGTAATAACGATGGCCCTGACGAAGGAACAGCAATTTTAACTAGAAGATCAGCCTTCAAAACTTTCCTTGTAACCGATACCCTTGCGTTGACCCTCTCCATTTCTGTTGTGCTTATCCATTTCTTATTGGCATTGCAACCAAGCAAAAGAAAGATCTTTTTTCTATTCACTTGGGCATTTATTTTCACTGTTGTTGCTATGGAACTAATGGTGGTGGCGTTCGTGACTGGTGTGTATGCAGTGATGCCACATTCCTCATCAGGTCTTGCGGCTACCATTTACGTCATTGGAAGTTGTTTTGCCTTATTGTATTTCTACCTACTCAAGTTTACTTTGTGTGATTAAGGATTATGGGAAATTCTTGCCTATCGGATGGACCCGACACAAACATATGAAATTAAATCATGCATTTAATAAGTAAGTCCCGTTATATATTTTATATTTTGAATTTATGATATATTTGATATTTTAAATTTATGATATACACATCAATATTTGAAAAATTAAGAATTTATGTATTATTGAGATAAATTATATAATTATGATGGAATTTTTTATTTTATTGAGAGAAAGATGGCCATTAATGTTCTTATGTTTAAAATTTATCAACGAATTTTCTTCGGTTGTGATACTTATTGGAATTTTTTTAATTAGGTTTTTGATGGAATTGTTTTCGATATTAGTTTTAATTTTCATTTTCAGCATAGATATTAAATTCAGCTTGAAGTTTGACCAACTGAAAGACTACGTGGACGATAACTGGTTCAATCAACAATAAGTTAACAATTTAACAGTTGATTATATACACTCAGCCAACCATCAACTGTTATTTAGTTAAAATTATAATGAGTCCTACATAAAAATATATGTAGGTGATTTTCTATATATTAATTTAATATTTATATATCTTGATATAAGTAAGAAATTTTATTTTGTGAGAGAGCACTATTTTATGTGTACAGGAGTATTTTATAATTTTTTTTTTATCATTTTGACTTTGCCAGCTTTTCAATTTTTTTTTTAATTATAAATCTTTTTATATTTTGCACGTACTGTTCAAGTAATGCCGATTTAATTTTCTCTCGGCTAGTAATATTTTTACTTTTCTTCTTTCCCCTTAAAAATTTGATGTCTATTCCAAATTTGTCACAGATTTGACAAGAAAATTACTGGAACAAAACAACAGCCTAACCAAAGAATAAGATGAAAAAGGATGGACTCCGCTGCATTATGCTTCCTAATTGAATCTTCTTCCAGTTGTGGAAGTGTTACTAGAACTTGATAAATCTGACGCCTATATTGGCAAGAATGATGGAAGAACACCTCTTCATCTTGCGATTCGCAACAGCAGAAGTCATTTAAAGGTAGTGGAAAAAATTATGTCAGACTGCCCAGATTGCTGCGACCTGGCTGACAATGGAGGCCGGAATGTTCTTCATTTTGCTGTGGAAACCAACACTTATAAAGTAATGAGAACTATTCCTGAACATGCTTCCCTGGCCAACCTAATTAATCAGAAATATAAAGAAGGGAACACTCCGGTCCATCTACTCGCTGCTATTGGCTTTTTTCCTCTTGGTATAGTTAATCACCGCCTAGTTGATAAAAAGGCCGTCAATAAGGGCAATTTAACTGCTCTGGATGTGGTGTTACCAACCAAGCATGAAAGCCTTCAGCCATTCATGCTACACCAACTTAATTTTATGCCTGTATATCATTCCCCACAAATTGTATGCATTTGTTTTATTTAGCTTGAACTTAAAACTTCATGGACAATACTCAGCCAAAATGAAAAAATTATTATTCACATCGATTGGTAGGCATGGGTTTGTTTTATAAAAGCACGTGAATGAACTCTCATGTTGCAGGGATGTACAGAAAGAAGCCTATAGAGGGCTGGATATGAACGAGTTCGGCATTCAATCAGGCAGGCAATACTTGATAGGACGTCAACATTCGACAGTGAGTTAACGTCTTCCCCCGAGAAAGCGAGTGAATCCCATCAGATAGTAGCCACCCTCATAGCAACAGTAACTTTTTGCGGCAGGTTTCACAATCTCTTATACATATGATATACTATTTATAATAAAACTCTAACCATTTTATCTCTATACATTTTCTTTTAAAATTGAAAAAAAAAAAAAAAAAGCTAACATAATTATTAAATTATCAATGTCAATAGCTTTCAAAAGTTAATATTTAACATAAAAATAACAAATCAACTTTAATTAGAAGAGTAAAATGCACTCCTCAACTTATTAGTTTAGGCTTTTTTTTTTTTTAATTTTAAGAATATACTTATTTTGATTAAAATATATTCATTTTCAATAACCAATTAAATTTAACTCTTCATTACCATAACACCAAATTTAAGCAATAATCATTTTTTATCTTTTAAAATTTTCAAATATAAAATATAAATTTTACAAAATATTATTTATTTTTTTGGTATGTATATAGGTTTGTACATACAAGAAAAATCTTTTTTTTTTATTTAAATGAGAATTTCTCTCAATATTTACGTCATTCAATTAAACCTTTTGTATATCTAAATTTAGACAATAATCACATAATTGACAAATGATATTAATTAATTTTTTTTAACTTTTAAACATTATTCAATTACATGTGCGAATTGAACTTTATAAAAATAGATAGTTAAAGAATATTCAATTAATTTATTTAATCAAAAGAGTTATACCACAAATGGAGTATATATTATAATTGAATTTTATACTTCATTATACAACTTTTTATTAAATTTTTTTTATTTATATAAAATTTTATATTATATTAATGTGAAATTAAAGCGCACTTCAACCTTTTTTTTAAAACAATCGAAAGCATCTTTCAATTTTATATAATAATAATTTTATCTTGAAGTAATTATCAGATAAATTAATATTAATAATTTAAATAACCAATAACGAAAAAAAATTGTAATAAAATTTATGGATTATGCTGACATCTGTTTTCTTAAAACTATTATGCTGACATCTGTTTTCTTAAAACTTTAATAATTACTTCTCATAATTTTTATTTGATCAAATACTATTGTCAGAAAGATCAATAATTGATTAAAAACCTATTATTAGTTGAAAAATAAAAATAAAAATAAAATTATATTCATACATGATATTTATTACTTCTTGATATATAAATGTTATTTTAGTTTTTTTTAAACAAAATATTATTTAGTTATTAAGTAGTTGTTCACATTTAGAATTATAATTATATATATTTTTAAAAAGATTTAATTAATTTATTTTTTACTAAATTATTGTCGTTGATTTATCTTCAAACACGATTAGTGTCTATTAATTATATTGAAATGGTATTAGGTGCTCCAATCATAATGAAATTATTTATTTTCATACATAAGCTAAAACTCTCTAATTTAAGTATAAAAATAAAAGTAATAAAAATTATTTGCATTAGTTAAAACAGGCGAATTTAAATGTAATAAAATAAAATTATAAAATTATATTTATAAATAAAATTTTTATTTCATTTTGAATTACTTATCAAATAAAATTATAGTAAAAAAACAAACTTCTATTAATAATTATAAATTATAAAAAATTTTAATATTATAAATATCATAAAAAAATTAAGAACTTTTTGAAAATCCCAATGTCCCTCCTTTCACTTTTATATATTATATACATTAACTAAAAAAAATCCTATTTTAATTATGCAAGTTTCACAATTTTGAAAGACGTGAACAATTTTTAAAGTTTAAAAAAAAAAAAAGAAAATGGACCAGGCTCAGAAGAGCAAGCCCAGAAAACAAAACCCAATGAGCCGACCAGGCCCTGGTTCTTAACAAACCGGACTCAGATGGACCAGGCCCATCAGAGAAGCGCTGAATGGCATTGCAACATTGTGGGAATTTGTAGCACACGTGAATCACGGCTTCCCGAGCCGGCACGATGCCGTTTCGACTGCGTGACTAGAAATGCAAACGTGGATGTCGTTTCATGTCGTTGTTGTCTACCACCTCGAACACGAGATCTGACACACCCGACCCGAGAAACAAGACCCGACACATGTTCCTTTCTAAACCACTCTTTTGTGCCAGCGGGTAGATGCGTTTTGAACAGGATAAATTTTAAAATTTTATATAATAATATATATTTTTTTAATTTTAATAATTAATTTACACAATTTAAAGTGATATTAATATAAATAATTATATCTTTTTAACATAATGGTGATAAAATTAACTATATTTTTATTTATAAATTAATTATAAAAAAATCTTAAACACACAAGATAATAAAATAATAAATATATAGTAATTAATTAAAAGAAATTTTATTTTTAAAAAATAATAATAATTATTTAGATTAACATATTATTTATAAATTAATTATTAAAAATTAAAAAAAAATTATTATATAAAATTTTAAAATTTAAAAATATCTTCACTGATATTTAATTAAGCTCCTCAACCATTCAAAATTATTCATTTAACTCTAAACTTAGCCGAGATAAACGGAGTTTAATTGCAAGGCACAACAAGACCTTTAGGAAAACGAATTTCCAGCCTTGAAGATGAGCCATCAAGCATGCAACCATATATGATCAACTTGTGTACATGTATAATTTGTCCATCATTCATTTACAACTCAGTCGCCATGATACCTCGTAGTATGCTTTTCACTGCAACAAAAGGCTAACTATATGCAATACCATGCAAGTTTATTGGGAAAGAGGTTTCAGTCACTACAACAAAAGCAATTGCTGCAAATATTGGTCCCTCAATGCTAAATAGATTCGCCCAGCTCCAGAAATATATGACCTCATTAACGCAAATGCTTTCCCATTGAATATAGTAAGGAGGGCTGTCACGGAGAAGCTGCCATGGTCGAGTACCTAATGGGCAAACTCGATATTCAGTCCTCTTACCCATTTGGTAATTTTGCCATGAGTTTAAAACCTTTTACTGCTTAGAAACTGGATCGAACCCTAATGAGTTGACGCAAGGGTAGGTATAAGAAGCAGCCATTGATATCTTTGAATATAAGTGGTAGAGTAATCTCCTGCCTAGTACTGAGATTGCAAAGGGTATCGAAGAAAACGGTGAACAAATGGAAAAGAACAGACGTTATGAGTCACGTGCTCACCTGAGTTACTTTTGGTTCAATATTAGCTAATTTTAACTAAATTTAGAGTTAAATGGACGATCTTAACTAAGTGAGAGACTTATTTGAATCTTAAAATATTTTAAAAACTTATATAATTATTTAGAAGGATCTATATAAGTCTTTAGTCTATTTATATTTATAAAATAACTAGTCACTCAAGCGGGGCTTATGAGGTGATGGAACATTGCACTAGTCCAAAAGGGTGGATTTATTGTGACTAATATCTGGCCTATCCGTTTTTAGTTGGGAGTTAAATTCATAATAAATTAGTTGTAATCAAAATTTTTCCAAATATCTAAATCTGTATTGAGCGTTATAAATTTAATGCATGAAATCAACCCATCAAACCAAACACAAATTTGTCTTCACTCTCCAGGACCCTTATAAATGAAGTGTCTGGCAAGTGTGTGTTAAAAGTGAAGAGAAAAACCTAAAATCTCACTGCTAAAGCTTTTTCTTGCTCACTATTTTTCACTGCTCAACTTTGCTAGCGACCTCTAGCTAGCTACACTTATGGCGGATTCCCAAGCTTTGCTCGAAACCCAATTAGTATCTGAGACCAATGACCAGCCCAAACAAAAAGGCATCATCACTTCCATGGATGCTGAATGGTACAATGCAGCAGCCGAAGGCCAAATCTTAAAATATCATTTTATAATGCAAAAATGCTACACAGCTCAAATTGAGCTAGTTCAAATTGAGCTAGCTCAAATTGACATATTGGTAATTAAATTGAAATTCATTATCATTTTACCCTTTTAATATATGAGCCATTTATAGTGACTTGTGAGCCAATTATAGTGACTTGTGAGCCATTTAGCTCATTTATAAGCCACTTGACTATAAAATCTCTTCATTCAATATCTACTTACCAAACAATATTTTCCAATGTCAAATTAAGATGTTAGTAGCTGTTGAAACTCTAAAAATTAATGCTATGAGAAACATACAAATTTAGAGATATTGTATATTATAAGTTATTACATATAATATATTTGTTATAAGATAAGATATATTGATTTTTAATGATAAGTTATACTATAAGTTATATTTATTTTTTTTTTAACTTGAAATATGATATAAATTTGATATATATTAATTGAAATGAAGTAAATAGCATTTCAAAAATGAAATTAAATATTATAACAATAAATATTGATATTAAAGTAAGTATCATATTAAAATTGGTTTGAAATTTGATAGTGGTGTTAGAGTGATAATGATGGCGGTGGTGGATTAGTGTAGGTAGGGTGACGGTCAAACTAGTTATATTTATATTTTTCCAGTATATAAAATATTAAAATATGATATAAATTTCACTATATATATATATTTTAAATCATATATACTCCATAAACACGCAAATCACCATGGTTTACAATCACCACTATTATCGTTATTTAAATCATTTACTTACAAATTATATGGATATAGATAGATATAAATGTAAAAATACATATTACTTGACATGATATACACTTTTAACAAATAAAATTTATATTTTCGAATATATATATATATATACACAAACACACACATTAGAGCTTGTATAATATATATATTTCATGCAATAAAATATTAGATGAGAGCAAGTAGCCTGACTGGCATAGAAGCACGCATCTCAGCGTTGTTCAAAGTTCGAGCCCTCTCTATCTTAGATGTTATTTTTTTTTTCATTTATAAGCACACCTAACACAATACGTTCTTTATATATGTATATATATATAATCGTTGATTTGAAAAGTGGATGAGGGCTAATAGCCCAATTGCACATGCTCCAAAGCATAAGGTAGAGGGTTCAGGGTTCGAATATTTCCTTTGCCTTTTTTTTTTCTTTATGATTCTTTATAATTCTTTTCATTAAAAAGTATAATATTAAACTATAATAATTGGAAGTATTTTTAAACCCTAATTAACACTTTTCCTTAAAATTATAATATAACAAATGTTTAGATTTAAAATTATAAGATATATATATATATATAAATCATTTACTTATATACATCTAATTTTATAGTATTAATACCACTTCACTACAATTAGAATAATCTCCTATACAACGATCCATAGTTAAATAAGCACCACCGCGTGTACAATATTACCACCATTATTATCATTAAATCATTGTTTTTAATTTCAATATAAAGGGAGATAGTCAAAGATATTTAGAGAATGATAGAAATAAAATGAATTATAGATAAAAATATTAAGATTATTATATATATATAAAGATAAATAGAGGGAGAGAGAGATAAAGATGTGGAGAAAGATATATAGAAATGCATAAATCCTCTACCTTATGCTTGGGAGCATGTGCCAATTGGACTATTAACTCTCATTCGATAAATTTTTGTATATATATATATACACACACACACACACACACACACATACAAGAGTTATTTCAAAATCAACACATTAATTTATACATTTCTATATATCTCTCTCTCCCTCTATTTATCTTTATATATATGATAATCTTAATATCTCTGTCTATAACTCTTTTTATTTCTATCCTTCTCTAAATATCTTTAACTAGCTCCCTCTATATTTAAATTAAAAACAATGATTTAATGATGATAATCGGGGTAATATTGTACACGTGGTGATTGTAGCAGTGATGTTGATTTAACGATTGGTCGTTGTATAGGTAATTATTCTAATAGTAGTGAAGTGGTGTTAATACTGTAAAACTAGGTGTATATAATAAATGATTTATATATATATCTTATAATTTTAAATCTAAAAATTTGTTATATTATAATTTTAAGGAAAAATATTAATTAGGATTTAAAAATACTTACAATCATCACAATTTAATATTATATTTTTAAATGAAAATAATTATAAAGAATCACAAAAGAAAAAAAAAAGGGACAAATGGAGAGATCGAACCCTAAAACCTCTATCTTATGCTTGGGAGCATGTGCCAATCAAACTATTAGCCCTATCCACTTTTTAAATCAACGAAAATATATATATACATATATGAAGAATGTATTGTGTTAAGTGCGCTTATAAATAGAAAAAAATGACATTTGACATACCGGCTTGAACCCTGAACAACGCTGAAATGCGTACTCTATGCAAGTCGGGCTACTTACCCTCATTTAACATTTTATTGCATGAAATATATATATTATACAAGCTCTAATGTGTACATATATTATTTTTTTCAAAAATATAAATTTTATTTGTTAAAATTATATATCATGTCCAGTAATATTTATTTTTACATTTATATCTAATTCTTCTCTGCAATCTAATTCATTATGCTAGCTCATCACTGCTGCATGTAGTAGCTCATATGTGCATGCATTAATACAATAAACACACTTCTCAAATCATCAGTTCTTAAATGGTGTGCACAGCTGCAAGCAATAATAGCTTGTTGCATGCACGCTTTCCTTTGCATGAGCCATGAAATGAGCTACCTCACCAACTCCAAACTTTGAAGTCATTTTTAAGCTGTTTCCTCTCTTTTTTTTTAAGGGTATAATAGTAAAACTATGTACATTAGTACCATTTGAGCTAGCTCAAATTGAGCTATTTAGCGGTGTTCTTTATAATATTAAATTAATTTTCAAGATTAGCATGTCTTGAATATCCAAAACATTAATAAAGGACAAATCATTGCAAATTTCCTTACTTTTTAAAAGAAAAAGGTTGAACATTATAAATATTTTGCAATGGATTAAAGTTGACGTTGTACGTTTCTAAATTACAAGGATTTAATTACGAATTTGTTTTAATAGAGAAGCTAAGAAAGTAGTGGACAGAAATAGAGTAGGCAGAAACTATAAAGTTTCATATAAGGGACCACAAATATTAATGATTTGAATATGAAAGTTTAAATAGTAATAAGATTTCTATATATATTTTTTTGTCCCAATAATGTGTCTAAGTAGGTGAATTGGACAATAATTGATTTTCTTGCTTTTAATTGAAATTAATAGAAAAATCAATGTTAATCACCCTATTGTGTATCTACATGGTGTATGAGTAATTTATCAATTTGTTAATTGTTACACTTTAAATAATATTATATATATTATTTTTTTATAGTTTAAAAGTAAATTTATTTTTTAAAAAATTAATTTATATTAAATATGTTTATATTATATTTTATAAAAAAAATTCCTTACAAATTTACTTTTTGAAAAATATACATTTTAGAAAATACAACATTTTGAATTGAACTAAGCCCATATATATTAGGGGTGAGCATTTGGTTAACCGAAATGAATTTTTAACTAACTAAATTATTAACTGACTCTAAAATTATTAACCCAATCGAAATAAAAAAAAATCAAAACCAACCGAACTAAAATTATTCGATTAGTTATCAATTATAACCGAATTAATTGAAAAAAATAAAATATATATTTTATATTATTAATTAATTAATTAATTAAAAATAAAATATATTTATAATCTTTTTTATTTATAAAAAATAATAAATATGATTATTAAAGAATATTTACAAGTTGATTACTATTATTATTATTATTATTATTATTCATAAAAATAATAACTATAACTAATATATTGCTAATAAAATTATAATTTATATATTAATAAATTATATATATATATATATATATATATATTAATTTGAAAAAGGCAATCGGACATCGTTCGAAAAAGGCGATAATCGGACGGTCCAGATCGCTTGGTGAGATTTTCGCACTTTTTCGATTCTCAAAATTTAAAAATAATTTTATGATAATTATTAACACAATTTGGACTTAATTTAGGTGTAATCGGATCGAGGATAACTCACCGGCGTCGGGATCGCATTTCAGCCAGATCCGGCTGCCCGACTGCCCATCTCAGAATGTGATCGATATTATAGTCAATCCTAGCATTCAGACGTTCTGGACACGTTTCAAGTGTCAGATTTGGCATAGGTAAACCCGAACTCTACATTGCTCAATTTTTGCCTTGTACTGGGTTAGAATAAAATTCATAAAATATTTATGGGTGATTAGAAAATTGTAATTCCTTTTGTGTTAGCTCTATAATATTGCTAAGGATCGCGAAAAATTTTTTTAGAATTTTTAGAGCTTGTCAGAGTGAATTTATATGAAATGTCAATTAAACGTAATTTTTCAAGTTTATGACTATTGTCTGATTTGGAGGGCCCAGGAGGGGCCATATGATGTTCATGAGATGTGATTGTGGAAATTGAGAATTTAGAAGTGTTATTTGAATCTTTGTGCAGAATGGGCAGGTCCTAGGTATAAGGAAAACTCTGCCGGATTTCCGGCATAAATTAGGTTGTCTGTTATTTATTTAGAGTTTTATTTTGACTTAGTACTAATAAATTTATAATAGAATTATTTAGGTGATCGAAGTCAACTATTTTCCTCCATCCAGCAGCCACAATAGTCCTTGGTGTACTGTGAGTAAAATATTAATTTTAATTATAATTTCAATATTATTATATTTTCAGGTATGCCCATGCATCACTTATAAGTATGTATCTATGTAGTTAAACACTAGGCACGTTTTATATTGCATTCTTAATTGATGAATTACCATGGATGTTGTTTGTAGTAATTTGGAGCAGTGTGCGTGTGTGCGTTAGCGTGCGTGTGGTATGGTATTGGATATGGACAGGACGGGTAGACACGGCTTGAGAGACACTCGCTGGGACCCCGCATTTGGTTTATTAAGCGAAAGTCCGGCTTGAGAGACACTCGCTGGCAGAGGTTGGATTAAGAGGGCTGTATAGGGGATCAGCTCCCATATATGTATTGCTTGACATTGTTGGGTGTGTGAGTGCTCCAAATTGCCTTTTTGCTGTTATGATGTGATGTGTATGAAAATTTTGATAGTGTTGCATTCCACTCTTTAGGATGCATTAGCTTTAGATAGCTATAGAAATTATACTTAAAATTGGTATTTTACTCTCTGAGTCGAACGCTCACTCCTGTTCACCATATTTTTCCAGGCTACAGGAGGAGACCTTTTTCAGAATAACCTGTTCCTTTCCTTGCAGGTTATAAAAAAAAATTACTTAACTGTATTATTATTATCTAAATTTGTAATTTAGAACTCCGCATGTACTAGTAGTAGCATTAATCCTGTCAGGGACTGCATGAATTTAAGTTTTTGTATTAACAAATGAAAATTTTCTATGAGTTTTAAATAGTTTATAAATAATGTAACAGGGTTGAGCTGCGCTCCCCTAATTTTAGTTTCTGATAATTACTGGGTTAAGTTGGCCAGAAATAAAATTATAACAGTTTAATTTAAATTATTTTATATGCATATTGGGCCTAAATTGTGGGCTTGGTTACGGGTTTAAGAACAGTAAGGCTTACTATGGGCCTCGGGAGCTTTATGCCGGCCCAGGTCTTAGTGCCGGTTCGGCCCATAGGTTGGGTCGTGACAAGAGTGGTATCAGAGCTTAGGCTTTAGATTCATGGGAAAGTGTGCACCTAGAGTTGTCACATGCAGAGTATACGATTCTGTTTCATCTTTTTTCTGTAATTTTTTGTTTCTAGATTCTGCGTTATTCCTCGGTTAATATAAGAGTGCTTTAATTTAGCACCTCAGTTTTGTGAAGTACATAAAAGTGTGAAATAGAGTTAGCAGACATGTTGAGGTTTGCCATGGAAATACATTCTCCAAGAAACACTATATTTCTATTAGCATGGGTCTAAGTGTTGTGCCAATCTGGTGCTAGGCACAAGTACATAAAGGTGAGTTTTGATAGTATAATTGCACTAGATATGGGTGAGGATACCACTGCTGGCAGTCGTCAGTGGATGACCCAGTCAGAGTAAGTTTATGATAATAGTATATTCAAGAGAGATAAGATATTAAGAGACCTAGTCTATCAGGACGTATTGTAGTAACTATACAATGTTCTCGATGTCTGCTCTGTAATCTGCATATTACAGTACCGACATGAGATTATTGTGTAGATCCCCGTGGTGCTCCATAATGAGGGTGTTTGCGGATGGCCTCTGTTTTGGTACAATTATGCCAGAACAGAGTTCTATATCTGCAGAGGAGTTGGGAACTCCTGGTTAGGGATATAGAGATAGAATATCGAAAGGTTACAGTTGGGTGGTAACTAGAGTCAGTAACTCGGTTACCCTAGCATGAGCTCGAGTTACATCAAGAGTTGCCATCAGACCAGAGGTTGCGGATTAGTTGCAGAGTAAAGGTGACATCTATAGAGTGAGATCATCTGGTCTTCGGTATGGAATTTTGGATGGTTTTTGCAGTACAACAGATGTTTTACTTAGAGCTTAGTGAGAATAGTATACCTTGTGTATATCAACAAGGTGTAAAGTATAACCCTACTACTTAGAGAAGGTCGAAACTATGAATTGATGATTTACAGAGCTATGATATGACAAGAGAGTCATTAATTTGACATGTTTTTGGCAAGGTGGTAAATGTAGTACCTTTATTACAATAAGTTAGGGTATAGTCCTATCTTTTCAGAAGAGATCGAAGGTTATTACTGATAATGATGACTTATGGAATAGTGTCCCAGATGAGACAGTTGCGTGAGATAGAGAGTTGTTAGCTCAAGTATTCTGGAGAGGGTACCAGTTCCATGTAGGAATTATAAGATGTAAGATCAAGATGTATGTAAGCCTTTAAATTGAATGACGGGTTTGGATACCTAGTATTTTAAGTTTCAGCTAATTAAATGGATATGAAAAATTAGAGTTGCTACAGATCCCCTCCTAAGGTAGTAGGGGGTAGTATGTAGTCCAAAAGGGTAAGAATAGAGATCACACAAGAGAAGTATGACTGCTATTCCCTAAGTTCATCCTTAGCTTCTTAATGCTTAAGACTAAAGTATGCTGCAAATAAAGTAAAAGAAAAAGGACAAAAGTTAGCATCGATAAATCATAATATATATATATATATATATATATATATATATAGATGGAGTGCGGTTCAAATGCAGTAGGAAAGATAGCCTGAATGCCAGTAGAAGTCTAGCTAGGGTAGTTAGAGGATCAATTCTGAGTAACATTGAGGTATAGATGACGTGGTAGGGATAGTGGAAAGGTATAAGTTTCTGATATGACAATCAGGTTCAAAAAGAAAATAGAGCTAAAGGATGGAAGAGTGAAAGTTCGGATTTGGGTAAGATAAAAAGAGTTGGCTAAAGAATAAATAGAAAAACAGATTAGGATAAGATTAGGAAGAATAGAGCCAAAATACCGAGGAGGTGAATGTGGTTCTAGGAAGGGTAAACTGTAACGCCCTCACTTTACGTAGTTCGTACATTCTGCTGCTCCGGTGACCTAATGTTTGCTCGGACAAGTCAGGATGTCTGGGACTACACTTCAGTGATAGTGAGAAGGCATAAAATGATGAAATAAATAATAAGAAAATACAAGAAATATTAAGGAAAAATAGAAGAGAGGTAATAAAATTAGGTTAAACGAGCCGGCACCGTAGCGATGGGTTACAGCACTGGGAAGTTACGGCGAAGGCAATTGCCGACCCCAGGACCGCGGGGAACCCTCAGAAATAATTTTCAGGACATAATCAAAGACCTATAGAGGTGTAATTGACATTAGAAATATCAAAGAAAAATTAATAAATTAGTACAAATAAAAACGAAAAATCAAGAAACCAACAAAAATCGATGTTATCGAAAAATCAGAAATACAACCCGAAGAGGGGCATTTTGGTCAATTGACACCTAGAGTTGACTTTTGACCTAAATTTCCATGATAAATAAGTGGTATTACATTTTGAAAATTGAATGAAAAATGAGATTAAAGATAAAATGTAATTTAAGGGAAGTTGAGGGCAAAAGTGCAATTAAAAGAAATCTTGAATTAATTAAATTTTTAATCAACATTAGTGGAGCACTAAGTGGGATTAAGTGGAGGTATAAAAGGGATCAAAGTGGACAGAATTTCCACTAACCAAGTCACCTTCTTCAACCTTTCAAACCCATTGCCGAATTCAAATCTCTATCCAAACTTCCATAGCCAACTTTCATGCAAAGCTTAATCTCTCCTCTTTCATGCCATAAATCCCATAAGTCCCTTCATGAAAGTTTATCCTCACATCAAGAACAATCCTTGGGCAGCCATTAGGAGAGGAAATAATGGAGTTTTCAAGGGCAACAAGGGTCACACATATGAGGTAAGTGCAAAGAACCCCCACCCTTCCTTCTTTAAAGTTGATGAGCTTCATGAGGTGAGTTGAATTCTCTTGAAATTTAAGAGAAATGATAAGTCTACACTCCTTCTAATTTCTGGTAGCCTTGAGGAGAGCTAGGTTTAGATGGTTTTGAATGATTAAACTTGCTTAATGATGCTTGAGAGTGAATATAGACATGTATATATGTTGAATTATATGTATAATTCAAATTGAAAAATTATTAGGGCTTTAATGTTAATTTGGGGCTGTTTAATTATGATGAAATTTTGATGATTCATATCTCCCTTTGTGTTGCCCCAATTGGCATGAGACTAATTGGAGGTGTTTTAAAACATCCAAACCTTCATTTTTCAAGAAGAAACCCTGCCCAAATTTCTTTTATAAGTTGGTCAAATTTTAGCTTGAATATGGGTAGCTTGCTGGATTAGGCTCAGAATTGACCATATGAACAGTATGTGTTCATATGGCGATAACTTGCCCTAGGAAGGTCAGAATGACCTGAATTTGGAAACATTGAAAAGCTTGGACACAGGGGAACACTTTGCATGAAGACCACTTGATTCAGTTTTTCCTTTAACCAAGTCAAACTATTAGCACAAGTTGGGTCACCAAAACTGCCAACCCAGAAATTGACCAAAACACTGTTCCATTGGTATGCTTGACCAGTTTTGGTAAAAATGCCATAAATTGGTCTCCAAAGTTGCAAATAGAGTGAAACTAGTGCCAAAAGTTTTATAAGACATAGCACAACAATTTTTATGTTTTGACCAAGCTCTAGAAACCATTGCATCCTAGGGAAAATATTAGCCAAAGTTAGGAATTGAAATCTGGAAATGTTAAGTTGAACCCAGAATGCCATTTGATACCCATGTGTTCATTTGGCCATAACTCCCACTAGGAAATTCCATTTGAGATGTGCCAATATGATATGGAAACATGATATTTAGGGCTACAACATTTATTCAAACACTTTTGCCAAATTCTAAATGTAAAGACCCTAAAAAGAGGGTCAAACATACTGCCCTGAAGTTTGACTATTGCCTTTATAGGATTAAGAGTCCAGGTCAATACATTGACCATAACTCAATACACCAAGCTTGAAAAATTATGAAATTGTATCTGGGAGTCCCTAAGACAAAGAGGAACATATCCTATGAAGGAACCTAAGTCTAAAAATGACCATAAAATGATCAAATGACTGGTCAAAGTTTATTGACCAGGAATTGCAAATTCTGGACAGCTTAGAAGCAAATGGACCAGTTATGGTTAATTGACCATAACTTGAGTTATACAACTCCAAATGGAGTGATTCAAAAAGAGAATTAAAGCTAAGATAATAAGGAATAACTTTGACAAATGATATTTAGCCAAATTCCCACAATAACTAGACCCATGCACAGTAGAAAACAGTGATCCAGAACTAAAACTTTGGATTTACACCTAGGGAAATTAGAAATTGAATTGGCAATCAATGCCAACAAAATTGACACCCAAAATGTGGTATATGAGTGCAATTTGAACTAATAAACCTATTTAGTAGGAAAAAGTTAATATTTTGACTCGAATAGTGCAATGAATAGTGACCCAAAATGCAAAATTCAAAGGACACCATGTTAAGCAAATTTAAAGCTACAATTAAGTAGGCATGAAATAAATTGTTGGATTAATTATGAGATATGGTACTGAAACACTATAAATTGTGTGTTTCAGTTGAAAAAGAGACTGGAAAGGGATATTCGAAGGCAAAACAAGAATTGAAGTAAATAAGAGGTTTGTGCACAACTAGTTTTTAATTGATTTTGTTCTGAATATTTCATATAATTAAATGACGTTATTTTCTTTATATATTATGTTTATCAAGTATTGGATTTACTTCAATGATTGTTGAAATTGTTATAGTATGTATGAATTTAGTTTTATGAAATGGTATTTCAATAATTATTGAGCATTGTTGTGGATTGAATAAATTAGTTTTGGAAAAATTATGATAAAATATGTTTTGAATTGTGATGAGCATAAAATTATTGGATATTGGAATTGACATTGAATTAAATTGTGTTATGATTTATGCTCACAAAAAGGACAAAGAGATTCATGATATTGTTTTATATTTTACTATAGATGCTTGACTAAGTTATTACCCATCTCTCTCATTTGTTGAAGAGACAATGGAGTTAGCTTTGTTTTGATTACCATGGTACGTGCACAGGCTAAGATTCTCCTCTTATTAGAGGTTAGATCTAAGTTTTTTGTTATGGCCCTTTCGAAAATTTCATTATTGTGATGTGTACTCTGCACGATGATTCGACCTCCCCGACCATAGGGAGTTAGAATCCGATTCGACCTCCCCGACCATATGGAGTTAGAATCACCCAGAGATGGCCCTTTCGGATTAGTCTTGCATAGTTAGTGAGATAAAGAATGATTTTTGAATAGTAAAGAATTTTGATTTCAAATGGGATTTATGCATACTTGATTTTATTGAAATTAATATTTATTTCCATAAATTGCTGAAATTACTTTAATTGTTCAGTTGTGATTTGACAAATTGAAATTCTTGATCAAGGTTATTTTAATAAATGATTATATTATTGGCAACGATTATTTTGACCTTTGGAATTTTTATGAAGTTCAAGATTTCCAAATTATTTGTTATAATTTTGTCAACATATGTATGGTATTATATTTTAAATTATAGTTGTGCACCACTGAGTTCACCACTCAGCGACAGCTTTGTATGCTGTCGCAGGTGAAAAGAGCATAGAGCAGGTGAGTAAGCTTCCTTGAAGACACATTCAGATCAGCTCCAAGTATATCATAGGTATACCCATGTACATAGGTTTTGATGTATGCATGTAACAATATGTATGTAAATTATTTGAGCAGTTGTATAAAAACTCTTATAAAATATTTTGGTATGTAATTAAATGCAAATCATTGTAATGTAAATTTGAGATTTCATTTACCTGCATAGTTTTGTAATATTAATTTTTGAGTCTTATAATCAATGAAATGTTTCTTTTATGATGAGGTTGGTTTGAAAATGAATTGATTTGATTATTGAGATTGAATTGTGAGATGAAATGAAGTTTATTGGAGTTGAATTTGAGAAAACATATTGGGAGTGTTTTCCTTTTCAGGTTTGAAGAACTATTTTCTCAAAATACAGCCGACACTCTGCCGAAATTTTGAAAAAATTTTTGTAACACCAGATTTTAATCGATGATTTTATCCATGACCAAAATTTCACTTAAAGGCTTTTTAAGAAATATTCAACGCTCCCACCACTATTTAATTTCACAAAAATTGTTTTAAAATATTTAATGGGTTATCGGTAGGCAAAGTACGGTAATTCATTAGGTGTACTACGGGATCATGTTACATCTTACGGAGGAGTAGAGTGTAACATAAATGAGATAAAAAAAAAAAAAGGATAGAGAGCGTAGAAAAGGATGGCATTAGGAAGAACATTGTTAAGTTATGGAACCTAGAAGTACAGGACTTAGAGTAGGTCATAATTGACGTAGTGTTAGGAGCCTGAGCCTAGAGCTTAGAGTTACCGGATCTGGATTAGACCTTATCTGTTTTCTACCCCTACGGTAGGATAATGGGGCAATGACATAAGAACCCTTTTGGTTGTTGACAGTATAATGGAAATTAGGTGAGGTGTACGACCAAAGTAGGTAGTAACTGTTGAGCGTGCTGTGGTAACTTGAATTGTATTGTCAGATAAAGAAGGAAGATCAGTAGGAGTAAGTTGGATAAAAGTCAACATAAGGGATATAAATATGCAAGATGAGGGATAATGTCACAGAGGCTTGATATTAAAATTTAGAGTGGTGAGACCTAGAGTCAAAAATTGGAGTTAGACATATATTTTCAGTGTGATCGATAGAATAGTTATGTAAAAAAAAAAGAATAATAATAAATAAATAAATAAATAATAGTATGATAATATGTAGCAGAACGCTAATAACGGTCAGAAGAGGACAAGATAGGTATAGGTGTAATTATAAGATATTGAGAAGTACATGGATTAGAGGAGTGATTATTGGTAAGATTGGAGTAAATATGAAAGAATCTGTGAGTGCTTTTATCTTCTAGAATATAACTAAGTATAAGGAGCATTGGACCAATAATTATAAGTATGGAAGATAAATGGAGAGTAAAAAGGAAATAGTAAATTCTAAGATGATATGTCAGGCAGGACAACAGTATAACAAATGATAGATACAACTAATATCTTGTAATAACGCACAATAATTACAAAGAAATAATGAAACTAAAAAGGGAGACTAAGGGGTATGAGCTAAATCTTGTTCATCAAACAATGGTATACCATAAATGGTGGGAGAACATTTCTCCTTCTTTCCAAATTAGCTCATGTTTCAATTCTAGGAGATTAAGTTAAGAAGAGAGGTAATGTCAAAGTGACCCAATTAATTGAAAATTTGATGGGTGTTAGCACACATCCAATCTTTTGAGGCGAAAATGACAATAATGGTGTACCTAATATTAAATACGAAAGAATAATCAAAGAGGTGACAGGAGTTAAATTAAGCTAGTTACTAGGGCTTACAACCCTTTTGAATTATAAGCGGGAGGAAGTGCTATGGGCAGTATATGTGATTATATTAAGAAGAATGAACACATGAAGGATCTTGTTTGGAATTAAGGCATGGCACACATTTCCCACAGCTGTGTTAGTTTAGATGGAACTGATAGTTTCTGGGGCTCCTATCCATCCAGGATGAGCAATTTCCTATTAAGGTTGGTAGGAAATGATAATGTTCTGATAGTTAAGTTGGAAAAGGGGATACAAAAAGAATTTTCTATGGTTAATTACAAGTGTTACATAAGGTAAAGAATGTGCTTGTAGGAGTAAATCGTAAGGGTAGAATTCCTGAAATAATGGAACTAGTAATCAAGATAAGACTAAGAAATAAAATGAAAGTTAAAGTTGATGATGGGATGGACATCCTTGAAGGAAAAGGTGTAAGGGTGAAATAGGACTAAGATTAAGGAATAAGTACAGCAAGTTGAAAAGATATCAACAATAGCAGAAATAGGAAAAGGAAGTGGATAAGATCCAAAGGGCAGGAAGAAAGCTCAGTAAAGCTAGTTATAATGATGAGGATAAGAAGGAATAGGTATGCTAGGAACGCACTAAGATATGTTTAAAACAAGTTATTATGAGATGATAGATTAAAGAGTAGTGGAGCCTCGATCTAAGTGCCAATGTATCAGAAGTAGGCCACATAATAAGAAGCTTTATGAAGAAGTCAGGATATTCTCATTCCAGAGAGAGGAGTGAGAATCGATAAAGTCACATGGACTGGGTAGTCAGGGAATATAAACACTTTTGTCATATAAGAGAAGAGACCCAGTTTGCTTTTCAATGTTGATAAATGGTACACTTAGCCCTTGGAGGGAACTCTACCTAACTAGTTACATAAGATGGACAGAGGTTGGTCTAAGTACCTTAGTAATGACACAAATAGATTGGAAATTTAAAGTATCATGAAAATGAGAAGATGTACGGATGCCAACCATTGAGGTCAAAGGACAAGTAAAGATTTAGAATAAGATGCGTATGATAGGTGCTACAGAAAACATCTTATAGAACATTATAGGATAAAGAACATAAGTCCTGTCCTTGGAAGGCAGAAAGTTGAGGGGTAAGCACTAAGGTTGATTGAAGTTATGAGACATCAAGTCGAGTACAGAGAGGTATAGTGAATACTTGAGATATCAGAAAAATGGTCAATGAATAGCCAAGAGATAAGAGCATCTCTAGGAAGAGATGATGACAGTTAGGACACTATAGTAGAATCAGAGAGCAGTAGAATGTCATCTATAATATATGAAGAGCTTGAAGAATAAATGTTTTACCAATCTCTGCATAGCTGGAGGAGTAATGATTACACTTGTTCTAATAATCTTCTTTTCCTTATCTCTTGTTTATTCGAAAATTCAAGGACGAATTTTTCTTAAGGGGGGAAGAATGTAACAACCCAAAAATTTTAAATTATAAATAAAATAAAAAGGAAATATTATGTTATTAATATTATAGGATTTATTTGAATTGATTTTAAAATAAAGGAAGATAATAATAATAAATAAATTAATAATAAATAATTTAATTAAAGTTAATTTATTAAATGAGAATAAAATAATTAAATAATTTTGGACCTAATTGTAAACCTCTAAGAAGTTGAGGGACTAATAGTATAATTAGAAGTTAAAAAAAAAAAAAAACAGAAACCCAAAACGCAGTGCACAAGCCCCCCCTCCCCACCTTTCTTTCTCTTTCCCCGATTCCATCGTTCTCCCTCCCTTCTCCTTTGCTTCCGGCCACCACCCCCGCTACCCATCGCCAGCCAGCGTTTCCAACCACCACCCCCGACACCAGTGACCTCCGGCGATGCCCCGATGGAAAGCTCCGGCCGTAAAAACGCGAGGAACGATGAGAGAGAGAAGTCGCACACCGTCGGAGCTTTAGGCCTCAATTCCCAGCGTTTCCGACACCAGATGGCTATAGTCCCACCGGCATTCACCTCCTTATGACTTGGTGCACTTTTCTCGACCGGTGGTGCTTCAAACTATCGCCGGCAGCCGTAGTTCCAAGGAGAGAGAAAGAAGAGAGAGAAAGTTTTGGGTAGTGGGCTTTCCGGTAAGTTTTCATTCGATTCGACCGTCGGATCGGAAATCTGAGACCACCGATGGACTCGGGATGACGAGATCTTCGAGATAGGACTGGTCCCGCTCTGATCAGACATCGTTTGAAAAAGGCGATAATCGGATGTTCCAGATCGCTTGGTGAGATTTTCACATTTTTTCGATTCCCAAAATTTAAAAATAATTTTATGATAATTATTAACATAATTTGGACTTAATTTAGGTGCAATCAGATCGAGGATAGCTCACCGCGATCGCATTTGCATTCGGCCGAATCATTTGCCGTAGCCCATATCAGAATGTGATCGATATTATAGTCAATCCTAGCATTTTCAGACGTTCTGGACACGTTTCAGTTGTCAGATTTGGCATAGGTAAACCCGAACTCTACATTGCTTAAATTTTGCCTTGTACTGTGTTAGAATAAAATTCACAAAATATTCATGGCTGATTAGAAAATTGTAATTCCTTTTGCGTTAGCTCTATAATATTGCTGAGGACTGCGGGGCAGAATTTTAGAATTTTTAGAGCTTGTTGGAGTGAATTTTTATGAAATGTCAATTATAGGGACTAAAACATAATTTTTTAAGTTTATGACTATTGTCTGATTTAGAGGGCCCAGGAGGGGCCATATGATACTGATGAGATGTGATTGTGAAAATTGAGAATTTAGAAGTGTTATTTGAATCTTTGTGCAGATTGGATAGGTCCTAAGTATAGGGGAAACTCTACATGATTTTCGGCATGAATTAAGTTGTCAGTTGTCTTTTTAGAGTTTTATTTTGGCTTAGTACTAATAAATTTATAATATAATTATTTAGGTGATCGAGGTCAACTATTTTCCTCCATCCAGCAGCAACAATAGTCCTCGATGTACTATGAATAAAATATTAATTTTAATTATAATTTCAATATTATTATATGTTCAGGTATGCCCATGCATCACTTATAAGTATGTATCTATTTAGTTAAACACTAGGCACATTTTATATTGCATTCTTAATTAATGAATTGCCATGGATGTTGTTTGTGGTAATTTGGAGCAATGTGCGTGCGTTGGCGTGCGTGTGGTATAGTATTAGCTATAGACAGGACGGGTAGACATGATTTGAGAGACACTCGCTTGGACTCGGTCCTTTATGGATAAGTCGGAGTAGACACGGCTTGAGAGACACTCGCTGAGACCCCGCATTTAGTTTATTAAGCGAAAGTCCGGCTTGAGAGACACTCGCTGGTAGAGGTTGGATTAAGAGGGCTGTATAGGGGATCAGCTCCCATATATGTATTGCTTGGCATTATTGGGTGTGTGAGTGCTCCAAATTGCCTTTTTGCTGCTATGATGTGATGTGTATGAAAATTTTGATAGTGTTGCATTCCACTCTTTAGGATGCATTAGTTTTAGATAGCTATAGAAATTATACTTAAAATTGGTATTTTACTCTCTGAATTGAACGCTCACTGCTATTCACCATATTTTTTCAGGCTACAGGAGGAGACATTTTTCAGAATAACCTGTTCCTTTCCTCGCAGGTTATGAAAAAAATTACTTAACTGTATTATTATTATTTAAATTTGTAATTTAGAACTCTGCATGTTCTAGTAGTAGCATTAATCCTGTCAGGGACTGCATGAATTTAAGTTTTCGTATTAACAAATAAAATTTTTTTATGAGTTTTAAATAGTTTGTAAATGATATAACAGGGTTGAGCTGGGCTCTCCTAATTTTAGTTTCTGATAATTACTGGGTTAAGTTGACTCGAAATAAAATTATAACAGTTTAATTTAAATTATTTTATATGCATATTGGGCCTAAATTGTGGGCCTGGTCATGGGTTTGAGAACAGTAAGGCTTACTACGGGCCTCAGAGACTTTATGTCGGCTCAGGTCCTAGTATCGGTTCGGCCCATAGGTTGGGTCGTGACACACACTCTGAAGTCTAACCACCCGCAGATGACAACGAATTAAATTTGTATGAATATTTAATTTTGTTGAATTTAATAAATTTAATTTAAATAATATATAATTATATTTTATATGAATTTAAGTTTGAAATTTAATATTTGTGATAGGTGTCAGTCGAATTTAGATTTTACATTATCTGTTATTTAAATTTATTTATATAAATATTTAATTAAATATAGAATATATATTTATTATAATAATTGTAACACCCTAGGCAAATCCCACATCGGTAAAACACGGGAGAGATGCTGGGTTTATAAGTTGGTAGCTTCGGCCCAGAGTGGACAATATCACTAGTGGGCCGGGCCATTACATTTGTGGTATCAGAGCCGCTTTGCGTGCAACCTTGAGCGATGGTGGGACAAACCTCAGCGAGGACGCTGAGTCCCATAAGGGGGGTGGATTGTGGATTGTAACACCCTAGGCAAATCCCACATCGGCAAAACACGAGAGAGATGCTGGGTTTATAAGTTGGTGGTTCGTAACCCCTAGTGACGCGTTTTAAAACCGTGAGGGCCGAGGCCCAAAGCAGACAATATCACTAGTGGGCCTCGGCCCTCACGGTTTTAAAACGCGTCACTAGGGGTTACGAACCACCAACTTATAAACCCAGCATCTCTCCCGTGTTTTGCCGATGTGGGATTTGCCTAGGGTGTTACAATTCACAATCCACCCCGGGACTCAGCGTCCTCGCTGAGATTTGCCCCAACATCGCTCAAGGTTGCACGCAGAGCGGCTCTGATACCACAAATGTAATGGCCCGGCCCACTAGTGATATTGTCCGCTCTGGGCCTCGGCCCTCACGGTTTTAAAATGCATCACTAGGGGTTACGAGCCACCAACTTATAAACCCAGCATCTCTCCCGTGTTTTGCCGATGTGGGATTTGCCTAGGGTGTTACAATAATATTTATAGATTTTTTACATTTTATTTT
Source organism: Hevea brasiliensis (assembly GCF_030052815.1). Classification (NCBI taxonomy): domain Eukaryota; kingdom Viridiplantae; phylum Streptophyta; class Magnoliopsida; order Malpighiales; family Euphorbiaceae; genus Hevea; species Hevea brasiliensis. Next base: position 19,985,347 of record NC_079506.1, read on the forward strand.
ATATAAAATAAAATTGAAATATTTTATAAAATTATTAAATTTTTAAAATATAAATTATTAATAAAATAAAATTTATATAGATTTTTAATTAAAATATATAAAATTAAATGGATTCGAGTATTTTCTTAATAATAATAATAATAATAATAATAATAATAATTGAGTTTGGGATAAATTTGAGTAATTGAGAATAAATTTTAATCAGGTTTAAAACATGTTCGAATTTTGAAAATATTAATCGAGTTCAGGTTCAAATAAGGTGATTTTCACGAATACCCTACTTGTTATTATCACTACCAGCAGGCCTTGTTTGAAAGTAAAATATACTTAAAAATAAAAGAATAAAATGAAGTTTTTACTATTTATAAAATAATTTTCTTTTTTTCTAATATCCAAATAAAAGGAGGAAAATAATTTTTTTTTCTTAACTTTTATTTTCTCTCCTTATTTATATATATTTTTTATTTTATTTCCCTCTAAAACAGTTTCATATCAGGTTTGAAATACACACTAATATATATTGAAATTGATAAGAAATATAATTCTTCAATTCTAATTTAATTAAAGTAAATAAAAAAATATTTAAACAATATTTTAAAATATTTATATGTCATTCTGACAATAACTTTAATAAAACATGACAACATTAAATATTATTTAAAATCGAATTTTTATTATATATATATATATCAAATTTAATTTTAGCCCTGCAATTTATATCTAATAGTCACATAAACTTTTAAAATATTTTGGGTCCAATTAAGCTCCTCAACCATTCAAAATCATTCATTTAACTCTAAACTTAGCCGAGATAAACGGAGTTTAATTGCAAAGCACAACAAGACCTTTAGGAAAACGAATTTCCAGCCTTGAAGATGAGCCATCAAGCATGCAACCATATATGATCAACTTGTGTAAATGTATAATTTGTCCATCATTCATTTACAACTCAGTCGCCATGATACCTCGTAGTATGCTTTTCACTGCAACAAAAGGCTAACTATATGCAATACCATGCAAGTTTATTGGGAAAGAGGTTTCAGTCACTACAACAAAAGCAATTGCTGCAAATATTGGTCCCTCAATGCTAAATAGATTCGCCCAGCTCAAGAAATATATGACCTCATTAACGCAAATGCTTTCCCATTGAGTATAGTAAGGAGGGCTGTCACGGAGAAGCTGCCATGGTCGAGTACCTAATGGGCAAACTCGATATTCAGTCCTCTTACCCATTTGGTAATTTTGCCATGAGTTTAAAACCTTTTACTGCTTAGAAACTGGATCGAACCCTAATGAGTCGACGCAAGGGTAGGTATAAGAATCAACCATTGATATCTTTGAATATAAGTGGTAGAGTAATCTCCTGCCTAGTACTGAGATTGCAAAGGGTATCGAAGAAAACGGTGAACAAATGGAAAAGAACAGACGTTATGAGTCACGTGCTCACCTGAGTTACTTTTGGTTCAATATTAGCTAATTTTTAACTAAATTTAGAGTTAAATGGACGATTTTAACTAAGTGAGAGACTTATTTGAATCTCAAAATATTTTAAAAACTTATATAATTATTTAGAAGGATCTATACAAGTCTTTAGCCTATTTATATTTATAAAATAACTAGTCACTCAAGCGGGGCTTATGAGGTGATGGAACATTGCACTAGCCCCAAGGGGTGGATTTATTGTGACTAATATCTGGCCTATCCGTTTTTAGTTGGGAGTTAAATTCATAATATTTTTTTTTTAGCAAAAATTCATAATAAATTAGTTGTAATCAAAATTTTTCCAAATATCTAAATCTGTATCGAGCGTTATAAATTTAATGCATGAAATCAACCCATCAAACCAAACACAAATTTGTCTTCACTCTCCAGGACCCTTATAAATGAGGTGTCTGGCAAGTGTGTGTTAAAAGTGGAGAAAAACCTAAAATCTCACTGCTAAAGCTTTTTCTTGCTCACTATTTTTCACTGCTCAACTTTGCTAGCGACCTCTAGCTAGCTACACGTATGGCATTCCCAAGCTTTGCTCGAAACCCAATTAGTATCTGAGACCAATGATCAGCCCAAACAAAAAGACATCATCACTTCCATGGATGCTGAATGGTACAATGCAGCAGCTAAACGCCAAATCGACAAATTCAAAGATTATACAAAGCCTCTAGATCTTTTGCGTACCCCAAACAAAAATACAGTCCTACATGTTTACATCACTGCAGTAAAAAAGGAACCGGAAGAATCCATTGAATTTGTGGAACTAGTTGAGAGCAAATGTCCATCGCTGCTAGCTGAGCCCAACATCAAAGGCGAAACTCCGTTGCACATTGCAGCAAGGTTTGGGCGCAAAAATATAGTCGAATTTCTTATTCAAAGCATCAAGAAGGCTCAAAACGAAGACCTAGAGAGAGGCGCAGAGGCGTCAACAAGTGATAAGATGCTGAAGAAGACAAGCACAGATGAAGACACAGCCTTACATGAGGCAGTGAGAAATAATCATCCTCAAGTGGTGGAAATATTGATTAGAGAAAATCCTGAATTTGCGAACATAGCAAATGCCGCCGGAGAAAGCCCGCTTTACCTTGCAGCGGTGAGAGAGAACAATAACATTGCCTCTAAGATATTGGAGATATGTCCCTCACCGGCATACAGCGGTCCCAATGGTAAAACAGCTTTGCACGAAGCTGTGATAAGTCGAGATGAAGGTGCGCTTCATTTCCACTCAGTTGAGAAATACCCAAAAATCTTTTCTTCTTCCCTCTTGTTTATTTTAATTTAAGTCGATTAATCCCATTATTAATTATACAAATTTCATCAATTAAATTCCATGATTAGAATTTATATATGCATGAATATAATAAAATTATTTTATTTATATTCAAATTTAAAATATTATATATAATTTTTATATATAAACGAATATTTAATATTATTTAATCAAAAAGATTTTTATCTACTCTTTAATTAAAGAAGAGAAATTTTCTAAGTTGTCCTAGATTTCATAATGAATAACATTTTTTATTTTATGTGTTTTGAAAATTAAATTATGTAGTCTCTTAATTTTGCTTCTGTAATACATTTAGCTCCCTCTGTCTATTTTTGCATAATACTAAGATAAATTACTATTTAATGCTTTGGTATTGCAATTACTTACAATTTTATCTCTTAATTTTATAATTATTTACAATTTCATCCCTCAGTTCCATCTCTCTCTCTCACGCACACATTTATGTCTCCGCCTCTCTCCTTCTTTTTTGTCTCTCTCTTCCTCTCTCATTTCTATCTCTCCCATTTATATTCCTCTCTCCGTCTCTCTTCCATTTTTGTCTCTCTCTGTGGAAACCCATATACATTTATCATTTATTATTATTTTATTTTAATTAGCTTACAATAATTTAATATATTTATAAAAAATATATATTTTTTATTGGATAGTTTGCTTATTTATTTTAAGATATATATATTATTTTTGAAATTAAATATATATCTGCAATCTGAACAATCCAGTTCAATAATAACTCTTTTCCCATTCTACACCTAATAGAACTCTTGAAATATATATATATATATACTCTAATAATCTCTTCTGCTAAACTTTGCTCTCAAAACCTGTTTGTCACCTCCTTTTTCTATCAAATACTCTCAACAGGTATTTTCATTATCTTTTAAATTATATATATATATATATATATATATATAAATTTATTATTTATAATCTGATGTACGCAGAGAATCCCTAAATTTTTACTTCTCTATTTATCACCTTCGATTCTGTTTTCAAAGTAAAAAAAATTCTCATTCTTTATTCAATAATGGGTGAATTTGATTTTATTTTATTTTCTCGATTTGTTACAACTACTCTAGAAATTTATTTTTCTTTGATCATTGGTATTGAATTGGGTTGATCATGATTACTGTGAGATAATAACCTTCAATTTAGATTTTATATATATATATATATATATATATATATATATATAAACCTTCGTCCCCTGTTCATCCACCACCGAATTCGTCCCACCCAATAAATATATTGGAAGCGTCCCTTCGTCTTCGGTGGTGCTTCGCTGTTCATCCCTGTATATATATATATATATATATATATATATATATAAGTTATTATATTTTATTATTATTTGATATTTTTCTTTAATATTTTGGGGTGTGTAGGAGATTTGAATATTCAATCAGTCAGTTGAAATTATCTCTCTTCCATTGAAATAACTATTGTCTTGAAGGTTCCAGGTGAATGGTAATTATAGTACATGGCACCTTTTTAGTCCCTTTTAAAATTTCTTAGCATTTAGTTTGTTATTAAATGAAATTTTAAATCAATATTTTAACAATTATTTTATATGTGATTTTCTAGAGTTTTATTTTATTATTGAATTTTATTTCGATTTTGATTAAATAATTGATTTTGTCAACTATCTCTGCATTAGACCTATTAAGATTCCGGGAACAGGCCTTTAATGTATTTATATTGATTGATATTTGATTATAAAATTTACCGATGTGTTACTGAATTGATTTGAGATTGATTTGATTTTATTGACTCTCTGAAACTATTGAAATACACTATTGGAATTGCACTATCAGTTATTATTTGCTATCTGGAATTTTTAGTGATTTTGATTGATTTGTACAAATTGATTTTCTATTTTGAATTTGTACCTGTGCCCAGTATCTGTTTCTGTTATCTGGCCCCGCCGTGTGGACTATCACGGTATTAGGTTGCATTGTCGAGTCATGCATCATTGTAGTTTATGGTTTGCATTAGTATCATATGCATTGATATCTGTGAAGGAGGAGGAAGGTATTTAATATCTGGTAGCGCGCTTACCATCTGGCCTTTGGTGATGTGGGGTATCATCACCCTGGTGCAGTGTACCATAAAATTTTTATTGAATGAATTTCTTTTATATATATGTTTTATGAAGTTATTTTATTAATAATTTTGACAGCATGAGCATGATTTTATTGAATAGAAAATTTCTTGTGAAATTAATCAAGCGTCTGCCTGTTCCTATTCCGTTGTGTGCTATAATTATCATTCACTGAGCATCTAGCTCAAACCACGTTTTCTCTGTCTGTTATCTATTTCAGATCAGTAGAACTCTGCAACTGATCCAAATATTCAGTCCATTTTCTGGAGAGGGACAACTTTGATTTGTTCTCATGGTATTCCCGAATTCATGTTTTCTCGGCCTAATAATTAGTTTAGTTTATTGAACAGTTTGAGTTTTTATTGAAATCTATAGAGACTCCACAGTTTACCTATGGGATATTTATGATGTTTATTCAGCATTTTATTTATTTGGATTTTGTCTATTTTTGGGATTAGTAAGTGACAATATATTCATTCAAGATACTCTGATAAGGCTTGCATGATTTAAGAATACTTAAATTATGCGCCGGTCACGATTCAGAATTTTGGGTCGTGACAAAGTTGGTATCAGAGCTCGGTTGAGGTCTAGTAAACTTGCGGAGCATAGGATCCTTAACGTCTTTTCAGTTTATCATTGCTTTAGATGTCTGCGTCCTTCGTACCTTCTCACCTGTCTTAATTTGGCTCACATTTTCAAATTTAATACTTGTTTATTAAAATGAATAGGTGCCTGAGTCTGTTAAACGTAAGAGGAGAGCTAGGGCCAAGGGTCTTAATGGTGCAAACCTTGATCCAACAAGGGAGGTACCACCTCAAACTATTAATCAGACATCTAAACACACACCTATGGCTAAGACTGGGGCACAATCACTCCTTTGTTTCTCCATACTTTTCCATGAGATTTAGTACACCACCTACTTTGTTAGAGTATCCTTTATCTGTATCAACACCTATGGGGGATCCAATAGACACTGATATGGTGTATAGGGGATGTATAGTTCACATTGGAGATAGGGAATTAGCTGCAGATCTTGTTTCTTTGGATATGTTTGAGTTTGATGTGATTTTAGGCATGGATTGGTTAGCCACTTATCACGTTTCATTGGATTGTCATAATAAAGTTGTACTCTTTAAAATTCCTGGGGAGGCAGAATTTCAATTTCAGGGAGATCGCAGTATAGCCTCTAGTAATCTTATCTCCGTAGTGAGTGCTAGACGATTATTGCAAAAGAGGTATAAAAGGTATCTAGCTTATGTTAGAGATGTTCAGGTAGAAGGTGCAGGTTTGGAGAATGTTGCAGTGGTTAAGGAGTTTCCTAATGTGTTTCCAGAAGATTATCAGGTTTACCCCTGGAGCGAGAGGTAGAGTTTGGTATAGACTTAGTTCCTGAAACTGAGCCCATATCTATGCCACCTTATCGTGTGGCACCCGCAGAACTTAAGGAGTTGAAGGAGCAACTACAGGACCTACTAGATAAGGGGTTTATTCGCCCTAGTGTTTCTCCATGGGGTGCTCCTGTGTTATTTGTACGAAAGAATGATGGGTCTTTGAGAATGTGCATTGATTATAGGCAATTGAATAAGGTAACTATGCGTAATAAGTATCCTCTTCCACACATAGATGACCTGTTTGACCAACTTCAAGGTGCAAAGTATTTTTCCAAGATTGATCTTCGATCTGGGTATCATCAATTGAGGGTCAAGAAAGAAGACATACTCAAGACGGCCTTTAGGACTAGGTGTGGACACTATGAATTTCTTGTAATGTCTTTTGGTCTTACCAATGCTCCGGCCGCTTTTATGGATCTCATGAATAGAGTTTTTAAGCCTTTCTTAGATCAATTTGTTATAGTTTTCATCGATGACATTCTAGTGTACTCAAAGAGTAAGGAGGAGCATGAGCAGCATTTGAGAATTGTCCTTCAGACCTTACGAGAACACAAGCTATATGCCAAGTTCTCAAAATGTGAATTTTGGTTAGATAGTGTGGCTTTCCTAGGCCATACAGTATCGAAGGATGGGGTGTGCGTTGATAAGAAGAAAGTTGAGGTAGTGCTTCATTGGCCTAGACCCACAACTGTATCAGAGATTCGTAGTTTCTTTGGTTTAGCAGGGTATTATAGACGGTTTGTTCAAGACTTGTCTCATATTGCAGCACCTTTAACTAAGTTGACACAGAAGAATGTGAAATTTCAGTGGTCTGAGGCTTGTGAGAAAAGTTTTCAGGAGCTTAAGATTCGTTTAACTACAGTACCAGTGTTAGCCCTTCCATCTGGATCAGGGGGGTTATGTAGTATATTGTGATGCTTCTAGGATTGGTTTAGGATGTGTTTTGATGCAGCATGGACGGGTTATTGCATATGCTTCTCGTCAGTTGAAAAGGCACAAGCAGAATTATCCAACTCATGATTTGGAAATGGCTGCAGTAATTTTTGCTTTGAAAATCTGGAGGCACTATCTGTATGGTGAGACTTGTGAAATCTTCACTGACCACAAAAGTCTCAAATACATATTTGACCAACGTGATCTTAATCTTAGGCAAAGGAGATGGGTAGAATTGCTAAAGGATTATGATTGCACCATACAGTATCATCCTGGAAAAGCTAATGTAGTGGTTGATGCTCTAAGCAGGAAGTCTTCTAGTAGTTTAGCCCATATATCTACCAAGATGAGGCCTTTGATTGGTGAATTACATGAGTTGCTAGATCAGGGAGTAGAGTTTAAAATCATAGCTGGATCATTCTTAGCACATTTTTGAGTTAGGCCTATCTTGATTGATCGAATTAAGGCTGCTCAGAAGAGGGATTCTCAGCTGTGTGTGATTATAGATAGTATTCATCAAGGCCAAGCTCAAGGGTTCATGTTAAATGATGATGGAGTTCTTCGTTATGGCACTAGACTCTGTGTCCCTAATGTTGACGAGTTGAGAAGAGAAATCATGGAGGAGGCACACCATTCTACTTACACAGTACACCCAGGTTCAACTAAGATGTACCGTGATTTAAGGGAGCATTATTGGTGGGGTGGCATGAAGAGGGATGTTGCAGACTTTGTTGCTAAATGTTTGACTTGTCAGCAGGTTAAGGCAGAACATCAGAGACCATCTGGGTTACTTCAGCCATTGCCTATTCCCGAGTGGAAGTGGGAGCATATTGCCATGGACTTGTTATGGGTTTACCTAGTACACGAGGTGGTTACAATGCAATCTGGGTGATAGTGGACAAATTGACAAAATCTGCTCATTTCCTTCCTGAGAAGACTACATATGACTTTGCTAAACTTGCACAGTTGTATATAAACAAGATTGTTAGTCTTCATGGAGTTCCAGTTTCCATTGTCTCTGATCGTGGTACTCAGTTTACTTCTCGATTTTGGAAGAAATTCCAAGAAGCTTTAGGAACACGAGTAGACTTTAGTACTGCTTTTCACCCTCAGACGGATGGACAGTCAGAAAGGACCATACAGACATTAGAGGACATGCTTCGTGCATGCGTTATGGATTTTGGTGGCTGTTGGGATCATCATTTGCCTTTAGTGGAGTTTGCTTATAATAACAGTTATCAGGCAAGTATAGAGATGGCTCCATATGAGGCATTATATGGTCGAAAGTGTAGGTCACCGGTTTGTTGGGATGAAGTTGGAGAAAGAAGGCTTACTAGACCAGAGTTGATACAATTAACTTCAGAGAAGGTTCGACTAATTCGTGATCGACTTTTGACTACTCAAAGTAGACAGAGAAGTTATGCTGACCCTAAGCGTAAAGATGTAGAATTTATGATTGGTGATCATGTATTTCTGAGAGTTTCCCCTATGAAAGGAATCATGAGGTTTGGGAAGAAAGGGAAGCTTAGCCCTCGTTTTGTTGGTCCATTTGAAATTTTGGAGAGAATTGGAGCAGTTGCTTACCGTTTAGCCCTTCCACCTGGTTTTGCACATGTACATTCAGTTTTCTATATTTCTATGCTTAGGAAGTAAGTACCAGATCCATCTCATGTTTTACAACCTCAAACCATGCAATTTAGGGATGATATGTCATATGAGGAGCAACCAGTAAAGATTTTTAGATCGACAAATTAGGAAACTCCGGTCTAAGGAAGTGGCTTTGATCAAAGTCTTGTGGCATAATCACTCAAGTAGTGAGGCCACATGGGAGGCAGAATCTGAAATGCGAGCCAAATATCCTCACTTATTTGATTCTTCAGGTTAGAATTTTGTCTATTCAAATTCGGAGACCGAATTTTTTTTAAGGGGGAAAGTATGTGGAAACCCATATACATTTATCATTTATTATTATTTTATTTTAATTAGCTTACAATAATTTAATATATTTATAAAAAATATATATATTTTATTGGATGGTTTGCTTATTTATTTTTAGATATATATATTATTTTTGAAATTAAATATATATCTGCAATCTGAACAACCCAGTTCAATAATAACTCTTATCCCATTCTACACCTAATAGAACTCTTGAAATATATATATATACCCTAATCATCTCTTCTGCTAAACTTTGCTCTCAAAACCTGTTTGTCACCTCCTTTTTCTATCAAATACTCTCAACATGTATTTTCATTATCTTTTAAATTATTATTATTATTATATATATATATAAATTTATTATTTATAATTTGATGTACGCAGAGAATCCCTAAATTTTTACTTCTCTATTTATCACCTTCGATTCTGTTTTCAAGGTAAAAAAAATTCTCATTCTTTATTCAATAATGGGTGAATTTGATTTTATTTTATTTTCTCAATTTGTTACAACTACTCTAGAAATTTATTTTTTTTCTTTGATCATTGGTATTGAATTGGGTTGATCATGATTACTGTGAGATAATAACCTTCAATTTAGATTATATATATATATATATATATATATATATATATATATACCTTCGTCCCCTGTTCATCCACCACCAAATTCGTCCCAGCCAATAAATATATTGGAAGCGTCCCTTCGTCTTCGGTGGTGCTTCACTGTTCATCCCTATATATATATATATATATATATATATATATATAAGTTATTATATTTTATTATTATTTGATATTTTTCTTTAATATTTTGGGTGTGTAGGAGATTTGAATATTCAATCAGTCAGTTGAAATTGTCTCTCTTCCATTAAAATAACTATTGTCTTGAAGGTTCCAGGTGAGTGGTAATTATAGTACATGGCACCGTTTTAGTCCCTTTTAAAATTTTTTAGCATTAAGTTTGTTATTAAATGAAATTTTAAATCAATATTTTAACAATTATTTTATATGTGATTTTCTAGAGTTTTATTTTATTATTGAATTTTATTTCGATTTTGATTAAATAATTGATTTTGTCAACTATCTCTGCATTAGACCTATTAAGATTCCGGGAACAGGCCTTTAATGTATTTATATTTATTGATATTTGATTATAAAATTTACCGATGTGTTACTGAATTGATTTGAGATTGATTTGATTTTATTGACTCTCTGAAACTATTGAAATACACTATTGAAATTACACTATCAGTTATTATTTGCTATCTGGAATTTTTAGTGATTTTGATTGATTTGTACAAATTGATTTTCTATTTTGAATTGGTACCTGTGCCCAGTATCTGTTTCTGTTATCTGGCTCCGCCGTGTGGACTATCACGGTATTAGGTTGCATTGTCGAGTCATGCATCATTGCAGTTTATGGTTTGCATTAGTATCATATGCATTGATATCTGTGAAGGAGGAGGAAGGTATTTAATATATGGTAGAGCGCTTACCATCTGGCCTTTGGTGATGTGGCGTATCATCACCCTGGTGCACTGTACCATAAAATTTTTATTGAATGAATTTCTTTTATATATATGTTTTATGAAGTTATTTTATTAATAATTTTGACAGCATGAGCATGATTTTATTGAATAGAAAATTTCTTGTGAAATTAATCAAGCGTTTGCCTGTTCCTATTCCGTTGTGTGCTATAATTATCATTCACTGAGCATCTAGCTCAAACCACGTTTTCTCATGCATTATCTGCTTTTGATTAGTAGAACTCGCAATGATCCAAATATTCAGTCCATTTTCTGGAGAGGGATAACTTTGATTTGTTCTCATGGTATTCCCGAATTCATATTTTCTCGGGCTAATAATTAGTTTAGTTTATTGAATAGTTTGAGTTTTTATTGAAATCTGTAGAGACTCCGCAGTTTACCTATGGGATATTTATGATGTTTATTCAGCATTTTGTTTATTTGGATTTTGTCTATTTTTGGGATTAGTAAGTGACAATATATTCATTCAATATACTATGATAAGGCTTGCATGATTTAAGAATACTTAAATTATGCGCCTGTCACGATTCAGAATTTTAGGTCGTGACACTCTCTTATTTCTCTCTTTCCCCTCCTCTCTTCTTTATTCATCTCTCCCTTCTCTTAGCTCTTCTCCTTTCTCTCCATGTTTCTCTCTCAATCTCCTTTGTTGTTTGTCTATCTCCTTTGAGCAAGTATAAAGATAGAGACGAAGAAAAAAGGAAGAGAGGGAAAATAGAGCTATAAATAAGAGAGAGAGAGAAAAAAATCGAGAAAGATAGAGAAAAGGAAAGAGACAAAAATAGAGTAGATAGAGAGAGGGCGAGAGAGATGAAGAGATGAAATTGATGAATGAAATTGTAAATAATAATAATATCCAAAGATTAAATAATAATTTATCTTAAATACTAATGGTTAAAATAGAGGGAAGGACCTTAAGTGTGCGATAGAAGCAAAATTAAGAAACTAAATAGTTTAATTTTTAAAATATAAAGACTCAAGTGTTATTAATTACAAAATATTAGGGTTAAATAATAAGTTTCCCTTTGAAGAAAACTAAACAACACTAAGCCTGCAGTGAACAAATTAGCCCCTAACGTCTCCTTTTTCTATGTCCTCCAATTTTTATTTCACCAAACTCACAAGCACAAAGAGTTTTGGTTTTTTAGAAGTATAGTTGTAAATAAATCAAGCTATTTGAATTCAACTTCAAGAATATTTTAAAATATTTAGTGGAGTTTAATTTTTTTAGTAGTTCAAGTAACTTGCAGAATTGAATTACTAAAACTGTTACTGAAACGCTTAATATTATCGAACAAGACTTGAATTATTTTAACTCATATATTGATAAGTGGCTTTTTCCATAAACTACTCTTTTATTATTTGCACGTTCTGAGACGGCACAAATAAATATTTCTCTCAGCTAATAATATTTAATTTTGTGCTTTTTATTTATTTATTTATTTTAACACAAGTTGATACCTTTTTAAATTTTATTTCAGATTTGACAAGAAAAATACTGGACAAAAACAACAGTCTGACCAAAGAACAAGACAATGAAGGACGGACTCCACTGCATTATGCTTCCTACTTCAATCTTCCTGCAATTGTGCAAATATTACTAGAAGGTGATAATAAATCTGCCGCATATATTGGCGATAATGATGGAAAGACACCTCTTCATATTGCAATTATCTGCGGCAAAAGCCATTTAATGGTGGTGGAAAAAATTATGTCAGATTGCCTAGATTGCAGCGAGCTGGCTGACAATGAAGGCAAGAATGTTCTCCATTTTGCTGTGGAAAGCGGCAATTTTAAAGGAGTGCAAATTATTACCCAAGAACCTTCCCTGGCCAACCTAATTAATCAGAAAGATAAAGAAGGGAACACTCCAGTCCATCTAGTTGCTGCTTTTGGCTTTGAAAGTCTTACAGAACACCATCTAGTTGATAAAAAGGCCGTCAACAATAAAAATTTAACCGCTCTGGACGTGGTGCTCGAAACGAAGGATGAAACCGATGAGCTATTGGTGCGCCAACTTGATTTTATGCCCAATATATCATCCCCCACAAATTGTAGATATTGAATTTTTTTTGAAAAAAATTTTTTCAGCTTGAACTTAAAACTTCATTGACAACACTAAGCCTAAATGAAAAATTATTCACTTTCATTGGAAGGCATTGATTTGTTTTTTATAACAGCACAGTGAATGAACTTTCATGTTGCAGGGATATACAGCAAGAAAACTAAGGCGGGCTAGATATGAACAAGGTCGGCCTTTAATCCAGCTGAAAGCAAGAGAACGAAATAAAATCACCGATAAGTCAATCTCTGCACTCAGGAAAGTGAGTAAATCCCATCAGATAGTAGCCACCCTCATAGCAACAGTAACTTTTACGGCAGGTTTCACCTTACCCGGCGGTTACAATCAAGATGGCCCCGGCAAAGGAACAACAATTTTAACTAGAAGATCAGCCTTCAAAGCTTTCCTTATAACCGACACCCTTTCATTGGCCCTCTCCATTTCCGTTGTGCTTATCCACTTCTTGTTGACACTGACACGAAACAAGAAAAAGTTATTTTATCTGTTCTTTTGGGCATTTGTTTTCACTATTGTTGCCATGATATTAATGATGGTGGCATTCATGGCAGCTGTGTATGCAGTGATGCCGCATTCCTCATCAGGTCTTAGGGCTGCCATTTGTGTCATCGGAAGTTGTTTAGCCTTATTGTGTCTCTACATGCTCAAGGTTACGTTGCCTGAAATTTGTCATTGTGGTTGAAACTTACTTATTAAAAATATTATTATTTTTTGAAAAATTCTTATGTGGTTAAGGGTGTATATATATTCAATTAATAGAAAGTGAATAAACAATTATTTCAAGTAAGTCATACCATAATAGTGGATAAAATACAATGTGACGTGTAAATTAGTTGGATGCATATATAAAGATAAAGTTTGTCAGCGTTATTGTGAATTAATGAAAATAATTTTATAATTTCATTATGAAAATTTATTTGCTTTTATATTATTATCCCTTAATTGATTTTCATATTCAATGGTTAGGATTTCATATTCAATGGCTGCAATTTTCATCATTTTCATCCTCTTCATCTTCGATTCGCATCTTCTTCATCTCTTATCTGCCTCTATTTCATCTATATATTTAGTTCAATATTGGTACATGGTTGTCATTTGAACAGTGAGCTAAAATAATAAAATATATATAATTATTTTATTTAAAATAAATCATTTGTAAAAAAATTTAATTAAATTCTTATATAATTATATTTTATTTTATTTCTTTTAAAATATCTAAAAATACAAGTTAAATTTTATAACTAAAGAAATGGGCTTTCTTAATTTAAAAAATATAATTAAAAAAATCATATTTAAAGCAATTCAGCTCAATTGATTCAATATAAATCTAGCTTTCAATTTGTCTACCTTTGACAGTTATTTTGGTCAAATAAAAAAATAAAAATAATTTTATATATTATATAAAACGAGGTCAGCCACGCATAATTGACTTTCCTAAAGAAGGAAGGTTCCGTGCATTTTTCCTCATAAGAAGCACAAGCCTTCAGGGTTCAGCCCAGTAGAATTGTCACAGAAGTTCAATGGAGCCTCATGAAAGGCTTTAATGTTGAGGACATGACCCTCCAATTCATTGTAAGAAACATCCATCATTGTCAAGCTTAACAAATTAATTATCAGAAGTAGTAGGAATGGAACCTCCCCGCTTATTATATGCTAGAGGTTCAATCTCCGGTCTTTGCAGCTCTCCGAACTCTTGGGGTATCTTCTCTATCAACAGATTTTCACTGAAATCAAGACTTTCTAGAGAGTGTAGATTGCCCATCTCCGAAGGAATACTCTCTGTATATTTGTTCCTGCTAAAATTCAGGATCAATATGTTTGAGCATTCTCCAAGCTGTTTAGGAATTGCTCCACTTGAATTTTTTGCTGCCAAGTTAAGACATTCAAGATCAGATAAAATCAACTTTAACAACTCCTTAGGAATTCTTCCAACTTGATGATTGGAAGAAAGATCAATTGAAAAGGCCCCATTTCCATGAAAGCTCACCATAGAAATTGTGTCACTCAAATCCATATAATACAAGTTGGTTTCTCTCAAGCCTAAATCTCACCAAGGTACCTGAGAAATCAAGGTTGAAAAATGCAAAATAAAATAGTAATCAACCAACACATATGTCTTGGGGCAAATGGCCACTTAATACTATAAAATCTCTCAAACTGTAATATCGTTCATCTCTGAAGGTCGAGTTAGAGAAAGTTTGTTGACATCAAGGAAAAGATGAAACAGGCTTGTCAAGTTTCCAACAGAAGTTGGGATAGTACCAGTAAGATTGTTATCTGATAAACCAAGGTGAGAAAGAGATCTCAACATTCCAGCTTCTCGAATTTATGGCCCGATCTGAAAAAGTGCAAATCTAGTTGCATCAACTTATTTTGGTGAGATCGAAATTGCATATGCTGTGCATTCATTTGAGCCTGTTGAGGCATCTCAAGCTAGTCCAACTGAGATTGAAGTACTGCCATTGCTGAAGACTTAATTCATATGAATGCACTAATTGACAATATTATCTACGCGTTCGATGAAATGACTCAATCAAATGATGTGTTCTTAGCATTAAAAATGTTTGAGAGAATGATGATGATCAATTTCCTTGTTTACAAGATCTCCTTTTGATGCCACATAATTTGCTGCATGAGAATGATGATTATCAATTTCCTTGTTTACAATATCTCCTTTTGATACCACAAAATTTGCTGAATGAGAGTGATGATTATCAATTTCCTCGTTTACAAGATCTCCTTTTGTTACCACATAATTTGCTGCATCAAGTGCCCATTTTGAAAGATAATCAAAGTAATCGATCCAGTGACCAAAGATAGAAGACAGATACCCAAAACTCAATTCAATCATTTTCTCCACTTGGGTTGGGACCTCTCCAGCACTAGAGCTGCTTTTAGTTCTTTTTGAAGAATAGCATTTCTGCACATTCAAGGCAAGCCTTTGTCTTACCACATCTGATGTCTCAAAATATGTCCAAGAGGGGGGTGAATTGGACTTTAAAAACAATTTTCGATTCTTGCTCAAAACCTTTGAAAATTGCCGCTAGGTTCAACTCAATTGACTAATGTGAAATATGAACAATACAGCTCTATTGACAAGTTGATTCAAAGTTAAGCTATATGCAATCAGTATACTGATCTAACAAATTATATCAGCATTCAGTAAAGATATCAGTAATCTGGATAAATTTTTAACAGAGCAATCAGAGCAGAATACTAGATATCCTTACTGATAGCAAATCAGATAACAAGCAGATTATATCAGATATCAACAGATTTAGCAGTAAACTAATTTTCTCAGTTTGCAGCAAGGTTATCAGCAAACAATATCAACTTTCATATCAGCAAAGGCATATTAATCATAAAGTTAAATTGCATAAATGTAAAGAGCAAGGGTTGGAAAAATGAACACTGAAATTTTTATAGTGGTTCGGCTCAACTAGCCTACATCCACTCTCTCAAAGATCCCACTTTGAGTCTTCACTTCACTATTCTTCTCTTTTAAAGGCAAGAGACAAAAAGCCGTTTACAAATCTTCTCACCAAAGCTTTTACAAGTAGCTTCACACTTCTACCAAGTGTTATCCCAAACACTTTTCACAACCAAGCTTCAATAGGTGCTTGAATGACCTCTCATAAATGATAATAATGTGTTTAAAACTCACTCTCACTCAATACAACATAATCTATAAAGAA
This sequence comes from Hevea brasiliensis, assembly GCF_030052815.1. Lineage (NCBI taxonomy): Eukaryota > Viridiplantae > Streptophyta > Magnoliopsida > Malpighiales > Euphorbiaceae > Hevea > Hevea brasiliensis. The sequence continues at coordinate 20,001,814 of NC_079506.1, forward strand.
GAGTTGAGTAGATAAGCCAATGATGAGCAATAAAAACACTTTGAGCACTTTGAATGAAAGCTTTTATGATTTTGAACAGTGGAGAGACTTTCATTAAGTGCAAAATGGCCAAAGGTGAGTGTATTTATAGCTTTGGAACGTTTTTTACCGTTGGAGAACTCATTTGAACGTTACAGATACGAATTTCAAGAAAATAGCTGTTATTTTGTCGTTTTCTGCAATGTTGTGCAGAGTTGAGACAGTTAGCATACTTGAGAAAATAGCAAACCAGTTAGCATACTAAACAAGTAGCAAACCAGTTAGCATACCAGTTAGCATACTAAACAAGTATCAAACCAGTTAGCATACCAGGAAAACTTTTCTGCATAACTTTCAAAGCTATAAAACTTCACACCGAATCATAGTCAAACACTTTTTAGGCCAATAAAGATATTTAAAAGAAAAATCTTTTGAGGGATTGAAAATAAGTATCATTGACTTCTACTCCTCAATTCTTTTCACAAGCAATCCTAAAAGTTAAAACTTAACTTCTATACTATATGTACCTTCAATTCTGATTTTCAATGCAGCCTTAGAATGTAACCTTTTCTTCTTTTATCTCCTTTGATTCGTCCTGTGTCATCCTTAGAATGTCATCCTTTCTTCAGAAGCACGAATCCATCATGAAATCCTTGTGTCTTTTTCTTTGAGATACACAACACTTAAAACAATGTTAGTTTGATTCTAGTTGAGTTTTGGTATCATCAAAATCTATGCTCCTTTGAGCTTGTGGGGTCAACAACATCATCTTCATCCTCCAGCAACCGCCGTCTTCACTTGCTGGGGTGAGACATAAAAGGAGGGGAAAAGTATAAAAACGACAACTTGGCGGCATTAAGCGAATGTCATAGTGATTTAAAAATTTCTTTTTACACAAAAAGTGAAAAAGAAGTTATCTTTATCAAATGCACACATTAAAGGTGACAAATGGAAATTTGTGGTCACTCAGTGGCTTCGCAATATAAGCGAAAATTCCGTTATACCTTTGGTTACTCAACACGGATTTTAAAAGAAAAGAATTCGATTAAATATTCATATAATTATATTTAATTTTTAATTTATTTAAAATAATTTTTTAAACTAAAAAAGTTAAATTTTTTATTTTAAATATGAAATGAATAAAAAAAATTAATTAAATAAATTCTTATAAAATTCGATGATCAACGATTTATCAAATTGGTAGCAATTCGTTCTTTCTACGAATGCTTTTACGTGGCTTGCTCATGCCTACTTTCCCTCGCAGCATTATCGTATGCTTGGCTATAATGGTTGTGCTATCTTCAAGCCTCACTGCCAATTTTTAGAAGTGTTTGCCTCCCTGGGATTCACCGCCCGTGCGGAGAGTATCCACGAAAATACTCCATTCAAAATCAAGCCAACTTAAAATTTTTTTAATATTTAAATTCGTTTCAAATTTAATTAAAATTTACTTTAATTATTTAAATTTATTTTAAATTTATTGTCATTATAGAAAAATATTCGACTCTATTTAAATTTATATTTTTAATTAATAATTTATATAAAAAATATTTTTATTAATATTTTATATTTAAAAATTTAATAATTTTATAAAATATTTAAATTTTTTTATTTAAAATATAATATATAAAAATTTATAAATATTATTATAAAAAATATATTTGAAATTTAATTAATTATATAAAAATAAATTCATATAATAAATACTTAATATATAAAATTTAAACAACCCAAATCATAATGGATATTATTCTTCAATCTTGATACATTCAGACTCATCCTATCAGAGTATCATTGCCATCCTAGTGCGATGATGAGTGTCTACTTTCACTCGTCGCATTATAGTAAGGTTGGCTATAATTGTTGAGCTATCTTCAATGGCATTATAGTAAGACCTCATTCTAATATTATTCAACTAAAATTTAATGATAGCCCATTCTTATTTTTCATCCCAATAAAAAAACTAGTATATTTAAATGGAGTATATAAACATTTTTAAAAACTAAGTAAAGCAAGTTAATAGACAATTAAGCATTAAAATCTCTCTAACTCATTAATTTAATAAGTTAAAAATGAAATAAGCTTTTCAATTCTAACTCAATTAAGTGAAATAAAAAAAAAAATCTTTAAATAATATTTTATAATATGCAAAAATATAATAACACCTGCTGATTAAACACCTAAATTGGTATTGAGCCTTACAAATTTAATGCACCATGTTAACCCATAACAACAAACACAACCTAAATTTGTCTCCACTCTCCAGGCTCCTTATAAATGGAGGTGTCTGGCAAGTTTGAGTGTTACATGTAAAGAGAAAAACCTAAAATCTCTCTGCGAAAGCGTTTTCTTGTTCACCATTTCTCATTGCTCAACTTTGCTAGCGATCTCTAGCTAGCTACTACATATATGGCGGATTCCCAAGCTTTGCCCGAAACCCAATTAGCAGCTGAGATCAATGATCAGCCCAAACAAAAAGTTATCATTACTTTCATGGATGCTGAATGGTACAATGCTGCAGCTGAAGACCAAATCGACAAATTCAAAGATTACACAGAGCCTCTAGATCTTCTGCGTACCCCAAAAAAAAATACAGTCCTACATGTTTACATCACGGCAGTAAAAAAGGAAACAGAAGAATCCATTGAATTTGTGAAACTAGTTATCAGCAAGTGTCCGCCGCTGCTAGATGAGCCCAATATCAGAGGCGAAACTCCGCTGCATATTGTAGCACGGTTCGGGTACAACAATATAGTCGAATTTCTTATTCGGAACATCAAGAAGGCTCAATACGACGATCTTGAGAGAGGCGCAGAGGAGTCAACAAGTGATAAGATGCTGAAGAAGACAAGCCCAAATGGAGGCACAGACTTGCATGAGGCTGAAAGAAATAATCATCCTCGAGTGCTGGAAACATTGATAAGAGAAAATCCTGAATTTGCGAACATAGCTAATGCCGCCAGAGAAAGCCCGCTTTACGTTGCAGCGGTGAGAGAGAGCAATATCATTGCTTTTAGGATATTGGAGATATGTCCCTCATAGACGGCATACGCCGGTCCCAATGATAGAACAGCTTCGCACGAAGCTGTGATAAGTGAAGATACAGGTACACTTCAGTTCAGCTATCTTCTTTTTTCTCGAAACTTGATTTAAGAAATTAGGAGAAATCGGGAAATTTCTTTCCCCACAACCTCTACGATTGACTTGTCATTTTATATAAATTATCTTATATGAAATCACCATTGTATAATATAATTTTTACGAAATCTGGTGTTAAAAACGCCACTAATTAGATTTAGGCCAGGGCCCATTCAGGTTTTGAATTAGACCAAAATTGGCCGGATTAATAACTTAAGGACCTGAACCGGCTTGAAATCGGCAATTGGAAGAGTCAGTTTTAGCCTTTTTTTTTTGAACCGCAGTTTTAGTCTCTCTCCAAGCCTTGAATCAGAATGAAATTAGTGGTTCAAACCGTAGATCCAGCTGGATTTAAGCAAGATATTCTTTTAGAAAAATACTGGTAATTTGAGGGGGCTCCTAACCATTTTGAACCATAATTTAAACTATCAAAAATCGAAATTAGAATTCAATCGAACCAAAATTGGCTGGAACCATGGCCAATCAATTCGATTTCAGTTCCTATCCTAGCTAGGTCTTAAACCATCAATTTTGGCCCAGAACTAGGCAGACCGGTGGCCAAGATAGTCGAAATCGGTTCGGATTGGATAGGTGGCTAGGCCCACCCATAATGTCCTCATTCAAACAATCCAAGCAATCATATAAGGGTGATAAAAATTCAGTTTAAACTCAAAAACTAAGCAAACCGATTTAGTTCAGAAATTCAATTTTTTTTAGTAATTTAGTTTGGTTAAATTTTTTATTTAAAAAAAAATTAATCTATTCAATTTGATTTAATTATCTCATACTGCCCAGATTGCTGCGACCTGGTTGACAACAGAGGCCGAAATGTTCTTCATTTTGCTGTGGAAGGCGATAGTTGAGAAGGACTCAGACCTTTAATTGAAAAACCTTTCCTCGCTAACTTAATTAATCAGAAAGATGAAGATGGGAACACTCCGATCCATCTACTCGCTACTCATGACTTTTATGCTGGTAATCTTATACAACACCACACAGTTGATAAAATGATCGTCAACAAAGAAAATTAAACCGCTCTGGACGTGGTGGTGGCAACGAAGAATGAAAGCTTTGGGCTATTTCTGGTAAACCAACTTAATCTCACAAACTGTAGGTAATGGCAATCCTATTTTTATTTAGCTTGATTGGTATTTGAACATGAAACATCATAGACAACTCCATCTCAACCTCATAGTTATGTATTTTATTCACTTTCGATTGGTATAGGCATTGATTTGTATTGGAACAAAACAGTGAATGAACTTTCAAGTTACAGGGATCTACAGCAAAACGCCTAAAGAAGGCTGGATATAAACGAGGTCGGCATTCAATCAGGCAGGCACCACCTCATAACATGTCAATGATCAACAGAGAATTAATGTCTTCCCTCCAGAAAGCGAGTGAATCCCATCAGATAGTAGCCACCCTCATAGCAACAGTAACTTTTGCGGCAGGTTTCACCTTACCTGGTGGTTACAGTGGTCAAGATGGCCCTGACGAAGGAACAGCAATTTTAACTAGAAAATCAGCCTTCAAAACGTTCCTTGTAACGGATACCATTGCGTTGGCCCTATCCATTTCTGTTGTGCTTATCCACTTGATTTGGGCAATGCAAACAACCAAAAGAAAGTTTTGTTTTCTATTCCTTTGGACATATCTTTTTCATTTTCGTTGCTCTGGCTTTAATGGTGGTGGCATTTATGACAGGCTGCGTTGTGTGAATGAATTTAATTGATATTAATATTTGAACTGTTGTACGATTAAAGAATGGTGTATAATTGGAATAAATTGTAAAATTTTGATGGAAATTAATGTTATTATGTTTTCAGCAAGTTTTCTTTTTTTAATTTATTAAGGTTTTGTCTGAATTATTTTCACGAATAGTTCTATTTTTCCTTCAAGAATTTATCATGAAAAGTTTTACATATACACTTAGCCTTATTTGATTTAATGCCTAAGATATATTACTCAGACCCAAGTTTGAATTCCACTCTCCGGAGTCCTCTAGTAGAAAATGAAAACCTTTGTGTGTAATTTAGCATTAGTCTAACATTTTAATCCTTAATTAGTATTAAGATTTTTTTTGCTTAATTAGGGTTGAGTCGGGTAAAAAAAGTTTAAAATATGCATGTAATGTGTAGCACTAAGGTGCTAACATGTTTGTAACTAAATTATAATTCAGTTTGGAGAAAAGGACTCCACGAGTTAAAGATCTTTCCTTTAATGTGATATTAAATTTTGAGGTTTATTTGCTAGGGCTCGTAAAAAGACCATAGAGTCAAAGTGTGGAGCGCACGATATTCACATGTTCTGTTAACACTATCGAATTTTTCAAAATTCAACTTAATTGGAACAATTACAGACACAAAAGAAAAATCAATCTGGTATTTATTAATTTTTCTAAGGATTAAATGGCAATTAAATTCCATACCAGTAGTTTCCAACTTAACAGGATAAATCAACACTGTTAATTAATATCTTGTGATCACAATAAAAGAGACATCAAGATGTAGCAAAGTATTTATTCTTGTGATCACAGTAAAACAAATATGGAGTCGCAGCAAAGGATTTATGTCTTCTGTGTCAAGTTTTATAAATCGCAGTAACAAAACTAACAAGTTTAAACCAACTAGCAACAAAACCAACATCTAACTATCAAAGAGAAAAGCAAGAAAGAACTCACAGGAAAGAAAAGCAAATTTCGAACTTGTCACGGAGAGAAAAGGAGATTCCTCAGAAAAAAGAGTTAAGACCAGGTCAAGCGGTCGCATCCGGGTAATTCTGTTTTTTTTTTTTTTGTGTGGTTCTTATTATATCACAATTTAATTTTAATATTGTTGGTCCCATGACTCAAGTTGACAGAAGACCAATAGTCAGTAAGTATTAATTTTGCGGAGCTAGTTCAATTAAATAATTATCCGTATAAATAGGTATTATTTATTCAATATCTAAAATATCTACTGAAGATAAGCATGAAAGTAGAGTAATAGGCAAGTGAAGAAAGTGGTGTAGTAGGTAGTTATGGGAATTGGTAGTAGTTATTGGAAGTTTCAAGTAGTGGACTAGTGGAGAGATAAAAATGGAAGTGGTGGAGAAAGTGGTAAGCACTCAACTTAGCCACTAAGCAAAGTTTCTCTATAAATTAACATGCTAGACAGAAGCAAAAACACAGCTAATCAATCAATACCTGATAGACAGAATGTCTTAGCTTGAATTTTCTCTAGTTTGTCAATCTTTACATTTTTAAGCAGTTTTTATTTTTTTTAGTCAAGTAATTAATTTTTTATTTTCAATTAAAGTCTTTTATTTTCAATTCAAGTGATCAATTTACTTTTTTCCTAGACATATTTTAATTGTTGTAAGCGATCTTTTCCATTTTCAATGCAAATTACAGCTTTCCTATCTATATTTCCTTCCATTTCATTTTCAATGTTCAACTTACTTTTCAAGCACTGATTTAATTTTCTGCCAAGCAATCATTTATTTTTCATAGAAAGCAATTGAATACACAGATTTACTTTTTCTGCAAAAAGATCAATTTACTTTTCTAATGCATGGATTTAATTTTCAGTCAAGTGTTCAATTTACTTTTACAACGCAACCTTCACATTTTTCGCAATGACCAATTTACCTTGTAAGCACACTTTCACTTTTCATTGCACAACCCTTCTGACAAGTTTTCTCGAGCGATCAAATTCTTTTCCATTCTCACAAAAACTGAATGAGTAGATATCTTAATGAAGTACAACCTAGTGGAGTTAGAGAACCCAAGAGAAGATTAGGTTCTTTCTTTTCCGTCAATTATTCTGGGACCAATGCACATTTATTTCACAATGGAATCATACGCTTTTCTGATATAACTATAATTCAGTTCACATGTGAGTAAATGCCATACGTATTTTTGACACGTGTAAATTGAGTAAATTCAATTTTACAGAAAAACAAATTCAAAAGTAAAGTCGGTTTAGTTTTGGGTTTGGTTGACTAGCTTAATTTTCAAGTCAATCTGCCAGTCCTGTCCGGAATTTTTAACACTGGTATTTTTCTAGAACTTCATTACTAATTTTGATTATTTTTCTAGAAATTCATCATTAATTAGATTATCAATCACTAATTCATTGCTTACCCCGTACAAATTTATTACAACAATAAATAATTAAAGACAATAAACCAATTAAAATAGTAATTAATGTAATTACTTAAAATTTATATATTATTTAAAGTCTCCATATTTAAATAAAATTCAGCGTTTAGAGGAGAGATGACCCCTAACTAGGCTAACATTTTAAGGATGCATATTGATCTTGCAAATGAATAATTAACTATTTCACTCTTCCTCCATTCAACACACGGCATATATCCAGCTGTACGTACATATGAATTCACTAGGTGAGTCGACCTGAGTTATCTTTTTATCAAATCTAACTATAAATTCAGAGTAATGAGAGTTTGATTCGGTCTAAAGCACTACTAAAACAAAAATAACACCTCTAGCGATGAATTTTATTTTGTCTTTAATAATTCAAATTATCAATGAATTAATTAGCAATGATTTTTCTTTTAACTCATTAATAATGAATTATTATTAACTCCATAACTAACGATAGGAGAATTAAACGCTCACGCAATTGACCAAAAGCTGGCTTATCTATTACTTAGGCTCTTTATCTTCATTTCATTGGACAGACCTCTTCCTTTAATTGATTAATTAATCAAAACCCAACAATCAAAAGCAAAGTTCTCTCTTTCTTGCTGATGAACAAAGATTTTTTAGTTAATTAAGTCAAGCAAGAACTGTCATTAACAGTGGTTGAATGCTGATGATTTTTCTTTTAGCTCAAAACTTGGAAGAAACGCATAAACATCCAAAATTAGGTTTTCTGGACTTCCTCAGATTTGATTTGAATAATTTAATATCACAGGAAGAGATCGCGATCATGATCATGCTAGTAATATAAAATGATCATTCATTTTTACGTATAAACCATTTTTGTTGAATGAAAGTCCAATCCTTGACCCTCACCAGCCTCCAATGCAAAGGTCAAGCAAGCCCATGAAGTCCTTGGGTTAGGTTGACAATGGGTTAAGATTTAGCCCGTTTGCCGTTTTTATTTTATAATTAATAACTGTTTGTCAGATTCTAAAAACTGATTCAATACCGTGACTAATTCATTAGTAATTCCAATACCCTCTTTAGAAATTCGTAATTTCAATTGAAAAAAAAGGTATTATTTACTTTTTTTATCGTGCTCTCAGTCAAATTTCTCTAACGCTTCGTTGTCATCGTTGCCTTCCGCCTTCCCTGTTTGATTTGGTTCCGGTTGTTTTGACTTTGCCTAATATGTGATTGGTGTTAATTTTAGTGTTTCTATTAGTTATTTGAATTCAACCTTCCTGATAGTTTGCAAAACTCTGTCTCTCTCCAATCATCTATATAGCTGTTTCGTCTGATAGATTTTGAAATCTACCTTGCTGAGTTAGATTTTTCGCCTGGCTTCACTCCCTTGAGCTGAAAATGGCTTGAATTCCCTTTCTCTTTTCTAGTAATAATTGCTTTCCTTTCTGTCTCTGCAATCTAGTGCTAGCTTTCAGGTTTCTTGCTCTTCGGTTTATGTTTTTGTGGATCTAGGTCACGGATGACAACTGTTCCAATATTAGTGGGTATGGATCTAACAAATATATATTTGAATAATATATAATTGAATTTGAAACAGATTTACTAAATAATATTGTGATGAGTTTGAATCAGGTGATGTATTATATATTATATTTTAAATAAATAAAATTTAAATATTTTATAGAGTTACTAATTTTTAAAATATAAATTATTAATTAAAATTTTTTTATTAAAATTATTAATTAAACTATATAAAATTAAAATGATTTCGGTATTATTCAATATAATACTTCAATTTTTAACAAATATAGATAATTGAAAATAAATTATAATTAAATTTAAAATAAATTTAAAAGGTATGAATATTAATTAGATTCAGATTTAAATAAGTTAAATTTTACGAGTATTTTACTCATTATTATCCTTGTTCTGGATTTCTTTTTTGGTCTATTTTTTGTTTCATCATTGTTATTTTCTAAGACTGTTGAAATTCGCAACTCTCAGGGGAGATTATTATAAAATTTTTGCTTGGTATATATATATATATATATATATATATATATATATATATATATATTAAACACACAAATATCAATTAATTGAAATTTTTGGCAGGTCTGAAACTACCCCCAGCAAGCATAACTCCAAGCCGTTTACCCAAAGTCAATGTATAGTTAGTAGTCGACTCATGAGATGTGTATCCAAATTATTAATAAATAGTTAGAAAACTAATATAAGAATATTTTTAAAGCTACTTCATTATTTAATTATGACCATGTCAATGGCTGGATTTGAATAAGCCAGCATTAGGAAGCTAACGTATTCAACCAGCATTACTTGTTCTTATTGAGAAATTTAGCATAGATTACATGCCACTTGCTGATTTTTCTTTTAAAGGATTAACTCTTTTATTTCTTAATTTTGATAATAATTAATTATTTTTTGCTGCTATTTCTAATTGCTTCAACTATATTTATTGTCAGTGGGGCATATCTTAAATTTTAATGGAATAATTATTAATAAGATAAAAAGTAATTGTTAATGTAACATTTAATAATATTTGATAATTAGAGATTAATAAAAAAATATAGTATAAAATTAATTTTTAAGACCCATAAAATATTTGAAAATTTTTAAAATTGAAAAAAAAATATGAAAAGAAAATAAAAATATCATGATTGACCAAAGGTTGACTGCTGAACGCAAAATGAAGCTTTATTTCAAGCAAAACATGACGAAATCGCCTTCGTTATATATATATTTTCAGCTTAAAGCCAAAAACAGAGACGTTATACCAACTCTATATTACATTAGTTTATTTATGGCCTTATCGTTGCTCAAGCAGATACATTTGGTGTTAAAAAATTTTTTTAATTATTTTTTTATAATAAAAAAATTTTTGATGTAATGAAAACGAGTTGATAATATAATCAAATACATTTTAATTAATATAATCATCATTACATATACAAAATAAATTTAAATATGATTACTTGTTTTAATTTATTTTATTTATTGTCACTATGACGCTCAATCACTACTATTCACTACTATTATCACCGTAGCATACCTGCCACCACCATCACTCGATTACAACCATCAACATTCAACTACTACTTTCATCACCACCATCACTCGGTCATCACCAATACTATCACTACTGTCTGACTAGCACTATTATTCGATTATCACTACCATCACCACCATTCGACCACCACTATCATCACTTGGCCATTGCTACCATCATTACCACAACTAGGAGTGAGCATTTGGTTCAAACCGAACCGAACAGAACCGAAATAAATTATAAAAATCGAACCGTAAATTTTAGAAACCGAACCGAACTGAAATGGATGAAAAATCGAATCGAATCGAACTGCTCTATTTCGGTTTGGTTCGGTTTAAATTGATCGGTTTGATTTTTGATTATTTTTTAATTTAGACTTGATTTTCAAGTTATTTGGTCTAATTTTAACTTTGGTTTGAACCTAATAACCATTAATCAATGAAATTAAACAATTAATATATATAAAATTAAATATAATTCATAAATTTTTCATAAAAATAAATCAATTTAAAAATCGATTCTTTTCAAATTAGTTTGATTTTACTATATAAATTACTATTCGGTTCGATTCGGTTTAATCAATTTTTTTCTCTTCAAAACCGAACTGAACCGAAATAACCAAAATTTGTATAATGTAAAACCGAACGGATTAAATTTTAAAATCGAACCGATTGAATAAAATTAACTCAATTCAGTTCGATTTTTCAGTTTGAACCGAAATTTGCTCATCCCTAACCATCACCACTACCATCACGACCATCACCTAGCCACCACCACTAACACCATCCCTACCTTATTGCCACCACTGCTAACGCCATCCCTACCTTGCCATCACCACCACCCCACCATTAGTGCCACCATCACCGGTTGGTTGTCACCACCACCATGACTACCTAGCCATCGTCACCATCTTGCCAATATCTCCACTATGAGCACCACTACGACCATCTTATCATCACCACCTTACATCCACCACCAGCACTACTATCATCACCACCTTGCCACCACCACCACTACCACTACTCAATTACAAATGACTAAAACTATTACCACATATTATTAACTCTAAAAATGAATTAACTATTAAAATAAAAATTATATCATTACATTATGTTATTTACATTTTTATGTTACAATTAAACATAGAGATATAATAATAATTATATTACATTATTCATCTTATTACATAATTAATTACGTTATATTACAATAACCTAAAAGAAAAATGTCACCTTTAGCTATAAATTTTAAATTTGGTTCAGTTATTTTGATTTTCATTGTTGTTTTGCAAGATTGTTCAAATTTGCAACTACAAGGTGAGATTATTGTAAAAATTTTATTTGGTTTCACATAAGAAGCACTTACCTTAATCACGCAAATATCAATTAATTAAAATATTTGTGGAACTCGAGCACGATGAAACAAATACCTTGTGACATGTGCAAGGCACAAGGGCATGTTTGATTGTTGTGGGTTGGTTGAAATTTGGGCCAGATCTGAAACTGTCCCCAACATAACTCAAGCTGTTTATCCTATGTCAATCTAGTTAATTGGCAGTCGATCCACTCATCAGATGTGAATCCAAACTATTAATAAATTGTTAGATAACTAATATAACAATATCTTAAAGCTACTCCATTAATCAAGTTGAATTTGAATAAGCCACCATAGGAGCCTAACATATTCATCTAGCTTATGGTCAAAGATGCCATGCGACCCCTCCCCTGTTTACCTATTAATGAATAGAAAATTTTTATCTAAATTCAGCCTATTATCAATTAAGACAAAAAACGAATGCATTAAATTAACCCATTAACAAACCTAAATTTGTCTCCACTCTTCAGGCTCCTTAAAAAAGGAAGTGTCTGGCAAGTGTGTGCTACAAGTGAAGAGAAAATCTGCCTGCAAAAGTTTTTCCCTGTTCAGTGCTTTGCATTGCTCAACTTTGCTAGCAACCTCTACCTAGATACGTATATGGCGGATTCCCATGCGTTGCCCGAAACCCAATTAGCATCTGAGATCAATGATCAGCTCGAACGAAAAGACATAATCACTTTTATGGATGCTAAATGGTACAATGCTGCAGCAGAAGGCCAAATCAACCCGTTCAGACATTACACAGACCCTCTAGATCTTTTGCGTACCCCAAATCAAAATACAGTCCTGCATGTTTACATCACAGCAGTACAAAATGAAACGGAAGAATCCACTGAATTTGTGAAATTAGTTAGCAGAAAGTGTCCATCGCTGCTAGCTGAGCCCAACATCAAAGGTGAAACCCCACTGCACATTGCAGCAAGATTCGGGCACAAAAATATAGTCGAATTTCTTATTCATAGCATCAAAAAGGCTCAATTCGAAGACCTTGAGAGAGGCGCAGAGGCATCAACAAGTGATAAGATGCTGAAGAAGACAAGCACAGACGAAGACACGGCCTTACATGAGGCTGTGAGAAATAATCATCCTCAAGTGGTGGAAATATTGATTAGAGAAAATCCTGAATTTGCGAACACAGCTAATGCCGCAGGAGAAAGCCCGCTTTACCTTGCAGCGGTGAGAGAGAACACTAGCATTGCTTCTAAGATATTGGAGATATGTCTCTCACCTGCATACACCGGTCCCAACGGTAGAACAGCTTTGCACGAAGCTGTGATAAGTGGAGATGCAGGTACAGTGAGTTCATTTCCGCTACCAGTTAGAGAAATACCCAAATATATTTTTTTCCCTCTTTCTTATTTTAATTTAGGTCTATCAAGCTCAATCTTATCATAGCAGATTTGACAAGAAAAATACTGGATAAAAACAGCAGTCTGACCAGAGAACAAGACAAAGAAGGATGGACTCCGCTGCATTATGCTTCCTACTTCAATCTTCTTCCAATTGTGGAAATGTTACTTGAAGATGATAACAAATCTGCTGCCTATATTGGCGAAAATTATGGAAAGAAACCTCTTCATATTGCAATTCTCAATGGCAATAGCCATTTAAAGGTGGTGGAAAAAATTATGTCAGACTGCCCAGATTGTTGCGACCTGATTGACAATAGAGGCCGGAATGTTCTCCATTTTGCTGTGGAAAGCGGCAGTTTTGAAGGAATGCGACTTATTACTGAAAAACCTTCCCTGGCCAACCTAATCAATCAGAAAGATAAAAAAGGGAACACTCCAGTCCATCTAGTCGCTGCTCTTGGCTTTGAAGATTGTTGTCTTACAGAACACCACCTAGTAGATAAAAAGGCCGTCAATAATAAGAATTTAACCGCTCTGGACGTGGTGCTAGAAACGAAGCATAAAAGCAAATTGCCATTACCGGTATACCAACTTGATTTTATGCCCATATAATTGGAAGGCATTGATTTGTTTTTGTAACGGCACAGTTCTTGTTGCAGGGATTGACAGCAAGATTCTTAAAGAACGCTGGATATAAACGAGGTCGGCCTGTAATCCAGCTGAAATCACCTGATAGCGTGTCAATAGTTGACAATGAGTTAATCCGTATATTCGAGGAAACAAGTAAATCCCATCAGATAGTAGCCACTCTCATAGCAACAGTAACTTTTGCGGCAGGTTTCACCGTACCTGGCGGTTACAGTAATAACGATGGCCCTGACGAAGGAACAGCAATTTTAACTAGAAGATCAGCCTTCAAAACTTTCCTTGTAACCGATACCCTTGCGTTGACCCTCTCCATTTCTGTTGTGCTTATCCATTTCTTATTGGCATTGCAACCAAGCAAAAGAAAGATCTTTTTTCTATTCACTTGGGCATTTATTTTCACTGTTGTTGCTATGGAACTAATGGTGGTGGCGTTCGTGACTGGTGTGTATGCAGTGATGCCACATTCCTCATCAGGTCTTGCGGCCACCATTTGCGTCATTGGAAGTTGTTTTGCCTTATTGTATTTCTACATACTCAAGTTTACTTTGTGTGATTAAAGATTATGGGAAATTCTTGCCTATCCGATGAACCGACACAAACATATGAAATTAAATCATGCATTTAATAAGTAAGTCCCGTTATGTATTTTATATTTTGAATTTATGATATATTTGATATTTTAAATTTATGATATACATATCAATATTTGAAAAATTAAAAATTTATATATTATTGAGATAAATTATATAATTATGATGGAATTTTTTATTTTGTTGAGAGAAAGATGAACATTAATGTTATTATGTTTAAAATTTATCAACGAATTTTCTTCGGTTGTGATATTTATTGGAATTTTTTTTTGATGGAATTGTTTTCGATATTAGTTTTAATTTTCATTTTCAGCATAGATATTAAATTCAGCTTGAAGTTTGACCAACTGAAAGACTACGTGGACGATAACTGGTTCAATCAACAATAAGTTAACAATTTAACAGTTGATTATATACACTCAGCCAACCATCAACTGTTATTTAGTTAAAATTATAATGAGTCCTACATAAAAATATATGTAGGTGATTTTCTATATATTAATTTAATATTTATATATCTTGATATAAGTAAGAAATTTTATTTTGTGAGAGAGCACTATTTTATGTGTACAGGAGTATTTTATAATTTTTTTTTTATCATTTTGACTTTACCAGCTTTTCAATTTTTTTTTAATTATAAATCTTTTTATATTTTGCACGTACTGTTCAAGTAATGCCGATTCTGAATTTTTCTCTCGGCTAGTAATATTTTTACTTTTCTTCTTTCCCCTTAAAAATTTGATGTATATTCCAATTTTGTTACAGATTTGACAAGAAAAATACTGGAACAAAACAACAGCCTAACCAAAGAATAAGATGAAAAAGGATGGACTCCGCTGCATTATGCTTCCTAATTGAATCTTCTTCCAGTTGTGGAAGTGTTACTAGAACTTGATAAATCTGACGCCCATATTGGCAAGAATTATGGAAGAACACCTCTTCATCTTGCGATTCGCAAAGGCAGAAGTCATTTAAAGGTAGTGGAAAAAATTATGTCAGACTGCCCAGATTGCTGCGACCTGGCTGAAAATGGAGGCCGGAATGTTCTCCGTTTTGCTGTGGAAACCAACACTTATAAAGTAATGAGAACTATTACTGACCATGCTTCCCTGGCCAACCTAATTAATCAGAAATATAAAGAAGGGAACACTCCGGTCCATCTACTCGCTGCTATTGGCTTTTTTCCTCTTGGTATAGTTAATCACCGCCTAGTTGATAAAAAGGCCGTCAATAAGGGCAATTTAACTGCTCTGGATGTGGTGTTACCAACCAAGCATGAAAGCCTTCAGCCATTCATGCTACACCAACTTAATTTTATGCCTGTATATCATTCCCCACAAATTGTATGCATTTGTTTTATTTAGCTTGAACTTAAAACTTCATGGACAATACTCAGCCAAAATGAAAAAATTATTATTCACATCGATTGGTAGGCATGGGTTTGTTTTATAAAAGCACGTGAATGAACTCTCATGTTGCAGGGATGTACAGAAAGAAGCCTATAGAGGGCTGGATATGAACGAGTTCGGCATTCAATCAGGCAGGCAATACTTGATAGGACGTCAACATTCGACAGTGAGTTAACGTCTTCCCCCGAGAAAGCCAGTGAATCCCATCAGATAGTAGCCACCCTCATAGCAACAGTAACTTTTTGCGGCAGGTTTCACAATCTCTTATACATATGATATACTATTTATAATAAAACTCTAACCATTTTATCTCTATACATTTTCTTTTAGAATTGAAATAAAAAAAATATTCTAACATAATTATTAAATTATCAATGTAATAGCTTTCATAAGTTAATTTTTAACATAAAAATAACAAATCAACTTTTTATTAAATTTTCTTTTTATTTATCTAAAATTTCATATTATATTAATGTGAAATTAAAGCGCACTTCAACCTTTTTTTTTTTTTTAAAACAATCGAAAACATCTTTCAATTTTATATAATAATAATAATTTCTCTGTTTTATTGATTCCTATGAATTTAATAAAATATTTTTAAATGATTATTAACCTAATTATTAAATTAATTTAAATTAACTATTTTATAAGCAATGATAATATTATATTCTTAATTCTATAAGTATTATTAATTCATTCATTAAAAATTATTTAGTTTATTACAATAAAATTAATAAAATTACTATTAAAAATTAACTATTTGACTAACATAACTATAAAATTATTGAAATATAAATTACAAAATAAGTAAAGAAATAAATTTATCAATAGATGCAATATAAAAAAACAACTCACTGTAAAAGAAGATTTGGGAGAAATCCTTTGAATAAAAATTATATAGAAAGTTAATGATATTAGTACCTAAAAGAGTATTTGAGGTTTACATTTTTTTTTAACCAAATAAGCCAAATATTACTTCTTGATAGTAAGCCATGGTTAAAAAACATATGTAACAACCTAGGCAAATCCCACATCGGCAAAACACGGGAGAGATGCTGGGTTTATAAGTGGGTGGTTCGTAACTCCGAGTGACGCGTTTTAAAACCGTAAGCTCTTAAGCCCAGAGAGGACAATATAACTAGTGGGCCAGTCCATTACAAAACACACAAAGCACCCTTCAATTTCTTAATTTAGGAATTGTGTTTAGACAAATATTTTTAGGCAATATGGAAGTTGCCCTAATTATATGGCTAATACTCATATCTTTCAATGCCATAATGAGGTCACATAGTGCTCCAAAGCAGAGGGCTGAACGTGGGCCAAAAAAGAGACTGAGCGGTATAGCATATATTATTGCAACTACTTTAAGCAAATAAATCCATATAGGATTACTCAAAACACCTGGAACTAAGCATATATAATGTAGAATTTTAATGGGATTATGTTATTGACTGAGATAAGTGTAAAACCTTATTAGAAAACAAGTTATTCATTAAGATAACGCCATCTAGATCTTGATTTGAAAAAATAAAATAAAATTTTATCTTGATGTAATTTTCTGATAAATTAATATTAATAATTTAAATAACCAATAACGAAAAAAAATTGTAATAAAATTTATGGATTATGCTGACATCTGTTTTCTTAAAACTTTAATAATTACTTCTCTTAATTTTTATTTGATCAAATACTATTGTCAGAAAGATAATTTGATCACAATGAAATTATTTATTTTCATACATAAGCTAAAAACTCTCTAATTTAAGTATAAAAATAAAATAAAGTAATAAATTTTATTGGCATTAGTTAAAACAGGCGAATTTAAATGTAATAAAATAAAATGATAAAATTATATTTATAAATAAAATTTTATTTCATTTTGAATTTCTTATCAAATAAAATTATAGTAAAAAAAAACTTCTATTAATAATTATAAATTATCAAAAATTTTAATATTATAAATATCATAAAAAAATTAAGATCTTTTTGAAAATCCCAATGTCCCTCCTTTCACTTTTATATATTATATATATTAACTAAAAAAATCCTATTTTAATTATGCAAGTTTCACAATTTTTAATGACGCGAACAATTTTTAAAGTTAAAAAAAAATTGGAAAATGGATCAGGCCCAGAAGAGCAAGCCCAGAAAACAAAACCCAATGACCCTACCAGGCCCTGGTTCATAACAAACCGGACTCAGATGGACCAGGCTCATTAGAGGATCGCTGAATGCCATTGCAATATTGTGGGAATTTGTAGCACACGTGTATCACGGCTTCCCGAGCGGGCACGATGCCGTTTCGACTGCGTGACTAGAAATGCAAACGTGGATGTCGTTTCATGTCGTTGTTCTCTTCCACCTCTAACAGGCGATCTGACACACCCGATCCGAGAAACATGACCCGACATATGTTCCTTTCTAAACCACCCTTTTGTGCGAGCGGATAGATGCGTTTTGAACAGGATAAATTTTAATGTAATATAAAATTTATTAAATTTTAAAATTTTATATAATAATTTTTTTTAATTTTAATAATTAATTTACATAATTTAAAATAATATTGATGTAAATAATTATATCTTTTTAATATAATGATGATAAAATTAGTTATATTTTTATTTATAAATTAATTATAAAAAAATTTTAAACACATGAGATGATAAAATTATAAATATATAATTAATTAAAAGAGATTTTATTTTTAAAAAATAATAATAATTATTAATATTATTATTATTTTTAATTATTTATACTAACGTATTATTTATAAATTAATCATTAAAAATTAAAAAATTTTATTATATAAAATTTTAAAAAATCTTCACTGGTATTTAATATTTAAAATTAAAAAATAATTATTAAAATTTATTGATAAATATATTTATTTTAATTAATTTAAATTTTCAATATAAAAAAAGTTATGATGGATTATGTCAGCTCAATGATTAAAAAAAAATCTTAAAACATCATTTTAATAATGTTAAATTAATTTTCAAGATGATGACGTCTTGAATATCCAAAATTTAATACAATATAGGACAAATCATTGCCCAATTTCCTTATTTTTCAGAAGAAAAAGGTTGGACATTAAAGATTAACATATGAATATTTTGCAATGGATTAAAATGAACATTAAAAATATTGAAATAAAATTTTAATTAATAAATATAAAAATATTTAATAATATCAATATATTTAATTTAATAATATTAAATTAATTTTTAATATTATGATATCTTGAGTTAAGTCAATTGTTAAAGTAAAAAAAAAAAAAAAAAGAAAATCTAATAATGGAGTAGATGTTTCTAAATTAGAATGGGTTTAATTACGAAATTGTTTTAATAGAGAAGCTAAGAAAGAAGTGGACAGAAATAGAGAAGGTAGAAACTAGAAAGTTTTATCAAAGGGCCCACAAATATTAATGATTTGAAAATGAAAGTTTAATTATTATATATATTCCCAATAATGTGTTTTAAATCAATTGTGTCTACAAGATGTATGAGTAATTTATTAATTTGCTATATTTTAAATAATATTATAAATATTATTTTCTTTTATAATTTAATAACAAAATTTATTTTTTGAAAAATTAATGTATATATTAAATATATTTATATTATACCTTATAAGAAAATAATTCCTCAAAATTTTTTCTTAATTTTTATTTTTTCTCCTTATATATATATATATATATTTTTTTAATTTTTTTCCCCTTTAAAATAATTTTATATCAGGTTTGAAATACACAGTAATATATATTCAAAATGACAAGAAATTCACGGTATAAAATATATATATTTGAAACGGATGGTGAGTTCATGCAGAACGTATCAACGTGCGTGTGAGTGAGTTACAACGTAGCAAAACTGGAATGGATCTGGAAGATGAGAAAATATCAACGAGGTTGGGATAAATGATATAAAATTTGAAGGAATTTGATTGGATGGTGGCGGGCGCTGTAGCTGTCCAAATCCTGGAGGTCGCATTTGGTGGAGGTGTGCATTACGGCCTATGGACAAATGATTTCGACGTTTGTGATTTTTATTTGTTTCTGGTAAGCGTGAAGTGTTTGTACATGGCAATTTGGCAACTTTCATTTCCGATATGTTCACGGGAAAGAGAATCACAAATTCTTAATTCAAATCTCTGTTTAGACGATGTTCACGGGAAAGAGAATCACAAATTCTTAATTCAAATCTCTGTTTAGACGATGTTCACGGGAAAGAGAATCACAAATTCTTAATTCAAATCTCTGTTAGACATGTGGAAAATAAATTGAGGGAAAATAAATTGAGAGAAAATAAAAGGGATTAGCACTTTTTTCAATTTTATTTAAGCATTTGTCTGATATATAAATTAGTTTTTCGTCCCTTTAAAATGCATCAGTGAATTTATATTTTAATTTATTATCTTCTTAATTTTTTAGAAAAAAATTAAAGCTAAATTTTTTAAAATATAGGACTGGTAAATTTGATTTAAATATAACGGATAATTAATAAATGTTATAAATAATTATTAAATAATATAAATATATTATAAATATTTAACAAAATTATATTAAATTATTATTATTGATAAGTAAAATAATTAATAAGAGTAAATAATATATTAAAATATAATTATTTTTAAGCATATATAAAAATGAATATTATAATTATATATTCAAAATATTTTTTAATTTATTTATTATTATTTTAATTTTATATGATTTATTAATATAAAAGTTATTTTAAAAATAAAAAATTCATAATTAACAAATTAAAAAAAAATACAATCTAAATTAAAAAAAAAAAATCAATGCAATTATCAATCGACTGATACAAGCTACAGTTTACCTATCAAACCGTTTTAAGTTGGGAGTTAATTTCATAATAAATTAGTTGTAAGCAAATTTTTTCAAGTATCTAAATTTGTAATGAGCCTTGTAAGTTTAATGCATTAAATTAATCCATCAGACACGACACAAATTTGTCTCCATTCTCCAGGATCCCTATAAATGAAGTGTCTGTGTGCTACAAGTAAAGAGAAAACCAAAAATCTCACTGCAAAAGCTTTTTCTTGCTCGCTATTTTCCACTGCTCAACTTTGCTACCAACCTCAAGCTGGCTGCACATATGGCAGATTCCCAACCTTTGCACGAAACCCAATCAGTATCTGAGACCAATGATCAGCCCAAACAAAAAGACATCATCACTTTCATGGATGCTGAATGGTACAATGCTGCGGCTGAAGGCCAAATCGACAAATTCAAGGATTACACAGAGCCTCTGGATCTTTTGCGTACCCCAAAGAAAAATACAGTCCTACATGTTTATATCACAGCAGTAGAAAATGAATCCATTGAATTTGTGGAACTACTTATCAGCAAGTGTCCGTCTCTTCTAGTTGAGCCCAATATCAAAGGCGAAACTCCGCTGCATATTGCAGCAAGGTTTGGGCACAACAATATAGTCGAATTTCTTATTCGGAGCATTAAGAAGGCCCAATACGAAGATCTTGAGAGAGGCGCAGAGGCGTCAACAAGTGATAAGATGCTGAAGAAGACAATCCCATATGAAAACACAGCCTTACATGAGGCTGTTAGAAATAACCATCCTCAAGTGGTGGAAACATTGTTAAGAGCAAATCCAGAATTTGCGGACATAGCTAATGCCGCTGGAGAAAACCCGCTTTACCTTGCAGCGGTGAGAGAGTACAAAGAAATTGCTTCTAAGATATTGGAGATATGTCCCTCTCCCGCATACATCGGTCCCAATGGTAGAACAGCTTTGCACGAAGCTGTGATAAGTCCAGATGCAGGTACACGTCATTTCCGCTGTTACCTAGGTCATAATTATGCCATCTTAAATGTTTGGCTTTTTATATCCAATTTACCTATAACAAATTTGGCCCTATAAAGTTCTGATTGATTTGATATAATTGTTCAATTAGATTCAAAATTCTGCACATCCTTAGTTCCGAGACATTAACAAGCCATTCAAGTAATACCGATGGACAAATTTCTCTCGGCTAATAATATTTATTTTGTGTGTTTTGCCCTTGATCTTGATATCTATGTCAATTTTATTGCAGATCTGACAGGAAAACTACTGAAACAAAAGAGCAATTTGGCCAAAGAACAAGACAACGAAGGATGGACTCCGCTTCATTATGCTTCCTATGCCAATCATCTTTCAATTGTGGATATGTTACTAGAGCATGATAAATCTGCTGCCTATATTGGCGACAAAGATGGAAAGACACCTCTTCATGTAGCGCTTCTTAACGAAGCAAACAATTTAGAGGTGGTGAAAAAAATTATGTCAGACTGCCCAGATTGTTGCGACCTGGTTGACAATAGAGGCCGAAATGTTCTCCATTTTGCTGTGGAAAGCGGGAGTTTTGAAGGAGTGAAAACTATTACTGAAAAACCTTTCCTCGCTAACCTAATTAATCAGGAAGATGAAGATGGGAACACTCCGGTCCATCTACTTGCTACTCATGGTTTAGATGCTAGTTCTCTTATACGACACCGCGTCGTTGATAAAATGACTGTCAACAAAGCAAATTTAACAGCTCTGGACATGGTGATGGCAACAAAGGATAAAAGCTATGCGCTATTTCTGGTAAATCAACTTAATCTCACAAACTGTAGGTAATGATAGTCCTATTTTTACATTGAACTTTGAAACCTCATAGACAGCTGGAGCAACGAGCCAAAATGAAAAATTATTCACTTTGATTGGTATAGGCATTGATTTGTTTTGGGAAAAAAATAGTGAATGAACTTTCATGTTACAGGGATCTACAGTAAAACACCTAAAGAAGGCTGGATATAAACGAGGTCGGCATTCAATCGGGCAGGCAACGGCTGATAAGACACCAATAATCGACAATGAGTTAATGTCTTCCCTCCAGAAAGCGAGTGAATCCCATCAGATAGTGGCCGCCCTCATTGCAACAGTAACTTTTGCCGCAGGTTTCACCTTACCTGGTGGTTACAGTGATGAAGATGGCCTTGACGAAGGAACAGCAGTTTTAACTAGAAAATCAGCCTTCAAAACGTTCCTTGTAACCGATACCATTGCCTTGGCCCTCTCCATTTCTGTTGTGCTTATCCACTTCATTTTGGCAGTGCAACCAACCAATAGAAAGTTCTATTTTCTATTCCTTTGGGCATTTCTTTTCACTGTTCTTGCTATGACTTTAATGGCGGTGGCATTCATGGCAGGTGTGTATGCAGTAATGCCACATTCCTCATCAGGTCTTGGGACTACCATTTGTGTTATAGGAAGTTGTTTGGCCTTATTGTGTTACTGGGTGCTCAAGGCTGCATTGTGTGATTGAATATAATTGATTTTAATATTTGAACTGTTTTACAATTAAAGAATGGTGTATAATTCGAATAAATTGTAAAATATTGATGGAAATTAATGTTATTATATTTTTAACAAGTTTTTTTTTTTATCTATTATTAGTTTGACTGAATTATTTTCACGAATAATTCTATTTTTCCTTTAAGAATTTACTATGAAAAACTTACAGTCTCCGAATATGAGCGGGAATTCGTGAGACTTAGTGGATATGCATTAGAGCTAATGCCTACAGAGGTTGATAAGTGCAGAAGGTTTGAGGATGGACTGAATGACAACATCCGACTGATAGTTACATCTCACCACTTCACAAATTTCTCCATATTAGTAGCGTCAGCTCTGAATGTGGAGAGAGTCAGAAATAAGGAGCAGTCCAGGAGGGACAGACAGCGTAAGAGAGATCCTGGACAGGGCCAATTAAGTGCACCAGCTACTAGTAGTAAGAAGCATAAGGGTTCACAGAGCCAGACACAAGGCCAGAGGTGCCAGTCTGAAGTATCTATAACTAGTTCCTCGGGTACAGTAACAAGAGAATCAATTTCAGTGTCAGAATGTACCCACTGTGGCAGAATACACCAAGGGGAGTGTCGACTATTGACTGGTGGATGTTTCAAATGTGGGTCTACGGATCATTTCATATGAAGTTATCCACAGGGGAGTGCTCCCACTGCACTACCACAGACAGAGAGGACTACCCCGGCAGCACAGAGGGGTAGAAGACCTGTGAGGCCTGAGACAGCTGGTACATCACAGAGGGCTTCTGAGACTACAGAACGGCCCGAGGCTAGAGTAGCACCCCGTGTACGCTATGGCTCGAGAGGAGCCAAATTCGGTAGACGTTATCAGAGGTACATTTCTTAATTATAATATCTTTAAGTATGCATTGATAGACCCTAATTATATTCACCCCTTTATATACATTGTACCTCCTATTAAAAGAGGATACCGAGAGATGAGTTAGAAGATGACATGCTTGTCACCAACCCTTTGAACTATAAGGTTATGGTAGATTATCAACCGAAAAGGATCGTATCAAAGATAATAGATGGAAATGAGGAGGCTGTATATGAGATGAAAGAAGATGAGTACAGAATTGGTTGAGGATAAAAAAAAAAAAAAAAAAGAGTTTGTCTATTGGGATATACCGTGGTAACTATGCAATGCTCTTGATGTTTGTGCTGTAGACTATTGTGTAGAGCTACGTATTTCCAATAGTAAATCGAGATAAGGATAAGATTGTAGAACTAGGATTAATAAGACAGACTAAAGAAAAAGTAAAGTATTATAACACAAAAAGGCAAAAAGATAAGGAGATAGCGGTCCCTCGATTATTTACACTGTGTAAATTTCGAGGACAAAATTTTATTTAGAGGGAAAGAATTGTAACACCCTCACTGTAGGTAGTCCGTACATTTTATTGTTCCGACGACTAATGTATGTTCGGACAGTCAAGATGTCTGGAACTACACTTAAATTATATTGAAGATGCATAAATTAATGAAATAAATATTAAAAAAATATAGGAAAAATTTAGAGAATTTATTAATTGATATAAAGTAATAAAAATAACCCGATGAGCACCATGAAGGGCATTTTGATCATTTCACCCCCAAAGGTGAATTTTGACCTAAATGTCAAATTAAAATTAGAAAATAAAATAATTAACATAAATTAAATTTATAAATTTGAATTTGGAAAAGAAAAGAAACGAAAGGAAAAGAAAAGAAAAGAAAAAGCTTATGGAAATTTTAAAATTTAAAGTACACAATAGAATATATATATATATATATATATATATATACCCATTAGAAGACAAAAGCCACCAACTCTATCTTCTTCTCCACTCTTTCTCTCTCTCTTCCTCTACATGGCTAGCACCCTTGTCCCCCATTTCCTCCATTGATATTCAAGCTTTCACACACCAAAACTCATAGCACCCTTCATAAAAAATACTCCCCACACTCTAAGGAAGCTATAGACACCCATTAGAAGCAAGAAAATTGAAGTTAGGGAAGCTCAAGTAAGGTTAGTGCACTAATCCCTCTTCTTCTCTTTATTAAATATGAAAAGCATGTTTAGCCAAATATAAATTTCATGAAAATGAAAAGAAAATTTGAAAGAAAGAACCCTTGATTTTTGGGCAGCCATGGAACTTAAAGTTTGTTACTTTTAAGTAGTGAAAAAAAAATGGTTCATGAGAATGATGATGAGTTGGAATGTTGGGAGTTGATTGTGTAGGGTTTGTGTAAATTTGAAACTTTGGAAGGTTTGTGTAAGTGATTGAGAACCTTGTGTAAATGCATGAATTTGACCTAATTGAGTTGAGATTGATACTTATAGAAGTGCCATATATGCTTATTTGGAGTTTGGAAGGAGGAGATTGAAATTGGGAGTGTGAATTTTCTGCAGGTTGTGTTATTGTTGAATCCAGTAGCTTTTTATTGCCATATCTCCCTTCGGGTTGCCCCAATTGGTATGAGGCCAATTAGAAGTGTTTTGGGACATCCAAACCTTCATTTTTCAAGAAGGAACCCTGCCCAAATTTTGTCAAAATCATGACCAATTCTCTGCCCAAACCCGGATGACTAAACACTAAAACCCAGAAAATGACCAAATGAACAGTAACGTGTTCATTTGGTTATAACTCTCTCTATACTAGTCCAAATGACCTAAAATTTACATCAATGGAAAGCTTAGACATAGGGCTATACTTTTCATAAAGACCACTTGACTCAGTTTTTCCTTTAACCAAGTCAAATTGTTAGCAAAAGTTGGGTCACTAAAACTGCCAACCCAGAAATTGTCCAAAATACTGCTCCTTTAGTATGCTTAACCAGTTTTGACAAAAATGCCATAACTTGGTCTCCAAAGCTGCAAATTGAGTGAAACTAGTGCCAAAAGTTTTATAAGACATAGCACAACAATTGTTATGTTTTGACCAAGCTCTAGACACAATTGCATCCTAGGGAAAATATTAGCCAAAATTAGAAATTAAAATCTGGAAAATGTTAAGTTGAACCCAGAATGCCATTTGATACCCGTGTGTTCGTTTGGCCATAAGTCCCACTAAGAAATTCCATTTGAGATGTGCTAATATGATCTGGAAACATGCTACTTAGGGCTACAACATTGATTTAGACACCTTTGTCAAATTCTAAGTGTAAAGACCCTAAAAAGAGGGTCAAACATACTGTCCTGAAATTTGACTATTGCCTTTATAAGATTAATAGTCCAGGTCAATATATTGACCATAACTCACTATACTAAGCTTGAAAAATTATGAAATTGTACCTGGGAGTCCCTAAGACATAGAGGAACATATCTTGTGAAGGAACCTAAATCTAAAAATGACCATAAAATGATCAAATGACTAGTCAAAGTTTATTGACCAGGAATTATAAATTCTGGATAGCTTAGAGGCAAAGGGAGCAGTTATGGTATTTTGACCATAACTTGAGTTCTATAACCCCAAATTCAGTGATTCAAAAACTGAAATTCAAGTTTAAACATAGAGGAGCATTTGTTATGAAGGAAGTGTGATCAAATAGACACCCTAACATAGTCAAATTCCTAAATAAAAATAACACATCAAAATGAACCTAAAGAAAGGTTCATGGGAAAAATGCTATACATGGTGATTAAAATACTCATAAGGCTAATTAAATATTAAAAATGATATGAACATGTAAATTGAGACTAATATCCTATTAATATGAAATTAATGGTACCACTGAACAGCACCAGAAAATATTAACAATGAATAGTTCTAAAATAATTAAAAATGTTTAATTGCCCATAGTATACCTAGATTTTTTTATTTAGTTTGGATAAATTGGTATATCAATTAGGGACTACAGATAGCAGTACTACCTATAGAGAAAATCATGAACTGACAATTTATGTATGGTATGATTATTCTACAGGCTATATGCCTACTTACTGGCCATTGTGCCTACTTTATTTCTGGCTTTACAAGCTTGACAGCGGGTCTTGTGCTCGATAGCTGGCCTCGTGCCTGATAGACGTATACTGAATAGATATATGGCTGTCTAACCAGTATACACCCGTACATCCAGCTTTTATAATCTGTTATAGGTTTTTTGGGCACTGATAAAAATTAATTAAGACTTAAAATATAATAAGTAATCATAAAAGATCCCGATAATGTTAATTATTTTCAAAGGGCAATGAAAATGTAAAAGACCTAGAAATTATGATTTGTAGATATTAATTCAATTGTTTAGTTATTATTATTATAAATTATGCACAATTAAGCGTTATGCTTAGCGCGTTGGTTTTCCATCGCGTAGATACTGAAGATCAGCAGCCGCCATAGTAATGTTCGGATAGAGTTCCGATCAGATTTGCCACCGACCAGAGTCACCTCATCAGTCTTTTGTATTTTGGTGGGGCTCATGTATCGACTAGTATTTTGATTCATTATGTCTAGTCATGATGTATTTCATTTTGGACTTGTAATTAAACTTGAGATTGAAATGAAAATTTGTAATTTATTATATGTAAATTTCCATATGAATGCAATAGATGATACTTCATTTTGAGACCTCATAAATAGTTGTGAATGATATGATAAAAGAGAATATGATATGGAAATGTGTGAAATGAATATGGACATGTTAATAGGTGATTAGTGAAAACCCGCCGGATGCTAATAAAACAGGAAAGACTCTGTCTGGGTCTCCATAGAAATAAGATATATAAAAAAAAATTCTACACATAAATTACCTGATTTAAATGACATTAAAATTTATAATAGACATGATAAGACAAGATAGGGTGCTCCGGCACCGAATGTGGCACTTCTTGCTCGGCTATACAATAGACGGGTAAGGGGCATCACAGGTGAGCAGATTTTAGTTCAAACTGAAAAATTAAATCGAACCGAATCAATTCGGTTCATTTGGTTTGACTTTAAAATTTAATCGGTTTCGGGTCGATTTTATATTATAAAAATTTCGGTTTGATTCGATTTTGAAGAGAAAAATCAGTAAAATCAAACCGAATTGAATAGTAATTTTATAAATTCAAATCGAACTGAATCGATTTTTAAATTGATTTATTTTTATGGGGAATTTACGAATTATATTTAATTATATATATATAAATTATTTAATTTCATTGATTAATTGTTATTAGGTTCAAATCAAAGTCAAAATTAGATCAAATAACTTGAAAATCAAGGCTAAATTAAAAAATAATCAAAAATCAAAATTGATCAGTTTGAAAAATGTGTTGTTGCTTTAAGGCAATTTAAAAAATAAACGAGGAAATAGGATCCTTTGTTGTGAAGAAATCTCTGGCCATGAGTTGCAATTATGCTTGTAAGAGGATTAGGATACCAAGCAATTTCATATTTTGTGTTTTACTTAATTAAGCATCCATTTGTTTTTGTGAAAAATAATTTTTTAAACAAATATTTTACTCATTTTTTAGTATTTGTGTTTAGGAAACTCATAAAATGTGTAAATGGAAAATATTTTCTGATCAAAATAAAAATTAAATCATTTTTAAGAAAAATAAAAAATAAAATCACTTTCTAGACTTTCACAATTTTATTAAAATATTAAAATACTTATACATATATGGCATTCATATTTATAATTAGTTTACTACAACTAAACAATAAAAAATATTTTTATAAAAAACATTTTTCATAAAATAATTTTTATAAAAAATATTTTTCATATATAAATTATTTTAAAAAAAGGGTTTAAAAAAAAAAATTTACCTCATGGGAGTAATCAATGGAATAAAATTTTTTTCTTATTTAGATGTGGATTCCTATAAAACCAAATATTACATAAGTTATAATATTTTTATGTGGTGTTTAAATACCAAAGTTTGAAATATGGAATTTAAATTTAATTTTAATATAAAATATTGATAAATTATTGATTTCAAATAACATTATTTTACTTATTTTGAGTTCTTTTAAAATATATTTTAAATAATATAATTTTACAAAACATTTTAAATCTACACTTAAAATAATTAAATTATTTTTTAACATTATTTAAAATAATATTTCTTGAAAAAGTAAGTTTTTTTTTTTCCAAATTGAAAAAGTAAGTTTAATCACAACCTCAAACATTCTCTGTATAAAAGAATTGTAATCAGACAAACAAATAATTTGGTAATCTCTATTATTGAAGGGCAAAGCACAAATATTAATTCCATAATAAAGAAATAGAAAGAAGGGGACGGGGACGCAGGACACAGGAAAGGCAAATTAAAGATAGAAGAAGAGTGGAAGCAAGGGATTCTTCACTGCATCAACATCAAATGATCTGTCTGTCGTTAATATTCAGTTTTGAGATTAGGTTCTTTCTTTTCCGTCAATTATTCTGAGACCAGTGCACATTTATTTCACAATGGGATCATACGTTTTTCTAACATACCTACAATTCAGTTCACATTTGAGAAAAGGCCATACGTATTTTTGACACGCGTAAATTGAGTAAATTTAATTTTACATAAAAACAGATTCAATACCTTATAAGAAAATAATTCCTTAAAATATTTTCTTAATTTTTATTTTTTCTCCTTATATACATATATATATATATATATATATATATATATTTTTTTCCCTTTAAAATAGTTTTATATCAGGTTTGAAATACATAGTAATACATATTCAAAATGACAAGTGTATAAAATATATATATTTGAAATGGACGGTGAGTTCATGCAGAACGTATCAACATGCGTGTGAGTGAGTTAAAACGTAGCAAAACTGGAATGCGTGTGAGTGAGGTTGGGATAAATGATATAAAATTTGAAGGACTTTGATTGGATGGTGGCGGCGCTGTAGCTGTCGAAATCCTGGAGGTCACATTTGGTGGTGGCGAGCATTACGGCCTATGGATAAATGATTTCGACGTTTGTGATTTTTATTTGTTTCTGGTAAGCGTGAAGTGTTTGTACATGGCAATTTGGCAACTTTCATTTACGATATGTTCATGGGAAAGAGAATCACAAATTCTTAATTCAAATCTCTGTGTAGATGTGTGGAAGAGAAAATAAAAGGGATTAATCAAAAGAATTATATCATAAATTGAGTATATATTATAATTGAATTTTAAACGTAATTATATGACTTCTTATTAACTTTAGTAAGAGATCAACTTTCTTTTTTTTTAACAATCGAAAACATTTTTTAAATTTATATAATAATAATTTCTCTATTTCATTAATTCCCATGAATTTAATAAAATATTTCAAATGATCATTAACCTAATTATTATATTAATTTAAATTAACTATTTTATTAGCGAGGAAGATCTATTACTAATTAATCCATATTAATTCGTTACTAATTTTCTTTAAGCAACCATTTATCCGTCACTAAATTTAAAAATAATTTTAATTTTTAGTATTACTATATCACAAATTAAAAATTTGATATTCTTTTAATAGTAACTTATGCTAAAAATCCTATTATAATACTATATTTTTAATTCTATAAGTATTATAATTTCATTTATTAAAAATTATTTAATTTATTATAATAAAATTATTATATATTAAAAATTAACTATTTGATTAACATAACTATAAAATTATTATTAAAAAAAATAAATAAAATTTTGCAGTAAAATACAAACTACAAAATAGGTAAAGAAATAAATCTATCAACAGATGCAACATAAAAAAACAACTCATCGTAATAGAAAAATTTGGGAAAAGACGCACAAAGCACCCGTTAGTTTCTCAATTCAAGAGGATCTAATGCTCCTATTACGCCTACCAAGAGAGAATGATTGTGTGCATAGATAAATTTTTTTAGGCAATATGGGAATTGCCCTAATTATATGACTAATATTCATATCTTTTAAGGCTATGGCGAGGTCACATAGTGTTTCAAAGCAGAGACCTGAACATGGACCAATGAAGAGGCTGAGTGGTATAGCATATATAATTGCAATTTCTTTAAGTAAATCAGTCCATATATATAGGATTACTCAAAACACTTGGAACTAAGCATATATAATAAAGAATTTTAATGGGATTATGTTATTGACTAAGATAAGTGTAAAACCTTATTAGAAAACAAGTTATTCATTAAGATAATTTAAATAACCAATAAAAAAAATTGTAATAAATTTATGCTGACATATGTTTTCTTAAAAGTTTAATAATTACTTCTCATAATTTTTATTTGATCAAATACTATTGTCAGAAAGATCAATAATTGGTTAAAAAACTATTATTAGTTGAAAAATAAAAATAAAAATAAAATTATATTCATACATGATATTTATTACTTCTTGATATATAAATGTTATTTTATTTTTTCTCAACAAAATATTATTTAGTTATTAAGTAGTCGTTCGTTCACATTTAGACTTATAATTACATATATTTTTAAAAAGATTTAATTAATTTACTTTTTACTAAATTATTGTCGTTGATTTATCTTCAAACACGATTAGTGTCTATTAATTATATTGAAATGGTATTAGGTGCTCCAATCACAATGAAAATATTTATTTTCATACATAAGCTAAAAACTCTCTAATTTAAGTATAAAAATAAAATAAAGTAATAAAAATTACTAACATTAGTTAAAACACACGAATTTAAATGTAATAAAATAAAATTATAAAATTATATTTATAAATATAATTTTTATTTCATTTTGAATTACTTATCAAATAAAATTATAGTAAAAAAAAATTCTATTAATAATTATAAATTAGTAAAATTTTTAATATTGTAAATATTATAAAAAAATTAAGAACTTTTTGAAAATCCCAATGTCCCTCCTTTCACTTTTATATATTATATAGATTAACTAAAAAGTCCTATTTTAATTATGCAAGTTTCACAATTTTTAAAGACGAATAATTTTTAAAGTTGAAAAAAAAATGGAAAATGGATCAGGCCGAGAAGACAAGCCCAGCAAACAAAACCGAATTAGCCTATTAGGCCCAGGTCCCATAACAAACTGGACTCAGATGGACCAGGCCCATCAGAGAAGCGCTGAATGGCGATTGCATTCGTTGTGGGGAGTTTGTAGCACACGTGAATCACGGCTTCCCGAGCCGGCATGACGCAGTTTCGAATGCGTGACTAGAATTGCAAACGTGGATGGCGTTTTCCGTCGTCGTTCTCTTCCACCTAGGTCCACGCGGTCCGGAACACCCGACCCGAGAAACAAGACCCGACATGTTTTCCATTCAAACCGGCTTTTTGTGCGAGTGGGTGGATGCGTTTTTAACTGGATAAATTTTAATAGTTATTTCTTATATAAAATTTTTTAAAATTTTATACAATAACTTTTTTTTTAATTTTTAATAATTGATTTATATAATTTAGAGTAATAATGATGATAAAATTAATTATAAATTTTTTTACAAATTAATTATAGATGAATATCAAACATACAGGATAATAAAATTTTAAATGTATAATAACTAATTAAAAAAGTCATTACCTCTTAAAAATAATAACAATTATATATATTATTATTATTTTAAATTATTCATATTAATGTATTATTTATAAATTAACTATTAAAAATTAAAAAAATTATTACTTAAAATTTTAAAATTATATTTTTAAATTCAAAGAAATCTTTATTCTAACTTCTAAAATTTAAGATTAACTGTTTAATTTTACATTTTACTGTGGGGACGGAAGATTTTATTTTAATTAATTTAAATTCTTAATATCGAAAAAAGTAATAATAGGTTATATTTTTCACTTTTTTTAAATAAAATAAGATACCACTATTCTGGCTTAATGATTGAAACAAAAAATATCTTAAAATATCATTTTATAATATTAAATTAATTTTCAAGATTACCATGTCTTGAATATCCAAAACTCTAATAAAGGACAAATCATTGCCAAATTTCCTTTCTTTTTAAAAGAAAAAGGTTGAACATTAAAGATGAACATTATAAATATTTTGCAATCGATTAAAGTTGACGTTATTTAATTACGAACTTGTTTTAATAGAGAAGCAAAGAAAATAGCGGACAGAAATAGAGTAGGTAGAAACTATAAAGTTTCATATAAGGGACCAAAAATATTAATGATTTGAAAATGAAAGTTTAAATATTAATAAGATTCCTATATATTTTTTTTTGTTGTCCCAATAATGTGTCTAAGTGGGTCAATTGGACAATAATTGATTTTCTTGCTTTTACTTCAAAATAATAGAAAAATCAATGTTAATGTCACGACTCGATTCCATGGGTCGGATCGGTATTAGGATTTAGGTCAGTATAAGGCCCTCAAAATTCATAGTAAGCCTAACTGTTCATTCACCCAACCTTAAAGTCCATGTATAAGCCCATTTCAAGAAACCAATCGATCAGAGTCTGACCATAATCCAGACCATTCAATGAAGAGTTTTTGACTCACCCGACCTATAATCACAATATATAACCATTTGGGGAGTTCAACTCACCCACAACATTCTCAATCAACACAATGTAATCATTGGGAGCTCAGCTCTCTCATTGACATAAACAAATAAATCCATAAGTCCACACATACATAATCAATAAGTTAACAAATTTAAATAGTTAATCTTCTACATACCAAGTTAAATAAAATATCACTAGCACATGTAGAGTTCTAAATTTTATTCAATAACAATAAACATAAACAAGGCACCAATGGACCTGCGAGGGAGGAGATAGGTCAATCACAAGAAAAACTCTCCTATAACCTGGAAAAATTGGTGAACATGAGTGAGCGTTTGACTCATAGAGTAAGATATTGATTTTAAAAATAATTTTTATAACTATCTAGTTCTAATATATCCTTAAGGATCAAATGCAACACCTATCAGCAATTTAACCAATTTCAAGCAATATCAGCATAGAGAATAATTTGGAGCACTCACATACACCAATACATCACAACCAATACATACATATATATATATATATATATATATATATATATATATATATATATATATATATATATATATGGATGGATGGGAGCTGATCTCCTATATAGCTCTCATAATCTAAGGCTTGCCAGAGAGAGTAACTCGCACCAGGCTTTCGCTTAATAATCCAAATGCGGGAGTCAGCGAGATCAACTCAAAGTTGTACTCACCCTAACTTTCTCAAAAGGACGGGCCCCAAGCGATACTAGCTCAAGCTGATTTGTCCGTCCTACCCATATCCTTCACACCATACCACACGCACGCCAACACAAGCACACAGCTCCAAATTACACTAAGGAGACATCCACATCCCCCTAAGGAGACATCCACATCCATTTTTTAAATAGAAAATGCAACATAGAGCATGTCTAGTATTTAATTAAATAAATATATTTATATTTAATGTATGAGCATGCCTTGAAAATATAATAAAATTGAAATTGTAAATAAAATCAATATATACTCACAAATTAACCGTTGATCACTGTGGTGGCTGGGGGAAGGAGGAAGACTGGCTTGGCTCACCTAAACATTATATAAAAAATTTTATCAATATTTATTCAAACAAAACTTCAAAGAGTCATAGGACAAATTTTAAATTTTGCCGAAAATCCAACAGAGTTTTCCCTATACTTAGAATCTACCCAACCTACAAAATGATCAAAATAACAATTTTGTTATACAAATCCCATCCACATCTCATCATCATCATATGGCCCCTCCTGAACCCTCCAAAATAGTCAATAATCATAATTTTGAAAAATTACATTTTAGTCCCTATAAATATCATTTTATTATAAATAATTCAAACGAGCTCTAAAATTTTTAAAATTTTGCCTCGAGGTCTTTAATAATATTATGAAACTAATACAAAAGGATTTATAATTTTTTAGCCACTCATAAATATTTTATAGATTTTTATTCTAAATTTGACACTAAGAAATTGAAGAAACTTAAGGTTCAGATTTACCTATGCAAATTCTGATGCTTGGAATGCGTCTGGGGTATCTGAAAATAGTGGGGTAGACTATAATTTTGATTGGATTCTGAAGCTGTTCCGGTAGCCTGTCTGTCCGGCCCGAAAATGCAGACTCGAGTAACAGTCGAATTTCAGCGAAATGAAAATGCCTATGCGAAGCCTATAACACCAATGGTTAGAATAAAATTTCTAGAAAATTAAATGAGCTCATTTGGAGCTCGGAAAAAACACTGCAAATTTCGAGGGACCTACTGAAATTTTGATGTTGAAAAATTTTGAAATTTATATAGTTGTGAAGCTATCGTTGAGTAGAGTACGCCGATACTTTCAAAATTTTTGTGAGGTTTCCGGTTTGGGAGAAATTTAGCCCAAAAGTCAAAATGGATTAAAACTTTCCAGGCAAAAATTAGACAAACCGCTCAATGGAAATGAGAGTTCTTAGTGTTTATGGAAAGCTCTTGAGGAGCAGAAGAGGTTTGGAACAAGACCAGATCAAATTGGTGGTCAGATCGGATGGATTTTGGTCTAAAAGGTGAAGAGACGTGTCGTGCAAAGGAGGAGGTTTGGGTGTGTTTTCCGGCTTCCTGGGGCGGTGGCTAGCAAGGGGAAGACATAGGGGTGGTGTGTTGACGACTGGGGAAGGGAGGGGAGGTGGTTGGCCTGCCGGGAGAGGAGGGAGGAGAGGGAATCGAAGGGGAGAAGAGAGGGTGTCGTGAGAGAGAAGAGGGAGGAAGAAAAAGAAGAGAACTGGTCCCATTTGACCGCTTTGATTCGGTTCGGTTCGATTTAGCCTATCTAATTCAGGATATGCGAAATTAAATTTTTACTCTACCTCGGGACCAGAAACGAGGCTCAAAAATTCAGAAAAAATTTTAGAAAACTCGAAAAAATTTTTGGAGTCTAAATATATTTTTATTTTTGCCATGTGGTATTTAAATAAATTTTTATAAATCAATGAAATTTATTAATTTAAGAAAATCAAACCCAATTTTTAAAATTCAGAAAATCTTAAATAAATTTTCAAAATTTTAATTCAATAAAATATTAATACTTTTATATAAAAATAATTATTTAAAAATTAAGAATATTACAGTTAATCACTCTATTGTGCATCAACATGGTGTATGAGTAATTTATCAATTTGTTAATTCTTTAATTTGTTACGCTTTAAATAATATTATAAATATTATTATTTTTTTATAGTTTAAAGTAAATTTATTTTTTAAAAAATTAATTTATATATCAAATATATTTATATTATATTTTATAAAGAACAAATTCCTTAAAAATATAGTTTTTGAAAAATATACATTTTAGAAAATACAACATTTTGAATTGAACCAAGCCCATATGTATTAGGGATGAGCATTTGATTAAACGAAATAAATTTTCAACTAACTAAATTATTAACGCAACCAAAAAAATAAAATCAAAATTAACTCAAACTAAAATTATTCGATTAGTTATCAGTTATAACCGAATTAATTGAAAAAAATAAAAATATATTTTATATTATTATTTAATCAATTAATTAAAAATAAAATATATTTATAATCTTTTTTATTTATAAAAAAATAATAAATATGATTATTAAAGAATAATTACAAGTTGATTACTACTATTATTATAATTCATAAAACTAATAACTATAACTAATATATTGTTAATAAAATTATAATTAATATATTAATTAATTAATAAAAATTTAATTATTTTGATTAATTTAATTATTAAATTAAAGATAATTAAATTAAAAATTAAATTAAATTATTTTTTTTTACTAAAACAATTAAATTTCATCGATTGTAATCAATTATTCTGTGTTGACCCTTAATGTATTTTTCTCTTTTACATGATAGAGACAATATGAGATAAAAATAAATAAATAAAAAATCAATGAAAACAAATATACTTCGTGTGCAATTTTTAGAAGTCAATTCCTCACTAGCACTCACTTCCCATGCTGGGACCCCCCAGGATGAAGAGTCATCAACACTATTTTTTTTTTAAGTAAAAATAAAGTATATTAAGTAAAGTGTAGAGAAATTTTTTTAAGTAATGCAAAATAATAAAAAATAAATTATTAAAATTTTTTTAATTCATTAATTTAATAAATTAAAAAAAGTAAAATTTTTAAAAATTTTATATTCTTAAAAAAAATCATATCTTAAATAACTTATTATTTAAAAATTTTATATATCTTTAAATATAATGCAAATAATTTATCCTTATCAAATCAGTAGCTGTTTCTACATCTGCTCATACGTCACTTGCTTATGTCCACTTTCAGTCGTGAGCATTACTGTAAGCTTGGCTATAATTATTGCACACTCTCAATCTAACCACCGGCAGATGACAACTAAGGACTAATTTTAATAATATATAATTTATTTTTAGATAAATTTAAGTTTAAAATTAAATATTTATAATGAATATGAGTAAGTAATTTTTAATTTGAATCTCTTTATATAAATATTTAATTAAATATAAAATATATATTTTTTATAATAATATTTATAGATTTTATATATTTTATTTTATATAAAATAAAATTAAAATATTATATAAAATTATTAAAATTTTAAAATATAAATTATTAATAAAAATAAATTTTATATAAATTTTTAATTAAAATATATAAAATTAAACGAGTTCAAATATTTTCATAATAATAATAATCAAATTTAGAATATATTCGAGTAGTTAAAAATAAATTTTAATTAGATTTGAAACGGATTTAAATTTTTGAAAATATTAATTGGGTTCAAATTCAGATAAGATGATTTTTATAAGTACCATACTCGTTATTATCCCTTCAGCAAGCCTTGTTTTAAAGTAAAATATATTTAAAAATAAAAGAATAAAATGAAGTTTTTACTGTTTATAAAATAATTTTCTTTTTTTCTAATATCCAAATAAAAGGAGGAAAATAATTTTTTTTCTTAACTTTTATTTTCTCTCCTTATACTTTTTTTTTAATTTTATTTCCCTCTAAAATAGTTTCATATAATACACAGTAATATAAATTGAAATTGATAAGAAATATAATCCTTCAATTCTAATTTAATTAAAGTAAATAAAAAAAACTTTAAATAATATTTTAAAATATGTAAAAATATAATAATAACAGCTCCTATTATATCTCATTCTGACTATAACTTTAATAAAACATGACAACATTAAACATTATTTAAAATCGATTTATTATTATTATTATTATTATTATTATTATTATTATTATTATTATTATATATATATATATATATCAAATTTAATTTATAAAATATATAAAATTTATATATTTTTATGGTAAAAGGTCTATTTTAACTCTTCAATTTATATCAAATAGTCACATAAACTTTTAAAGTATTTTGAAGCTCAATTAAGCTATTTAACTATTTAAAATCGGTCATTTAGCTCTAAACTTAGCGGAGACAAACGGAGTTTAATTGCAAAGCACAACAAAGACCTTTAGGAAAACGAATTTCCAGCCATGAAGATGAGCCATCAAGCATGCAACCATATATGATCAACTTGTGTACATGTATAATTTTCTTTTACTTCTGAAAAATGAATGCTCTCTAAAAGCAGAGAGCAGGTGCATTTCGTGACACATGGAAAATTTTTTATAATTCAGTAACATGGCAATTCCTATTTCTATATAAACACATGCAGGCATCCCCCATTTTTTTTTTTATGCTGCATTAAGATTTACCGCCCCAATTGTTTTATTACCAGAAAACTCTGAAACTTCAATGACTATAGAAAATGAAAGCATTGTAAGGGACTATCTCCCGTAAGCTTAATTGCTAGCGCATCCGATTCAGTATCATTCAAGAATCATGCACTTGTCTAGAGTGATGGCCTCAAATTTATACATCCTGGTAAATAGACTTGCTTATTCCATAGTTCGAGGCTTTGCTAGTCTTTTTGGTCTATTGGAGTGACACCCATGAAGTATTTATCTGATAAATTAATATTAATAATTTAAATAACCAATAAAAAAATTGTAATAAAATTTATGGATTATGCTGACATATGTTTCTTAAAAGTTTAATAATTACTTCTCATGATTTTTATTTGATCATATACTATTGTCAGAAAGATCGGTAATTGATTAAAAACCTATTATTAGTTGAAAAATAAAAATAAAATTATATTAATACATGAAATTTATTAGTTTTTGACATATAAATATTATTTTATTTTTTTTTTAAACAAAATGTCATTTAGTTATTAGGTAGTTGTTCACATTTAGAATTATAATTGTTTATATTTTTAAAAAGATTTAATTAATTTACTTTTTATTAAATTATTGTCGTTGACTATCTTCAAACACGATTAATGTCTATTAATTATATTGAAATGGTATTAGGTGCTCCAATCACAATGAAATTATTTATTTTCATACATAAGCTAAAAACTCTCTAATTTAAGCATAAAAATAAAATAAAGTAATAAAAATTATTTACATTAGTTAAAACACACGAATTTAAACGTAATAAAACAAAATGATAAAATTATATATATAAATAAAATTTTTATTTCATTTTGAATTACTTATCAAATAAAATTATAGTGAAAAAAACTTCTATTAATAATTATAAATTATCAAAATTTTTAATATTGTAAATATTATAAAAAGTTAACAACTTTTTCAAAATCCCTGTAACGCCCCTGCTCCAACCACTAGTGGAATTGTCTGCTTTGGCCCACCTCATCTTGAGCCTAACGGTTTTATCCCATAGGTGGAATGGAGAACTTCCCAGGAGGCCACCCATCCTAGGATTTCTCTCAAATGAGCATGCTTAACCCTAGAGTTTTTCAACTCTCCAGGCCATTTCACTAAAAGGCGCTTTTAGTGATTAGTTTCCTCCATTTCAATATATGATTCGGTTCATTCCTGTCCTCCATTTGGACAAGGGCACCAATGAGCCTTGCCCTCCCAGAGGACCGCTCTAGCGGAGACCTTCCCTTTCCGCACGGGATGTTACAAGCCCACCAGCTTCAGCCTAGTTTGTCCCTGAACCACACATCTACTAGAGGAGGTCTGGCTTTGATATCAACAATGTCACGACTCGTTCCCATGAGCCAGACCGGTACTAGGACTTGGGTCAACGTAAGGCCCCCGAAGCCCGTAGTAAGCCCATATTGAGCCCAATTTTAAGAAATCAATCAGACAGCGTTCGGTCATAAAAGAGACTATTCAACGAAGAGTTATTGATACATGCACTTTGCATAGTCATTTAGGTTTAATTTCATGGCCATTTTATTCATTTGTTAGTTACTTTTAGCCAATTTTATTAGTTATTTAGGTAGTTTTTCACAATTGTCAATTTTTGGATTAATTTGTAATTTTACTTTGTTTTGTAGGAAAAATAGTGTTTTTGAGGGACTAAAAAAGAAATTTTACCAATGAGGAGTGATTTCTACAGCCAAAGATGTCAAAAACAAGTTTGAAAGTTGAAGTATGCAGTAGCGAAATTACGCATAACTTGCCGCATAAGTTGTGCAGTTTTGCACAGGGAGAAGAAGCAATTTTTCCATTCCTGCAGAAATCTGCATAAGTCACTGCATGACTTATGCAGACTTACTCCTTGCTTATGCAGCTTCACACAGAGGGCCAAAAAACCTGCCGAAAACTGCATAAAGGACTGCATAACTTATGCAGTACACTTATGCAGTTTTATAGAGTCTTCATAATGAGCTGGCAGAAGATTTCCTTATATAAACTACATCTCAAACACACCATTTTAGGGCTACTTGTCAGAAAAAAAGATATAAATATGTTCTTATCTCATTTTAGAAAGGGAGGAGAAGACAAAAGAGGAGCAGCAGCAGGGGAAGAGTCAGAAAATAGAGCAAAACGTCACCTCTCCATTTCTAGACTAGATTTGGAGTTTTCTTCCCTTCTTCCCTATTTCCTACCTTTCTTATATTGGGTTTCTTAGTTCTTAGCTTAGATTTAAGATTTATTTCCATATTAACTCAGAATTTATTGTAAATATTATGGATAGTGAGTAGTTTTCATTAGATTCTGGAGTTGGGATATAATATTTGAGATATTTTGTGGATTTTGATTGGGTAATCTATATTTTGTGATTTTATTGAAGTTTTATTCATTTCTTGTGTGCTCAATGACATGCTTAGTGTAAGATCCCATTAAGTATTATTCTTAATCCATGGTTGAAGCACCGAATGGAGAAAACCTTTTGATAGATAATCAAAAAATTGGACTTAATTAACTTAGATCTAGAAATAGACTAAGGATTAAGAGGATTTACAGATTAATTGAGGAACTTAATGGGTCTTGATTAATTTTAACTCCACGAAAGTAGGATTAGATTGATTAAGGCACTCTTTGTCCCACTCGAAAGAGTATTCAAAGGATTTAAGAATTAATCTCCTTAAAATCCGTAAATTCCATAAGATTGGGTAACCAATTTAAAAATCCCAAAATAGCTTGAATATGATCTCCTGAACTCCGGAATCGCCTCTTTTATCATTGTTAATTTCTAATTGAATTTAATTACTTGACATTTTAAATCTTGCATATTTCAATTTGCTTATTTTAATTTGATGCAAATTTAGTTAAATCATTACATTGTTGAATAGATTATTAATTTTGTACATATAGATTTTACACTTCAATATCTATCAATTTATTGCTTTAATTTCAAAATTAGTTCAAATTAGTCAATTTTTATATAAAAAATTTAATCATTAACACAACTCCTCATGGGAGCGATATCTTTTCTATATTACTTGTACGACTCGTGCACTTGCGGTTGGGCCACATCAAGTTTTTGGCGCCGTTGCTAGGGAGTTATTTGTTTAAGATTGAATTATTGATTATTTTAGTTGTTTATAGTTTTATTTTTGTTATCTTTTCATTTTGTGTTTGTTTGTTTTTTTTTTAGGTACTCTTAATCTTTTATGAGAAGAGTTAGAAGCACAAGTGACACATCCTTATTATTTAATCCTGAAATTGAGAAATTTTGTAGAGCCAACACGAAAGAAACCAGAAAAAGGAAAGAAGCCTTAAGAGCAACTGAAATTGAAGCAGAAATAGCTAATGAAAGAATTAGAATTGGTGGTGGTAATGCTGGAAATGATCGAAACAATGAAAATGCAGCCCAAGGTGAAGAGGTTGTAAATGCTAATGTGCCCAGGGGAATTATGATGGATCATGCTTTTTCTCGTTTTGATGACTTAAGAGAGAGATAGCAAGACCAAGAATTGTTGCAAATAGCTACAAGATGGATTTTGGGGTTCTTCAAATGATTCAAAATTCCCAATTTGGGAGACATCTTTCTGAAAATCCATAAACACATCTAAAGAAGTTTGCTATGATTTGTGATATGCAAAAACAACCTGGAGTATCTGATGATCCAACAAGATTGAAGCTATTCCCATTCTCTTTGAAGGATAGAGCATTGGATTGGCTTGATTCTTTACCTCATAACTCCATTATAAATTGGGAGCAACTCACTAATGCATTTCTTGTACAATATTTTCCACCTGGAAAAACTCAAGAATTGAGGAATCAAATGACAGCTTTCAGACCAAGAGAAGATGAAACTCTTTATGATTCATGGATGAGATGGAAGGAATTAGAGAGACAATGCCCACATCATGCCATTCCAAAATGGATGATAAATTAGAATTTTTACACCAATGTTACTCCTGCAATTAGAGGGATTATTGATGCTCAAACAGGAGGAGCATTTATTATGCAGCATGAAGATGAAGCTTATGAGCTATTGGAGAAAATTGCAAAGAATACTCATCGTTGGAGTAGTCCAAGAGGACCAGCTCCAACTCAAAAGAGGCAAGCTGCTGGAATGTATGACCTTGATCTATTCAACATGATTAATGCAAAGTTTGATGCACTTACAAATGTTTTGGTTAAGAAGATGAAAGATTTAAGTATG
Source organism: Hevea brasiliensis (assembly GCF_030052815.1). Lineage (NCBI taxonomy): Eukaryota > Viridiplantae > Streptophyta > Magnoliopsida > Malpighiales > Euphorbiaceae > Hevea > Hevea brasiliensis. The sequence goes on from NC_079506.1 coordinate 20,044,731, forward strand.
TTGGTTAGTTCATCATCATCATCTGGAAGTTCACAACAAGTTGCTTATGCAGAAGGAACTACCAGCTGTGGAATAGACTATGGAGAGCAAGCTGCATATGTTGGTAATTATGGAAATAAACAAATGGGGAATCCTTACTCTCAAACTTATAATCTAACTTGGAGGAATCATCCTAACTTTTCATGGGGAAATCAGCAAAATCAAGTCCCAAATCAGAATCTTCAACCACAACAGTAATAAGGAATTCCATATCAGCAAAATAGGCAACCATTGCCTAATTTTCAGCAGAGAAACATGAATCCTGCACCTTCACCAAAACAGCAAGAATAAGGTTCCATCACAGAAGCTTTATTACAACAAATTCTTACTAAACAAACTAAGCATGATGAAGAGATGAGAGAGATGAAAGCAAGGCTAGAACAGATGCAAACACATAACAGAATGTTAAAAAATTAGATTGCACAACAAGCATCTTCCTCAGGTATCAAGTCTTTTGCAAAACTTCCAAGTCAACCGGAAAACCCAAGAGAGCAGTGTCAAGCTATTACTTTAAGAAGTGGGAAGGTTGCAAACAATGAGAAGAGTAAAAATAGTGAGAAGAGAGAAAATGAGAAAGAAATTGATGAGAGCGAAAAACAAGAAAGTGAGAAAGAAAGTGTAGAAAAAGGTAAAGAGAAAATTGAAGAGAAGGAAGAGAAGTATATACCTCCAGAGCCTTACAAACCACAACTTTTCTTTCCACAAAGATTTCAAAAAGCCAAGCTTGATAAGCAATTTGGGAAGTTCTTAGAGGTTTTGAAGAAGCTATACATAAATGTGCCTTTTATTGATGCTCTTTCATAAATGCCCTCTTATGTAAAATTTTTAAAAGAAATTCTCTTAAACAAGAGGAAACTTGAAGACCATGAAACTGTAGCTTTGACAGAAGAATGTAGTGCCATACTCTAGAAGAAACTTCCTCCTAAGCTTAAAGATCCCAGAAGTTTTTCAATTCCATGTCATATTGGAGAGTCATGTTCCACAAAAGCTTTATGCAATTTAGGGGCTAGTGTTAGCCTTATGCCCCTCTCCATTTATCAGAAGCTTAATATGGGAGATCTTAAGCCAACCCACATTTCTCTTCAGTTAGCTGACAGATCAATTAAATATCCTGAAGGGATTTTGGATAATGTGCCTCTGAAGGTTGAGAAGTTCTATATACCTGTTGACTTTGTCATCTTGGACATGGAAGAGGATTCTAATATCCCAATTATCTTGGGAAGGCCCTTTCTAGCTACAGCAGGAGCATTGATTGATGTTAAGGGAGAAAAATTGACTCTTAGAGTTGGTGAAGATCAATTGGTTTTCAATATTAATAACACCATGAAGAAGCATCATTTTGAAGCTGATACTTGTTTGAGAATTGATATCATTGATAAGCTGGTTGAAGAACACTTCAGAAAGAGATATCCGGAAGATCCACTTGAAAATTGCTTAGTTCATGGAGGAAGCATAGACTATGACAACCCTTATGTGGCTGCATATGCTCAACATTTAGAGGGTAGTCCACCATTCATTTCTGCTCCAGTTTTTCAACTCACACAAAAGGAAAAAGTCGAATCTAAGCAACCATCATTCAAGGAAGAAGATGCACCTAAGGTAGAACTTAAGCAAATTCCTTCTCAGCTCAGGTATGAATTTCTTGGCCCCAATAACACTTATCCAGTAATTGTAAATGCAAACTTGAGCACTTTAGAGGTTGATAAGTTGTTAAGAGTGTTGAGACAATTTAGGAAAGTTTTAGGATACACCATAGATGACATTAAGGGAATAAGTCCACACTTTTGCATGCACAGAATTATTTTGGAAGAAAATTGTAAGGCATCTATTGAACATCAGAGGAGGTTGAACCCAAATATGAAAGAAGTTATTAAAAAAGAAATTTTGAAGTTGCTTGATGCAGGGATCATATATCCTATCTCAGACAGTACTTGGGTGAGTCCAGTACTTATTGTCCCTAAAAAAGGTGAAATGACAGTGGTCAAAAATGTAAATAATGAATCAATTCCCACTAGAACAGTGACTAGTTGGCGAATGTGCGTAGATTGTAGAAAATTAAATATTGCCACTAGAAAAGATCATTTTCCACTTCCCTTCATTGATCAAATGTTAGAAAGACTGGCTAGGCATTCTTATTTTTGCTATTTAGATGGGTATTCGAGATTTTTCCAAATCCCTATCCATCTAAATGATCAAGAGAAAACCACTTTTACTTGTCCATATGGAACCTTTGCCTATAGAAGGATGCCATTTGGGTTGTGTAATGCACCAGCCACTTTTCAAAGGTGTATGATGGCAATCTTTTCAGATTTCATTGAAGATATAATGGAGGTTTTTATGGATGACTTTTCTGTTTATGGATCTTCATTTGACACATGCTTGGCTAACTTTTCTAAAGTTTTGCAGCGATGTGCAGATACTGACCTTATGTTAAACTGGAAAAAGTGTCATTTCATGGTTCAGAAAGGGATAGTGCTTGGACATTTGGTGTCTAATAGAGGAATAGAGGTTGATAAAGCCAAGGTTGAAGTGATAGAGAAGATGGCTCCTCCTACCAATGTCAAAAGAATTCGAAGTTTTTTAGGGCATGCCCGGTTCTACAGACGCTTTATCAAGGATTTTTCTAAAATAGCCAAACCTTTGTCTAATTTGTTAAGTCATGACACACCATTTGTATTTGACCAAGAGTGTTTGGATGCCTTTTATAGGTTGAAGCAAGCTCTTATCACTGCACCAATCATGCAACCACCTGATTGGAGTCTACCTTTTGAAATTATGTGTGATGCTAGCAATTATGCAATTAGAGCTGTTCTTGTTCAAAGAAAAGACAAAAGGACTTATGCTATTTATTATGCTAGTAGAACGCTGGAAGATGCTTAAACAAATTATGTAACAACTGACAAGGAATTCTTAGCAATTGTCTTTGCATTGGAAAAGTTCAGACCTTACATTATTGACTCAAATGTGGTTATATTTTCAGATCATGCTGCTATTAGGTATTTACTCTGTAAAAAGGAGGCTAAACCTAGGCTCATTAAGTGGATTCTGATATTACAAGAGTTTGATTTGGAAATTAGAGATAAGAAGGGGGTTGAAAACGTAGTTGCGGATAATCTTAGTAGGTTGAAATTGGATGATGAAGAAATGGATGCAGTCCCTATTGATGAGTTTTTCTTGGACGAATAACTTTTCTCTCTTGTTGCTAAACTACCTTGGTATGCAGACTTGGTGAATTATCTATCTTGTGGAGTTTTACCTTTAGGAATGACATGGCAACAAAAGAAAAAGTTTTTGCATGAGGTAAAATTTTATAGATGGGATGATCCTTTACTCTTTAGGAGATGTTGTGATAGTTTAATAAGAAGATGTATTCTTGATGAGGAGATACAGAGTGTTATGCATCATTGCCATGCTTCTGATTATGGAGGACACTTTGGAATCTCTAAAACAGCTAGTAAAATTCTGTAGGCTAGTTTCTTTTGGCCAAACCTTTTCAAGGATATGAGGAAATTTGTGTTAGAATGCGATAAATGTTAAATGAGTGGAAATCTGTCAAAAAGAGATGAAATGCCCCTAAATAATATTCTTGAGGTGGAATTATTCGATGTATGGGGAATAGATTTTATGGGCCCATTTCCTCCTTCATATGGTAATAAACACATTCTAGTTGGAGTCGACTATGTGTCAAAGTGGGTAGAAGCTATTGCAACTCCAACTAATGATGCTAAGTGGTAGTGAAATTCTTGAAGAAATTTGTCTTGAGTAGATTTGGAGCTCCAAGGGCTGTGATTAGTGATGGGGGTTCACATTTTTGTAATAAGCAATTTGAGAGCTTAATGAGGAAGTATGGTGTAGTGCACAAGATAGCTACCCCATACCATCCTCAAACTTCAGGACGAGTTGAAATTTCTAATAGGGAACTCAAACATATTTTGGAGAAAACAGTGAGCAATTCTCGGAAAGATTGGTCTGTCAAACTAGATGATGCTTTATGGGCATTTAGGACTGCTTACAAAACCCTTATAGGAAATACTCCCTTTAGGTTGGTGTATGGTAAGTCCTGTCATTTACCTGTGGAGCTAGAGCATAGAGCATATTTGGGCCATTCAGACCTTAAATTTTGATCTCAAGCAAGCTGGTGAGAAGAGACTATTGCAACTTAATGAGCTTGAAGAATTGAGGATGGATGCCTATGAAAGTGCCCGTATTTATAAAGAAAGAACTAAAGTTTGGCATGATAAGCATCTTAGGAAAAAGGAATTTAAAGAAGGTGATTCTGTAACACCCTCCCGGTAGCAACTCCGTACATTCTCTTTGTTTTGGTGACGGTGTCGATGCAGACGACTAGAACGTCCGGAAAAATATTTAAACTAAAGTCAGGAACCATAATTAACTCAAATATTAATAAGAAAAATTTAGTAAAAATTTTAGAAATAAAATACAACTAAGTCAAATGAGCCGGTGCCCAAGCGATGGGTAACCAGAGGTAAGTTGCGGTTCTCGCAACGAGGAGCCCTAGACCCGGGGAAAAGTTCATAAAATAATTTTTGGGACTCCAGAGAAGGGTCATTGAGGTTCCTATGGCATTAGAATGCCAAGAAAATATTTAGAAAAATTTTTCAATCGGTACAGACAATTTTGAACCGTTAAGCCAAACGGAGGGCATTTTGGTCATTTCGCCTTCAGAGGTGATTTTTGGCCGACTTGTCCAGTTGAGTAAATAATTATTATGACATAAAATGTGAGTAAATATTGCTAAAAATAAAATTGAAAATAAGTAGAGAAGAAAAGAATAGAAAATGAGAAAAATGCCCATTTATGACATATGGTGATGCAATTTAAAAAGCTCCACCAATCACAATTTAACAAATTAATAAAAGGGATAAAAATGAACTAAATGAGATAAAAACAAAACAAAAACAGCCATCTTCTTCATTTCACTCCTCCATGGCCGAAATCAAGTCTATCTCTTCCATGAAAATTTTTCCCATCTCTCTCTTCAATTCTCATTGATTTTACTCCACTAAACCCTAAACCCCTTTCATTAAAACTTAACCACATCTCTTGGGAAAGTGTTTGGCAGCCTAGAAAGTGAAGGAAAGTGAAGATTTAAATTGGAAAATTCTGCCACTTAAAGGTTAGTGCATATATACACCTAAAGCTCTTTATTTCTATGTTAAGGGACTTGAAATAAGTAGGAAATTATAACTAAAATAAATAAAAATTATGTGTATGAATGCCATGAATTTCGGCAGCCCTATTGAAGGAATAGAAATGGAGTGTTTTGATGGACTTGAGGTGGATTAGAGGTTATGTTTAAACCATCTATGCATGTGGTTAGTGAATGGGTTAGTAACTAAGGTGTGTGGTGAAAACCTATAATGGGAACTAGGGTTTTAAGGGTGAAAATTGGACTTGGCATTTGAATTGATTAATGGAAATTCTAGTGGTCAATTAGTGACCATTTAAGGCAAGTTAATCATAATTTGAAGTGAGTTAATGCATGGCAAAGTGAATGTGTAGGCTGCCTAAAGACAGCAGCATGGTGACTGAGATTTCAGTCCACTTGCACAGCCATAACTTTGGCTGTGTAGGTCCAATTGGTGTTTGGCCAATTGGACATGAAACTAGGCTTATAATGACACATTTTTGCTGAAGAAACCATGCCCAAAAGACCAAAGCAAGAGGACCAAAAGTTGGCCCCAATCCGGATACCCTGCAACAGCACCTGCAGAAATGACCAAATGAACAGTAACTGTTCATTTGGCCATAACTCACTGTAGATATGGTCAATTGACCTGAAATTTTTACAGCAACAAGTTAAGACATAGAAAAACAACTTTCATGAAGAAACCTACCCGAAATTATGGCCAGAACCTATTCAAACATGCACTCACAGTCACTGTTCATGTTACTGTAGATATGGTAAATTCTGCAGTTTGGCAATTCGGCCAGCTGTGGTTTTTGGACTATATCTAGAGTTACAAAACTCCAAATGGAGTGATTCAAAAAAGGAAATTCAACTAGACAAAATAAGGAACAACTTTCATGTTTACCATTTCTTCAAATTCCCACTACAACAGTGCCCAATGGAACAGTAAAGTTGAGTTACAAAAACTGAAAATTCTGCTTCCCTTGGTTTAAACTTTGAAATGGTATAAATACTTAATGCCAACAAGTTTTGAATGCCAAATGTGGTATGTTGGGAGTGCCAAAGTCAATGTACATATTTTCTATCCAAAAGTCAACATTTTTGTTGACCAATGAGGTGAATAGTAACACCAAAACTTGAAATTCACAAAGTGAAGAATTTAAAAGTTTCAAATGCCCTAGTATACCTAACAAGATTGGTTTGGATAGTTTGGCATGCCAATAGGGTTCAGTTAGCAGTACTGCACATGGCAATATGCCATTCTGTGATTTCATGGCTTTTAGCCATTCTGACCTTGTATTGAGATTTGGCCTTGTGCCTGATATTATTTGACGCTTTGTTAGTTGCTGCACACCGGGAGATGCATACGTGACCGATGGTGTGACGGCCCGAGGTACTAGATACCCAATGCCAGTTTACCCGTTTATCCAGTCCAGTCGTCTATTGTAGGTTACTTGGGCAACCAAATGAATAAAAGTGGACAAAGTTAATGATATACAAATTCAAAACAAATGAGACATATACATTCACTACATATCTATTTTCTTGCTATTTCTTTTATTTTATTATTGCACCACTAAGCATTATTGCTTAGCGAGTTGCTTTTGCCACGCGTAGGTTCTGGAGATACAGATCGTGAGCCCAGTAGACCGCAGACTGGGTGAGTTCATCCTGCAGCTCTGCACAGTGTCCGTGTCACCTCACTACCTGCAGTGCATTGGTAGGGCACTAGGTGTCATTTTGTCATTTTGTAATTAAATTTTTATTTTCTCATATGTATTTGGATTTATGTAATGTATTTTGAGGTTCATGTAAATAATAAAGATTTATGATTATGTATGGAAGTAATTTGAGTATTTAATTGTTGTTTATATATGAGAACCCTGAGAAATGATGATTGAGAACTGAAACTGAACAATGTGAGATTTTGATATTGAGACTCTGTTGATGAATTGAAGTTGGGATTGTTTGGAAATTATTTGGAAGTTTTTTTAACAGGTTCCGAAGAACGGTTTTCTCCATTTTTAGCCGGTACTCTGCCGGATTTTCTTTAAAATTTTCGGAACCTCAAATAAATAATAATTTTGATAAATGGCTTAAATAAATTATATTTCATAAATTATATTCAAAAGCATGATATAAATTAATTAAGGTATATTAGAGTGTGCCGGTACACCGTGTGGCATTACTTATTCGGGTATACTGTACACGGGTAAGGGGTGTCACAGATTCAGTTTTATTGTTCAACTCAAGATTGAAATTGTTCCCAGGAAAACTTAAATCAAGGTGGACTGGTCCATATAGAGTTTCTAAAGTTTTCCCTTATGGAGCAATTGAAATTTGCAGTGAAAAATCTGGGATTTTTAAGGTCAATGGGCATAGATTGAAACATTACATAATTGGAGACCCAATAAAGGGAGCAAGCTATTACAAGCTCTCTGATCCCACACCTCCTTTTTAGTGAAATGCATGAAGAGTCCAGTTAAGGACTATAAATTAGCGCTCTTGGGAGGCACCCCAAGTTCTTTTATTTTGCTTTTGTTGATTTACTTTTATTTGCATTACTTTTGTTTTTGTCTTAAATCTCCCCAAATTCAATTTTTGACATTGTTGAATTTTGTCTTTTGTAGATGTATTTCAGTGGATGATGGTTGTTGCACTGCTGGGAAGTTACTCTTAATCTGATATTTTATCCATTAACTCTCCCAAGATTGGTTTATTTTTATTGTTTTCTGTGCAGGACACTTTCTTGGCTTATGTAGAAAAAATTTTAGCGAAAAGGGTCTACAGCATATGGTATTTTTGTTAGTAGTATGCCCTAGAGCATATCATTTAGTATGTATCTTATACATCTTTTATTAATAAAAGGCATTTCCACTTTTCCATTTACATAATATATTTATGTGTAATAGAAAAGGTTCATTGATATTTTATTAGAAATTATATTCTTAAGTTGTTAAGAATATGAGTGACAGTATTTCTAGTACAAAGTATCATAAATAGGTTCACAATCGAGGATACTTCACAATAAGGACATGACTTATCCAGAAAGATTATATTCATGTTTGTTCCCAAGTTATTTATATGAGATATAAATAAGATGGAATGGTGAGTGTCGCAAAGGGATTTTGCGGTCGCCTGGACGATCACTCACCGAAGTGGGAAAAATGAGGAGTCGCCACCTTAGTTTTGAGGGAAACTAAAGAAAACCATTTGGGAAAATAAATTAAAAATGAAACCACTTCAAAACAGAGATTCTAGGTTCGGGGTTCGTAAACGGGTGGGGAAGGTGTTAGGCACCCCACCTCGTCCCTTAATAAGGGTAAGTAGATTTAATTTTGCGTTCTTTATAAATTAGTTAAGAGGGCTCGGATGGAAATGTTAATCCTTTTTTCAAAAGGAAATTTTGATCTTTCACTAAATTCGGATCACTCAGATACACAAGTAAATGAGACCACCTTTGTGAATTGACGTTACGAATTTTTTTAGTTCTGAGATTATTTTGCGTACGGGTTAAGATTTGGTGTGAGAATCGGATAAGAACTCTCCTTCAATCTCTTTTAAGTTATTTATTGAAACTTTGGAGGGAGATCGGATAAGAACCCTCCTCCGATCTCCTCTAGACGTTTATTAAAACTTTTGAGTTGAGACCGGAAAAGAACTCTCCTCCGATCTCTTTTTAATGTTTATTAAAATTTTGAGGGGAGATCGGATAAGAACTCTCCTCCGATCTCCTCTAGACATTTATCAAAATTTTTGAGTTGAGACCGGATAAGAACTCTCCTCCGATCTCTTTTTAACGTTTATTAAAATTTGAGGGGAGATCGGATAAGAACTCTCCTCCGATCTCTTTTAGATTAACAGGAGCCTGAAAGGGACTTTTCCGATCTCCCGGATTTTAATTTCGGCTATATGACATAAGAGCCTAAAGCTAAGGATTCTGGCATTCAAAGATGCTGGGGATAAGGCTTCTCGATACCTTTTGGCTAGATGGGGAAAACTAGACTTGATTTACCGACCTTCCATGTATTCATTTTACCAATATCTATTAATGACCGATATATTCTGTTTTGTTTATTTTGGTTTTATTCCACTTTATGACCTCTTTGTCGAATTGCTGTTTACGTCAGCCTAATAGTTTGGCTATCTTCCTGACGCGTTATTCAGGTTCTCTCTTTTAAAAGAGACCCCTAAGTTGCAGTTACCTACGTCTTGCCTGACCATTTACACGCTACTAGGAACCAGAAAAACTTGCATTCAGAAATGACGAAGATTAATAAAACGACGGACTAATCAATAAAGAGATAACTCGAGAGTAACATTCTTTTGGGTCCTTTTGCACAAAATGAACTTGGAGAAAATCACATACGCAAGAAGAACAAAGAAAGTGCGAAAAGTAAATGTAAACATTTAGTAAAACAGCAATATGAGCTCTTACCTGTGAGGAGCCAAATCTACTGAAATAGCTACGGGGTGGCAAATAGAGATAAGACAGTGGACTGATTAGCCTGAGAGCTGATGTTCGTCGGGAAGTGAAGGGAGCTCAGCTAAAATATAATCAGATTAAGATAAAAGCCGAGTGGAATGAAGTTTAGCTTAGACAGTGGGAATGAAAACAGAGATGATAAAGGGCTGAAAGTGAGGGTGTGACCAGATAATGAACAAACTGGAAATGTAGAGTTCCAGTATTCAGAATCCTTTTCAAGAAACACTTCAGAAAACTAGTTTCAAAAGTTTTTCCAATCGACACTTCAAAGTAGCGGAATAACAAACTAAATGAAGTTTTCAGAGTTCTTCCGCTATAATAACAGCCTCTCTTTTTTTGTCCGTCCCTCCCCTTGAACAGTTTTTCATGCTGGTATTTATAGGAATCGGGTGCTCCCCATGAAGGGTCAGGATTTATTTTGAGGGAGATGGAGGGTCAAGATTTCGAAGGACATGATCGGATGTCCAGGAATTAAAGAGAATCAAAATGAATGGCTGAGATCTCTCTTCAGAATATTTGTCCTTTTCTTCTTTCGATCTAACGGTCCCAAATCTTCTTGTCCGGAACGATCTGAGGGCTAAGAGCGAAAGCGCCGGTATTGTCGTCTTCTCTCTTGATCCAAGGGTTCGGATTTATCCTTACAAGTGAGATCAACGGTGGGGATTGGGATATACAGGATCATGACATACCACGCGCTGTCGACGATTACGGGCGATTCTTAGGCGTGCGGTGGAGATCTCGCCTGCAACGCTTTAACTACCTCGGCTCTGATTCTGACAACGGTTATTTGGGATTTGTCTTATTCCTTTTGTCTTCCGATCCCTCTTCTTGACACGCTCCTATTCCGATCTCTCATGTTAATCTCCCGTCTTCCGATCTATTATTCCGATCTCTCCTTTTCTCTGGTCCGGTCTGGTCAAAGCATTAATTTCCCCTTGATTCTCGAGGCGTTCGCTTCGTTTTCTGCTCAGCAATAAATGCTCATTTTCCCCTATATATACCCCTGTCGACAGAGACATTTCCTTCATCTGATTTTCCTCTCTTCCTTCTTACTTTTCCTGTTCTAGCTGCTCCGGTGGAAGTTCCGGCCATGATGGTGGTTTTTGATCCCTTTCCGATGAGCTTCTTTAACCACCGGCTGAAAATTTACGATCCCGGTGATCGCATAACCCTAACTGACGATGGTGAGAGAACTGGATTTGACCGATCTGTATTGCGGACCTCGGTTGTACCGATCTCGAGTCGCTCAACTGAGTTCATTCGGCTTCTCATCACATTGAGTGTTCCGACAGCGGCTTTCCTCCACATTGGGTGTTCCGACAGCGCCTCGGTTCTGGTCGGTGACACCCCTTTGGATCAGTCACAATGTGACATTCCGATCCCTAGAGATCGCCCAAATGATGTATTTTGTTTTCAATGCAATCCGATCTCTAGAGATCACAGAAATGATGTAATCCAATTTTAGTGTAATCCGATCCCTAGAGATCGCCCAAATGATGTAATCCGATCTTTTGAAAATAAAGACTTTATTTTGTCGATTATCATCTTATTATTTTTGCATTGATTATTTTCCGATCTCTAATGTGATTATCCGATCTGGTTCTTTACCTGAATGACACTTAACTGATCCTTTATTCAAAATATTCAACTTATTATGCCGATCTCCAATTAAACGATCTCGGAACATTCGAATATTTGAGAGAAGTGTCAGAACAGCTGTCGAGTCCCACCAATCGATGCGTTGCCTAGAGCCTCGCGAGCATTAAATGCTCGGACTAGTATAAATAGGGGTGGGAGGGTTAGCCAGTTGTTCTCTTATTCCATTTTCAATCCCCTGCTCATAACTTCGTAGTTCTCTCGTTTTCTCAAGTTCTTCCGACACTGATCAGACTCCGGTAAGGGCTTTGATCTTCTTTTTTAGTTTAAGTTCTTTATTTCTTTTGAAAATGAGCGGTGCCGAAGGTCAAAGAGCGGCGAGCCCTCCTTCCATTCAGTTCTCATGGTCGTCCGATGAAGAAGAGGTAGTCGGGCCAAGCACGCAACCTGAACCTCCTAGGGCTTCCGCCTGTGCCTGGGGCGGGTCATACCATCAAGGCGTGCACTGCTTTGAGGAGGGAGACTCTCCTATAGATGAGCTTCCATCGGTTCTTGAGTATCCGACCGCAATCGCTTAGCCAAGAATATAACATTCGGCCTGATTTGTACGAGCTAATCAAGTGCCACGGCGATCTTCGTGTCGATCACTCCTTTGAAGAGAATGACATGGTTATGGTGTACGAGGAACGCTTAAAGGCCGCCTTCTTCCTCTAGATGACTTCTATAAGGAGGTCCTAAAACTTCACCGAGCGTGCATTGCTCAAATTCACCCTAACTCATGGCAGATCTTGGTAGCCTTCCGAGGTCTATGCCGAGCTAAGGGAATCAGACCTACGGCTAAGGTGTTCGCCGAACTGCACAGACTAACTTGCCGAAAGGATGACGAACACTGGTTCTTTCAGCGAAGCCTCATTGCGGGCTCTTTTCCGATCCGCCTCATCCCTTAAGAATTGGAAGAACTGCTTCTTCATTCTGAGGAGCAAAGATCCGAGCTACTTTGAGGACTTCCCCCGCAGCAGGTGGTACCAGGGGCCTTTGCTTCCGAAGCATATTACCCTGAACCAAGAGGAAAGCTTAATAGTGATGGATCCAAGAGTCCGCAGCCACTCAAAAGTATTCTTGTTTGGATCGCCGAGTTGCACCATTGGACCATTCAACTGCTCACCGGCCAAGACCGCGAACTTCCGCTCTCTGACCTCGGCATTGGTATTTTCTATATCTCAGCTCTCAGGACCTTAGCGATCTCACTGACCTTTTCTTTGTGCAGGTATGGCGGGGGGTGAGGGTTCTAGGAAGCGGAAGAAGGACAAAGAGATCTCCCGGAAAATAAAGGAGATGAAGCGTTCGGAAATGCTTCGAACACCTGGTCATGAATCTGGGGAAGTACAAGGGGACCCGCCTCAACCTTCGGATCTGCCGACCGCTGAAGCTGTCCGATCTCCTCCTAGATTGGAAGAGCAGCCTCCGGCTCTTCCAGTTGTTCCAAGCACAGAAAGGGGTCCTTCTCAATCTTCTGGGAGGACCTCTTCTCGTGGCGCTCAAAAGCTAATCGAGTCCCTGAAGAATAACCGGACTGTTCGGGAGAACCCCGGTTTTGCCCAAGTCTTGGGGTCTTCCATCTTCCTTCGGGAGGATCGGGACAGGCTATCCTCGAACAGCCTTGATGATATCTTGACTCAATCCATGAGCCTGAACGTGGAGTGCCTGGTGAATCAGACCATGGTTTGGGAAAAGGTTCAGCGTCTGGGTAAGGAGATCGGGAAGAAAAATCAGGAAATGGCTTCCCTCCGATCCCAACTCTCATCCGCTCAAGATTATATATCTCAAGTTGAGGGGCGGGCGAAGTTTTATGAAGACAGGGTGGCCGAACTGAATCTTGTTCTGGCTGAAAGGAATCGGGTTCTCGGAGAAGTCCAGCGCCATGTGCCAACGGCCGCTCAGTCGCCGAACTCATCGAAGAGCTTAAAGAGAAAGACGGGGAGCTTAAGGAGAAAGATGAAGAGATGGTGACGGGAATAGCCGGGGCCTATGTGAATGCTCACAAGGACCTCTTGGTCGAACTCCAGAAGCGTTACCCAGGGGAGGACTTCTCTTGGATGGCCGACCTGGCTCCTGAGGGCGACGGTGAGGACAGTGAGGAGGAAGCCGAGGGTGAGAGAGAGAGTGAGCAAAATGTAAATCAGGCTGGGGGTGACCCTCCAGCTGAATAGCTTGTACAAAAAATGAAATGAAATGGGCTGTCTCTTTTGTTCAATGAATGGATGTGATTGGAAAATCTCTGAATTGCCTAAGTATTTGATTTGTATGAGCATAGCGAAACAAGAACTAAATGCAATTATTAATCTAAGTATAAGAGATCGGAAAGCACAATAAGCATGAGATCGGTGGGGAAGAAATGCTGAATGGGACTTGATTAAAATTGAAAATTTAACTTGAACACTTAAGATTGGAATCCTTATTAAACCGAACCAAAACCTTAACTCTTAAACTTTCGAAAGGAAGATCGGCAATAAAACTGGTAGGAAAAGATCTAGTGCCAGTTCATTTATCCGGAATATACTTGACGGGTCCTGAGTTTCGACAATGGGTTTGAGAGATCGGTGAGCGATAGACTGGTAAAGCTTTGACTGATGCGAGAACTTAACAATTTGATTTAATTCTTTGCGGGGAGAGATCGGAATTGTGACAGCCTGTCAAAGAGGGATCAGAAATGTGATTAGCTGTCCGAAGGAGACTTAGTACCGGGGATCGGTTTCAAAGTTTTATTGATTTTGGGGATCGGCCAAAATATGGTGTCGACAGTGAGTCTCATGCCATATGACAAACATGATATGCACTTATACATGATAAGTAGGTCAAACCAGTGACACTTATAACAAGCATATGGAGTTTACTCTTGTCAATGTATTGTCATAAATCATATCAGTGTATATAATCTTTAGACCTGAGATAGCACAGTTATCTTGTATATAGGTGGTTTGAGTTTGATACTGCTTTCATACTTGTACTATGTATGGGTATATGAGCATGTGTTGGCTCCTACTAATTATATATGGAGGTAGGTATTGATCAAGATGGAATCTGTTCCTCTAAATAAATAGGGATAAAATCCTATGTTCATTTAATTATTCTTGATGTTTCAAGTTCCTGGCCAGGACAGATAGATTTATTTAGAAAAGAGTTTCTGATGAGAAAATCTTTTAATCAAGAACTGGAATTAAAAGAGAACATAATATTCATAGCAAATGGAGTTTGACATAAACTATGACTTCAGCTTGAATTGGGATTTTGTAACAGAAAGATTCTAGTGCATGGTAACATATGATTATAGGTTCATTTAAGGTAAATCTTATTACGAATTGGGTGGCCATGGCATGCTATGCTAGGTGTTAACCATGGTCTATGAGGTGCATAAAATGGTTTAGAAAAATCATTTATGGTAAGAAAGAGTTCTGATGATATTAAGAGTTGATATCATGTCTCATTGCCAATTAATGATGAGCCTAGTAAGTCACACACATACACAAATAATCACTAATTTAAATATGATTTAATTAATTAATTAAAGAGTTTAATTAACTAATTAAATAGGTTTGGTTTGCAATTAGATTGCAAAGTCCCTAGCATGACTTGAAACCAAATCTAGGTTATTAGATGTATAGTATAAATTAAATTTATATTTAAAGTGTTTAAATATGAATTTAATTAATGAGAAATTAATTAATAGAGATTAATTAATTGATTTATATTTGATATAAATTTAGAAGAAGAGAAATAATTATTTTGGGTTGAGAACTCAAAATTAAGACACAGGGGTATTTTGGTCATTTCACAGGGTGATATGTGGCACCATGAGATGGTGACACATGGCACTACCCTCTATGGGTGGCCTTGCGACGCTTTGTGGAATTAAATCCTGCCTGCAGCTAGATTCGAACCCTTATCACTCACGGTTTTACTTCGCCTCTCACCAATTGAGCTGCAGCTCAATTGGTGAGAGGCGAAGTAAAACCGTGAGTGATAAGGGTTCGAATCCTAGCTCTGCAGAAGCGAAGGGATTTAATTCCACAAAGCGACAAGACTGTGAGTCGCAGTCTAGAAGGGTACTGGCAAGAAGGCCACCCATGAGGGGCTTGAGTAAGCCTGGTGTGACACTACACATAAGCTTGCCAAATATCTTTTAATCATGTAAGATGATTAAAATTAAGATTAAATATAGGTTTGATACTTGGCACAATGTGATTGGATCAATTAAACCTAGAGCCAATCAGAAGGTGACATGTGACAAATGTTTTAAGTGGTGATTGGTGAGAGGCGAAGTAAAACCGTGAGTGATAAGGGTTCGAATCCTAGCTCTGCAGAAGCGAAGGGATTTAATTCCACAAAGCGGACAGTACCTTGTGAGTCGCAGGTCCGGCCTCTAGAAGGGTACGCTGGCAAGAAGGCCACCCATAGAGGGGCTTGAGCTGGGGCCCCCTAAGCCGGGGTGTGACACTACACATAAGCTTGCCAAATATCTTTTAATCATGTAAGATGATTAAAATTAAGATTAAATATAGGTTTGATACTTGGCACAATGTGATTGGATCAATTAAACCTAGAGCCAATCAGAAGGTGACATGTGACAAATGTTTTAAGTGGTGACCTAGCTATATAAGGGAAAGGATGGAAAGAAAAATACCTAGCTGCTATTTGTTTCATTGGTGCCGCCCCAAAGCACCTCTCCCTTTCATCTTCTTCATCTCTCATCAATTACAAGAGATTAGCAAACAATCTCTTGAATTAAAAATACTAAAAATTCTTTCTAATGTCCTGTTTACATCTTTAATCTCTTAAAAGGAAAAACTTGATTTTCTAATTAATAGAAAAAGCTTTAGAAGTTGTTCAAGGGCTGCCATATGTGATCTTGGTGTGGACAAGCTAGAGAGATAACATCTGGTGTCCTAAAGACGCATCCCAAAGGTGCCAAACACGCTGCAGTGCATCAAGAGGTTAGGGCACTTCTTCTTGATCTAAACTAGGTTTCTAAAATTAATATGATTAATTATAAAATCTTAAATGGCAAATACAGATCCAAAAATATATTAAAAGAGTTTTAATATGTTGTTTATCATTGAAATCAAATAGATAAAAATAAATCTTGCATGATGCATGTGACCTTAGGTGAAAATTTTTGAATTCAATGGTATAAATTTGTGTTTTTCATGCTTTCGCTCCTTCAGTTGGTATCAGAGCACTATATTTGCCATTTAGATTATAAAATATGAGATTTGATTGTGTGATTTGATCAAAAGTTGATCAATTCATTGCTGGTTGGAATGAACAAGGTGGCGACATGGTGGAGTGCACCATGGGTGTGCATGGTTTGGCTCATCCCATGGTGTGCGCAAGGTTTGGCTTTTTAATTTGCAATTATTGAATGATCTAAAAGCTCATCCTATGTATAATTAAATTTTTTAATTAGAGTTTTAATCACACAATTAAATTTTGATTCAAGTCAGAATTTTAAAAATTGTTTGAATGTGATTCAAATCTGAATTTTTAAAGTTGTTTGAATTATATTCAAATCTGAATTTTTAAAGTTGTTTGAATAATATTCAAATCTGAATTTTTAAAAATTGTTTGAATATGATTCAAATCTGATTTTTAAAAATTGTTTGAATGTGATTCAAATATGAAATTTTAAGGTTGTTTGAATGTGATTCAAATCTGAATTTTTAAATTTATTTGAATGTGATTCAAATCTGAATTTTTAAATTTGTTTGAATCATATTCAAATCTGAATTTTTAAGTTGAATATGAGATATTCAATTTAATTTAAGTATGAATGTTTTATTTAATTGTTAAATAGTGATATGCATGATGGATGATCATGGACTATAAAAGACTAATGTGATTGGATTTATTTCTTTTATATTTCTTTGGGATTGTAAATTAATTAATTTATTTTAATTTATTTTGGGCATATATTATTAAGGTTGTAATAATTTTGGGTTGTAATTTCATTTATTTAGTTCTTGTAAATTCACCTTGGTATGCCAAGAATTACTATGTAATATTGGATTGCAAGAATAACAAGGAGGTCAAGAGCATTGGTGGGACCAGTGAGAGGAATTCAATATCAAGTATTGATTATGTACTCCTTCAGCAACTCTTGTAATATGGATGAATGAAATGCACCTAGGAATGCCCTGATTCAATCTTGGTGGCTCAGAATTGAATCCCTTAGAAAGTCCATGATCATACCATATTTATTATTATCCATAAATGCATGAGATGTATGGGAATGTATGCAATTATATGATATATGCATGCTAATTGGATAATGTACAAAGTGAGACCATAATAGTAATTAGGACAACTACAAAATCTTCCAAACAAATGAATAAGTTGGATATGCTATAATTAAAGTAATTATAACATGAGCCCTTCATTGAGGCAATTATTTTAAGAAATTTTAAATATTTGCATAGGATGCAATTAATTTAAGAGATTTTCTTAAGAATAATTGTTAAGTATGAGGTGTTGTAAATATGTAAATAGTTTGGTGGCCAATATTGGATGTACCTGAGGACATTAAAATTATTTGCATAATTACTGGCTCAATGGGATCAACTTAACTAATGCAAGATAAGTCAATAATGGATGTACCTGAGATTTTGAGCATTAGGGGCTAAGTAAAGGATTGAACCTCACATGAGATGTGATGGGCAAGGAGTTGCTCACTTATAGTTTATTGTAATTCCAATAATGGATGTACCTGAGGATGATTAATAGAATTATAAGAATTCAATCACCCACTAGAAATCCATCCAACTAGGATTTCCGTTTTCTACTTTGGAAGTGTAGGATTCGCTAAGTTAGTGGGAGGACCAATTTGATTAAAAGACCATAATCATTTTGATTAATTACATGATACATTTACTAATTAATCTGCTTATTTTCTGTAGTTTAATTTTCTGATAATAATGAGCACAGAACAACCACCACCATCCAATATCCTTGCAAGCATACTTGATCGCAATAGGTTGACAGGACCTAATCTGTTCAATTGGCTAAGAAATTTGAAACTTGTCCTGAACCTTGAACATATAGGATATGTTCTAGACTCAAATGTTCCTGGTTCCTTACTGTCACACCCTACCGTACCCCTCCGTAAGGCATAACATGATCCCGTAGTATACCTAATGAATTACCAACTTCGTCTACTGATAACCCATTAAATACATTACAAGGGATTTTAAACCTTTCTTACTTCTTTTTACAGTGGTGAGCACTATTTATAGGTGCTAACAATTTTTTTAACTGAAATGAAACCAAATAACAATTATGAGTATCAATAATTTCTGCAAAAATTTTGGCAAAGTGCCATATATATTTTGAACAAAACAGTTCTTCAAAAACCTGTAAAAAGCACTTCAAATATATTTCTCAATCCCAACTCCAACATCAAATCAACACAAAAAGTTTCTTAATATTTTCTAACTCAAATCCATAATAATTTTTCAGTGTTTTCAAAAGCTGAAATAAAAGAAATATATCACAATATTTACAAGCCAAGATAATTTACAAATTTATTTTACATTTTCAATGTACAATTTTAACTTACAACTGCTCAAAATCAAGAATAATATATACATACAGTGAACATATATTACAATAAAAAATACAAAATATGGTATACTCAATATACCCGATAAACTCACAATGAAGCACTAGCAGCCTAGTCTGCTGCCCTATCAGTCTGTCTACCTGCGACAGCAATGAAAAGCTATCGCTGAGTAAAATTTACTCAGTGGTGCACAATAACAATTTGAAATGTGATACATAAACTTTTATTGACAATTTACAAATCAAATAATTCACAATTCCATTTCACAATTTACAAAGTTCATATAAGCCAAATTTGATCAAACAGTTGAATAACACAGTTTTGCTAATCAATAACACCATTTGATCAAATAACTGAATAACACAGTTTTGCTAATCAATAACACCATTTGATCAAATAACTGAATAACACAGTTTTGCCAATCAATAACACCATTTGATCAAATAATTGAATAACACAGTTTTGTCAATCAATAACACAATTTGATCAAATAACTGAATAATACAGTGTTGCCAATCAATAACATAATTTAGGCCATGACACAATTTTTCCGTATATGCCATGTTGTACACCACCACAAGGCACACTCACCCCACTAATCGAAATCAATGAGGGAGGAAGCTATGTAACACACCAATGTTCGGTAGTGCGTTCTACTGTTCCTGTGACCAGTGTGGTCCGGACAGCTAAGATGCCTAGAACTATATTTAAATATTAGTGAGGAGACATAGAATAATGAAATACAAGAAAAGAAAATACAAGAAATACAAGAAAAGAAAATACAAGAAAAACAAAGGAAAAATAATAGCAATGAAATGTAACCAAGTTAACTGAGCCGAGAACCATAGCGATGGGTGATCGCACCAGGAAGTTGTGGCGTGGACCGTTGACTAGCCCTGGACCACAGGGAACCCTGGAAAATATTTTTAGGACTTAAATAAATGTCTATTGAAGTATAAATATCATTAGAAATATCAAAGAAAAATTAAATAATTAGTACAAAGAAAAACGAAAAATCGAGAAAATGACAAAAATCGGTGTTACCGAAAAATCGAGAATACAACCCGAATAGGGGCATTGTGGTCAGTTGACACCCTTAGTTTCCTTTTGGCCTAAATTTCAATGAAAATAAAGTGATATTAAATAGTGAAAACCCCATGAAAAATGAAATTGAAAATGAGAGGTATAAATAAGAAAATTAGGGGGTAAAACTTTGAATAATTGAAAGTTGAATTAAATTAATGTTATTTCTACATTAGTGGACCACTAACACTTTGTAAATCAATTAAAAATCTGTCATCTTCCACTAACTTCTGCAAGGCCATCTTCTTCCTCAAACTCTCCCTTGGCCAAACCAAAAAGCTCCCAAACTCTCCCATGGCCGTTCAAGCTCTAACCTCCATGCATCCATGATCCAAGCTCCCAATGGTTAAGGTTTCTTCATTAAACTTGACCACCACACCATGGGTAGTAGATAGGCAGCAAGAAAGTTAAGTTTTGGTGAGGTTTTGAAGAACTTCAAAAGTGGTAAGTGAGTGTTCTCAATTATTGTTTCATTAAACCTTGAATGGATGTTATGGGTAGTTGAATTGTGGAAGGATTTTTGAAGTTTGATGAGTTAAGGGTGAGGTAGATTTTTGGCAGCCATGGAACTTAAATAAGAGCAGTTTATCCTTGCATGTAAATGGTAGATTAAAGAGTTGATGTAAGTGTTTATGTGTGTAGGAATAAATTGGGTGATGTATATTAAATGTATGTGTGATAGTACACTTGATTTTGGAAGTTTGGAAACTAATTGGAAGAGATGTACAATTCGGCAAACTTAAAGTGTAGATCAAAATATGTTGTTTCATGCTTTGGTTTATGGAATTATATTGTTGAATTATGGTGCTTGTTATGGCAGCTTGTACATGTGTATAAAGGTTTGAGTTTGAACATGTAAATGAGCTTGTCATGCGGTTAAATTGTTTGTAATTTGGACTTGGAAAATTCTGGACTGTAATGTGTATATTGAGTGTGGTTATAAGCTGCCAAAATGACAAAAAATGAGTTGCTAAATGTGTTTATGTTATGGTACAAAACAGAAATGTCATGAAGGAAGTGACTTGGTAAGTGTTGAATGTGTCCTTTGATATGTGATGAAGAGTATGTTGCAGGGCAGTATATGTTTTGGCTTAGAACCTTAAGAGTGTGGCTCCAATTTGTATGAGACCAATTGGAGGTGAAACTAGGCACAAAATGTGCCAACTTTCATGGAGGAAGCTTACCAAAATTCTGCTTAGAAGGTGACTTGAAAAATGATCAAATCCGGATTAGTACATTGAAAGCCTGAAAATTGACCATTTGGGCAGCAGTTAGTGTTTTGGCCATAACTCACTCAAAACAGGTCCAATTGACCTGAAATTTTTACCATGAATAGTTGAGACATATATCTAAAATTCTTATGAAGACACCAAAGCCCAGAAATGGCCAGAACCAAGCCAAATAGCTTGCACAATTTCAGGTCCAAAAACTGGCCGAACCAAAAGTGACCTAAATATGACCTAAAGCTACCATTTTGGTACATTCTGTCCAGCATTGGTAGATTGACCATAACTTGGTCTACACAACTCAGAATGACCTGAAATTTTGCCCCGCGTGCAATAAGACATAGACCTACAAGTTTGTAGTTTGGACTGAAACCCGAAAACCGAGGGAACTAGGTCATCCGGCTAGGTCAAATTAGTATACCGAAATCCGACAAATTGTAATAAAATGCAATATACTTGAAAATGAATTTGGTAACATGTACCAACACTAAAAGGCTATAAAATGTGACATATTGGTAACATTAGAATTGACTCACTTAGAGTGTATTAAGGGTCAACATTATAGGTTGACTAATGAAATGAATTAAAGGGAATAGTACCAAGAAAATTTAAATATTGGATTTTATTGTTAGAAACAAATTCATTGAGTACTGAAACACTTTAAATTGTGTGTTTCAGTTGAAAAGGATATTGAGAAGCACAAGAAACACTGAGTTAGGGCCAAGAGGCATATATCAAAGGTTTGCGCACAATAGTTATTTTTTTTGAATTTTTCAATTGAAATAAATTATGATTATTTATATATTATTGTTTTAAATTGTGTTTGTGCACAATAATTTTAATTTCTTATTTTCTACTTAAAAATTTATTTGAACATTATAGTTTTAAATTGTGTCTGTACACAATACTTTTTATATTCACTGCTTTTACCAAAAAAAATTTATTTGGAGAAATGAGTTATGAATAATTTTTTTATTGTTTTGGCTTTGAGAATCTCATTTGGAAATTATTGTGTTGCCTACTTTACAAATGGAAATTTTGAGATAAAATGTGATTTGGGAGTTATATGAAATATTATGATTTGGAATTGTTTTGATTCACACTTGGCATGATACTATTACTATGTTCTTCCTCCATTTATGGGGTGAGTGTGATTATATTCCTCCCTCTTTGACTTATCAGTCTGAGGTGAGTGTGATTATGTTCCTCCCTCTTTGACTTGTCAGTCTGAGGTGAGTGTGGATGAATACTCATTATCTAGCTAGCTTCCTCCCTCATTGATTTCGATTAGTGAGGTGAATGTGCCTTGTCGTGGTGTACAACATGGCATGTGTGGAAAAATTTGTGTCATGGCCTAAATTATGTTATTGATTGCCAACACTGTGTTATTCAGTTATTTGATCAAATTGTGTTATCGATTGGCAAAACAGTGTTATTCAGTTATTTGATCAAATTGTGTTATTGATTGGCAAAACTGTATTATTCAGTTATTTGATCAAATGGTGTTATTGATTGGCAAAATTATGTTATTCAATTGTTTGATCAAATTTGTGTTATATGAACTTTGTAAATTGTGAAATGGAATTGTGAATTATTTGATTTGTGAATTATTAATAAAAGATTTATATATCGCATTTCAAATTGTATTGTGCACCATTGAGTAAATTTTACTCAGCGATAGCTTTTCATTGCTGTCGCAGGTAGACAGACTGACAGGGCAGCAGATTAAGCTGCTAGTGCTTCATTGAGAGTTCATCGAGTATATTGAGTATACCATATCTTGTATTTTGTATTGTAATGTATGTTCACTGTATGTATATATTATTCTTGATTTTGAGCAGTTGTAAATTAAATTTGTACATTGAAAATGTAAAATAAATTTGTAAATTATCTTGGCTTGTAAATATTGTGATGTATTTCTTTTATTTTTGCTTTTGAAAACACTGAAAAATTATTATGGATTTGAGTTAGCAAATGTTGAGAAATTTTTTGTGTTGATTTGATGTTGGAGTTGGGATTGAGAAATATATTTGAAGTGCTTTTTATAGGTTTTTGAAGAACTGTTTTGTTCAAAATACAAATAGCACTTTGCCAAAATTTTTGCAGAAATTATTGATACTCAAAATTGTTATTTGGTTTCACTTCAGTAAAAAATTTTTTAATACCTGTAAATAGTGCTCACCACTGTAAAAAGAAGTAAGAAAAGGTTTAAAATCCCTTGTAGTGTATTTAATGGGTTATCAGTAAATGAAGTTGGTAATTCATTAGGTATACTACGGGATCATGTTATGCCTTACGGAGGAGTAGGGTGTGACAAGCTAGCTAGATAATGAGTACTCATCCACACTCACCTTAGACTGACAAGTCAAAGAGGGAGGAACATAATCATACTCACCCCAGACTGATAAGTCAAAGAGGGAGGAATATAATCATACTCACCCCATAAATGGAGGAGGAACATAGTAACAGTGTTATGCCAAGTGTGAATCAAAACAATTTCAAATCACAATATTTCATATAATTTCCAAATCACATTTTATCTCAAAATTTCCATTTGCAAAGTAGGCAACACAATAATTTCCAAATAAGATTCTCAAAGTCAAAACAATAAAAAATTATTCGTAACTCATTTCTCCAAATAAATTTTTTGGTAAAAGCAGTGAATATAAAAAGTATTATGCACAGACACAATTTAAAACTATAATGTTCAAATAAATTTTTAAGTAGAAAATAAGAAATCAAAATTATTGTGCATAAACACCATTTAAAACAATAACATACAAATAATTATAATTTATTTCAATTGAAAAATTCAAAAGAAATAACTATTGTGCACAAACCTCAGATATATGTCTCTTGGCCCTGACTTAGTGTTCCTTATGCTTCTCAATATCCTTTTCAACTAAAACACACAATTTAAAGTGTTTCAGTACTCAATGAATTTATTTCTAATAATAAAATCCAATATTTAAATTTTCTTAGTACTATTCCCTTCAATTCATTTCATTAGTCAACCTATAATGTTGACCCTTGATGCACTCTAAGTGAATTAGGTTTAATATTACCAATATGTCACATTTTATAGCCTTTTAGTGTTGGTACATATTACCAAATTCATTTTCAAGTATATTGTATTTTATTGCAATTTGTCGGATTTTGGTATACTAATTTGACCTAGCCAGATGACCTAGTTCCCTCAGTTTTCGGGTTTCGGTCAAAACTACAAACTTATAGCCCTATGTCTTATTGCACGCAGGGAAAACTTTTAGGTCATTCTGAATTGTGTAGACCAAGTTATGGTCAATTTACCAATGCTGGATAGAATGTATCAAAATGGTCACTTCAGGTCATTTTTAGGTCACTTTTGGTTCGGCCAGTTTTTGGACCCAAACTTGTGAAA
Organism: Hevea brasiliensis; assembly: GCF_030052815.1. Lineage (NCBI taxonomy): Eukaryota > Viridiplantae > Streptophyta > Magnoliopsida > Malpighiales > Euphorbiaceae > Hevea > Hevea brasiliensis. The sequence continues at coordinate 20,069,325 of NC_079506.1, forward strand.
GCTATTTGGCTTGGTTTTGGCCATTTCTGGGCTTTTGTGTCTTCATAAGAATTATAGATATATGTCTAAACTATTCATGGTAAAAATTTCAGGTCAATTGGACCTGTTTTGAGTGAGTTATGGCCAAAACACTAACTACTGCCCAAATGGTCAATTTTCAGGCTTTCAAAGCACTAATCCGGATTTGGTCATTTTTCAAGTCACTTTCCAAGCAGAATTTTGGTAAGCTTCCTTAATGAAAGTTGGCATATTTTGTGCCTAGTTTCACCTCTAATTGGTCTCATACCAATTGGAGCTACACACTTAAAGTTCTAAGCCAAAACATACACTGCCATATTATAATTTGTTTATCCTTTACCAATTACACATCCTATGCTTATCAAGTTCACTCTTCCATGCCAATTCTGGTTTGTACCATAACATAAACACATTTAGCAACACATTTTTGGTCATTTTGGCAGCTTATAACCATTCTTAATATGCACACTATAACCCAGAATTCTCCAAGTCCAATTACAATAATTAAACACATGAATGCACCTCATTTACATGTCCAAATTCAAACCTTTATACACACATATATGCTGCCATCCATAACAACATAATTCAACAATATAATTCCATAAACCAAACCATGAAACAACACATTTTGATATTTTTCATAAGGCTGCCACAAGTTTACACATATCCATCAATTACCATTTTCACTTTTTAAGCTTCCAAATCATACCTTACACATGGAATTCAAGTACAATACAATCAAATATTTAAATCATCATTCAAACCACTATTTACATGCAAGTATAAACTGTTCTTATTGAAGTTCCATGGCTGTCAAAATGTACATCTCCATTAATTTATCAAGTTTCAAAAATTCTTCCATAAATCAATTACCCACAACCTTGGTTACACTTTTGATAAAACAAGAATTGAAAACACTCACTTACCACTTTTGAAGTTCTTCAAAACCTCACTAAAACTTAACTTTCTTGCTGCCTATCTACTGCCCATGGTGTGGTGGTCAAGTTTAATGAAGAAACCTTAACCATTGGGAGCTTGGATCATGGATGCATGGAGGTTGGAGCTTGGATGGCCATGGAGAGTTTGGGAGCTTTTTGATTTGGCCAAAGGAGAGTTTGAGGAAGAAGATGGCTTTGCAGAAGTTAGTGGAAGATGGCTTTGTAGGAGTTAGTGGAAGATGATAGATTTTGAATTGATTTACAAAGTGTTAGTGGTCCATTAATGTAGAAATAACATTAGTTTAATTCAACTTTCAATTATTCAAAGTTTTACCCCCTAATTTTCCTTATTTATACCTCTCATTTTCAATTTCATTTTTCATGGGGTTTTCACTATTTAATATCACTTTATTTTCATTGAAATTTAGGCCAAAAGGCAACTAAGGGTGTCAACTGACAACAATGCCCCTATTCGGGTTGCATTTCCAATTTTTCGGTAACACCGATTTTTATCATTTTCTCGATTTCTCGTTTTTCTTTGTACTAATTATTTAATTTTTCTTTGATATTTCTAATGATATTTATACTTCAATAGACATTTATTTAAGTCCTAAAAATATTTTTCAGGGTTTCTCGCAGTCCAGGGCTAGTCAACGGTCCACGCTGCCACTTCCCGGTGCGGTCACCCATCGCTAGGGTTCTCGACTCGTTTAACTTGGTTACATTTCATTGCTATTATTTTTCCTTTGTTTTTCTTGTATTATATTTTCTTGTATTTCATTATTTTATGTCTCCTCATCCATATCTAAGTGTAGTTCTAGGCATCCTAACTGTCTGGACAACACTGGTCACTGAAACAGTAGAATGCACTACCTAACATAGGGGTGTTACACTTACCTCCAGAGGCCACTCAAGAGGAACATGAAACTTTGGACAAGTAGAAGGAGCATGATATGAGAGCTAAGTGTTACATGCTTACTTCCATGAGTAATGAGTTTAACATGCAGAGTGCGAGTGAGATCCTCCTTCGCCTACAATAGTTGTATGGTGAGCATAGCAGGAATACTAGGTATGAGATATCTAGACAGCTATTCAGCATAAGGATGTCTGAGGGACAGAATGTTGGGGATCATGTCCATAAGATGATTTGGCTGATTGAGCAACTAGATCATCTTGACTTTAACATGGATTTCCAACTACAGACGGACTTGATCCTTCAGTCCCTTCCTGAGTCTTTTGGGAATTTTGTGACAAATTTCCATATTACTAAGCAAGAATGCACCTTGGCTGGTTTACTCAACATGCTGCTTATTGCCCAAAAGAATATGCCGGGCAATAAAGGAAAAGAGGTAGCTTTGATTACATCTTATTCTGTTGGAAAGTCCAACAAGAAGAAGGGCAATAGAAAAAGAAACCTCAAATTCTTGGTCCTTGCAAGAAAATAGCTAAACAGAAAGGGAAGACTAAAGCTGATATAGACAAAGGAAAGTGTTTTCACTGCCAGAATGATGGGCATTGGAATAGCAACTACCCAGAGTATAGCCAATAATAAAAGCTTGTAGTAACAAGATATTAGACTCCGGATTGGCAATGGCTCAACTGTTGAAGCCTTAGCCATAGAATCTAAATCTTTATACATGTGTGGACATATTTTGTATTTAAATAAGGTTTTGCATGTACCTGATGCCTTTTAAGAACATCATTTCTATATCTAGTTTGACTAAGAGATGGTTATGAATTTCAGTTCACAAATGATATTTGCAATATTTATTTTGGAAATAAATATATTGGTTCAGGTTATATGCATGATGGACTTTATTATTAAATAATAATGTTAAATACAAATCTAATGCAAGCAATATAAAGGAATGCAATGCCATGGTGAAAATCTACTCAAGTTCAAAATATATTTGGCACTTAAGGTTAGATCATGTTGCAGAAGATAGGATTGCAAATATGGAGAAAATGTGGATTTTATCCTTATTGGGCTCTAAGCCTACTCCACCTTGTGAATCCTGCCTTCAAGGCAAAATGACCAGATCACCCTTTGTTGGACAAGGACTAAGAGCTAAAAATATTTTGGAACTAATACATAGTGATATATGTAATCCATTTAAGGAAATGGTTAGAGGCTTTCATTACTTTATTACCTGTACTGATGATAAATCAAGATTTGGGTATTTGTATTTGATGAAATATAAACATGAATCCTTTAAAAAGTTTAAAGAATTAAAATCTGAAGTAGAAAATCAAACAAAAAAGAATATTAAAGCTCTTCGATCAGATCGTGGAAGTGAATATTTGAGTACTGAATTTGATGAATACTTGAGAGAGCACGACATTGTTTCCAGCTGACTCCTCCAGGAACACCATAGCTGAATGGTGTATCTGAAAGGAGAAATCATACCCTATTGGATATGGTATGTAGTATGATGAGCTATACTGATATACCAATCTCCTTTTGGGGATTTGCATTAGAATCAGCTTTGTATATTCTGAATAGGATTCCAACAAAATCAGTATCTTCCACACCTTATGAGATATGGCATGGAAGAAAACCAAGTCTTAAGCATGTTACGATTTGGGGTTATCCAGCTTATATCAAAAAGCTGAATACTGATAAATTGGAAACCAGATCAGAAAAGGGTCGATTTGTTGGATTATTAAAAGATAGTTTTGGATATTATTTTTGTTTGCCTACATCACAAAAGGTTGTGATAAGTAGAGATGCCACATTTCTTGAACAACAGTTTGTTCAAAAAGGAGGCAAAGGAAGACAAATAGAGTTAGAATTAGAGAATTCTGACTAACCAACAAATCAGATGGATATAGATCTATCTAGTCAACCTATACCCATTGATGAAACATCTACAGCTGTTCCTCATAGAATAACCAGGGTATCTCACCCACCAGTGAGATATGGTTTCCTTCATGAAGAAGAACAAGAGTTGTCTACTCATGAAGAAGTAGATCATGGAGATGATCCACTTACCTATTAAGAAGCTATATCAGATATAGACTCTTCAAAATAGATTGATGCTATGAAATCCGAGATTGATTCCATATATAAGAATCAAGTTTGGGATCTTGTTGACCCACCTGAAGGTATTGTACCTATAGGGAACAAATGGATTTTCAAGAAGAAAATTGGTTCTGATGGAAAGGTAGAGACCTATAAGGCAAGGCTAGTAGTGAAAGGGTTTCGCCAAAGACAAGGAATCGACTATGAAGAGACTTTCTCGCCTGTTGCCATGCTTAAATCAATTAGGATTCTATTAGCAATATCTGCATACTATGATTATGAGATTTGGTAGATAGATGTCAAAACAGCTTTTCTCAATGGATACATTGAAGAAAACATTTTCATGGAACAACCTAAGGGTTTTGAATCTGAAGATGGTTTCAAAGTGCGCAAGCTAAAGCGATCCATTTATGGGTTAAAACAAGCTTCGAGGAGTTAGAACATTCGTTTTGATGAAGCCATTAAATCATTTGGTTTTATAAAAAATGAGGATGAGCCATGTGTATATAAAAAGGCTAGTGACAGTGCTATCACTTTCCTTGTCTTATATGTGGATGACATACTGTTTATGGGTAATGATACAGGTATGTTAACAACTGTAAAGGTATGGTTGTCAAATACATTCTCCATGAAAGACTTAGGGGAGGCAACTTATATTCTTGGGATTCGCATCTATAAAGATAGAGCGAAAAGAATAATTGGTTTATCCCAAAGTCTATACTTTGAAAAGGTGTTAAAGAGGTTTAACATGCTTCATTCTAAGAGAGGATTGTTACCAGTAAGACATGATATCCATCTTTCTAAAGAGATGTCTCTAAAGACACCTGAAGAAAGAGATAAAATAGCTAGAATTCCATATACTTCAGCTATTGAAAGTTTAATGTATGCAATGTTGTGTACTAGGCTGGATATCGCATATGCTGTTAGTTTGACTAGCAGGTATCAATCCAATCCAGGTTTGGAACACTGGATAGCTGTCAAGAATATCCTTAAGTACTTGAGAAGAACTAAGGATTTATTCTTGATATATGGAGGTGGAGACTTGCAATTGGATGGTTATACTAATTTTGATTTTCAATCAGATGTCGATGATAGAAAGTCTACCTCTAGATATGTGTTCATTTGTAATGGAGGTGCAACCAGTTGGAAGAGTTCCAAACAGAGCACGACTGTAGATTTCACTATAGAGGTCGAGTATATTGCTGCATAAAATGTTGCAAAAGAAGATGTTTGGATATAAGAAACTAGAAATCCAAACACATAGAAAGACACTACCACATTATCAGAGAAATAGTTGGGCAAGGCAATGTAGCCATGTTGAAAATAGCATTAGCTAATAATCCAGTTGATCCATTCACTAAGCCTTTGTCACAAGTACTGTTAGACCAACATCTTGAGAAGATGGGTCTAAGATATTGTAATGAATGGCTTTAGTGCTAGTGGGAGATTGTTAGTAGAATGCCCTAGAGCATATCATTTAGTATGTATCTTATACATCTTTTATTAATAAAAGGCATTTCCATTTTTTCATTTACATAATATTTTTATGTGTAATAGAAAAGGTCCATTGATATTTTGTTTGAAATTCTATTCTTAAGTTGTTAAGAATATGAGTGACAGTATTTCTAGTACAAAGTATCATAAATAGGTTCACAATCGAGGAGACTTCACAATAAGGACATGACTTATCTAGAAAGATTGTATTCATGTTTGTTCCCAAGTTATTTATATGAGATATAAATAAGATGGAATGGTGAGTCTCATGCCATATGACAAACATGATAGGCACTTATACATGATAAGTAGGTCGAACCAGTGACACTTATAACAAGCACATGGAGTTTACTCTTGTCAATGTATTGTCATAAATCATATCAGTGCATATAATCTTTAGACTTGAGATAGCACAGTTATCTTGTATATAGGTGGTTTGAGTTTGATACTGCTTTCATACTTGTACTGTGTATGGGTATATGGGCATGTGTTAGCTCCTACTAGTTATATATGGAGGTAGGTGTTGATCAAGATGGAATCTGTTCCTCTAAGTAAATAGGGATAAAATCCTATGTTCATTTAATTATTCTTGATATTTCAAGTTCCTGGCCAGGACAGATAGATTTATTCAGAAAAGAGTTTCTGATGAGAAAATCTTTTAATCAAGAACTGAAATTAAAAGAAAACATAATATTCATAGCAAATGGAGTTTGACATAAACCATGACTCCAGCTTGAATTGAGATTTTGTAACAGAGAGATTCTAGTGCATGGTAACATATGATTATAAGTTCATTTAAGGTAAACCTTATTACTAATTAGGTGGCCATGGCATGCTATACTAGGTGTTAACCATGGTCTATGAGGTGCATAAAATGGTTTAGAAAAATTATTTATGGTAAGAAAGAGTTCTGATGATATTAAGAGTTGATATCATGTCTCATTGCCAATTAGTGATGAGCCTAGCAAGTCACACACATACACAAATAATCACCAATTTAAATATGATTTAATTAATTAATTAAAGAGTTTAATTGACTAATTAAATAGGTTTGGTTTGCAATTAGATTGCAAAGTCCCTAGCATAACTTGAAACCAAATCTAGGTTATTAGATGTGTAGTATAAATTAAATTTATATTTAAAGTGTTTAAATATGAATTTAATTAATGAGAATTAATTAATAGAGATTAATTAATTGATTTATATTTGATATAAATTGATTAGAAGAAGAGAAATAATTATTTTTGGTTTAGAAATCAAAATTAAGACACAGGGGTGTTTTGGTCATTTCACAGGGTGATATGTGGCACCATGAGATGGTGACACATGGCACTACACATAAGCTTGCCAAATGTCTTTTAATCATATAAGATGATTAAAATTAAGATTAAACATAGGTTTGACACTTGGCACAATGTGATTGGGTCAATTAAACCTAGAGCCAATCAGAAGGTGACATGTGGCAAAGGTTTTAAGTGGTGACCTAGCTATATAAGGGAAAGGATGGAAAAAAAAATACCTAGCCGCTATTTGTTTCATTGGTGCCTCCCCAAAGCACCTCTCCCTTTCATCTTCTTCATCTCTCATCAATTCCAAGAGATTAGCAAACAATCTCTTGAATTAAAAATACTAGAAATTGTTTCTAGTGTCCCGTTTACATATTTAATCTCTTAAAAGGTAAAACTTGATTTTCTAATAAATAGAAAAAACTTTAGAAGCTGTTCAAGGGTTGCCATAGGTGATCTTGGTGTGGATAAGCTAGAGGAACAATATCTGGTGTCCTAAAGACGCATCCCAAAGGTGCCAAACAAGCTGCAGTGCATCAAGAGGTTAGTGCACTTCTTCTTGATCTAATCTAGGGTTCCAAAATTAATCTGATTAATTCTAAAATCTTAAATGGCAAATACAGATCCAAAAACATATTAAAAAAGTTTTAATATGTTGTTTATCATTGAAATCAAATAGATAAAAATAAATCTTGTATGATGCATGTGACCTTAGGTGAAAATTTTTGAATTCAATGGTATAAACTTGTGTTTTTCATATTTCCGCTCATTCAATTTGCTTCTTTGTTGAGGTTGGGTGTGTATCTTTTATGTATTTGTGCTTATCATGTTAATATAATGGTAAGTAGGTCACTTTAGTAGTTTTGAACTTATTTGGGTTGTGTGATTCAATGTAGACGCTGTATTTTCTTGGCATAACTTGGAGAGTTTATTTTCTTTTATGGATAAGTGCAGTTTTGTGCAGATTTCTATTGAGCTTTAATATACTAGAATGTTAATTTGCAGGGTTTGAGTTGAAATGGCATAATTCACATATGTCTCTTATGCAAAACTTACTTTTACAAGCTTTATGGTGCAATTGTGATAGATTCTGCATATATTGATGTGTTTTTTATGATAATTTCTCATGATTTATATTTCACAGGGTTACATTTCTTCATTCTAGTGTATTTTTCAAACTTGCAAAACATTTTTTATTGTAATCTGAATCTTGTTGAAATGTGCATAAGTAACTGCATAACTTATGCAGCTTTCAAGTCTCATTTTTTGCCATTTTTCTTTTTTGCCGAAACCTGCATAAGCTCTTACATAACTTATGCAATCCTGCATAACCAAATTTTTGCCATTTCATTTCTTCCCGAAAACTGCATAAGCAAGTGCATAACTTTTGCAATCTTGCATAACCAAAATTTTGCCATTTTTCATTTCTGCTGAAACTTGCATAAGAGAGTGCATAAGTTATGCACTTTTGCACGACCAACTTTTCAGACTTCCCATTTTAGCCGAAACTTGCATAAGAACCTGCATAACTTATGCACAACATTTTCCCCTCATGTAGAAACTCGCACGACTTGTGCAAATCAAAATTTTCGGCACACCCTTTTTCCCACCTCCTACTTCCCGTCATTACTGTTCACCTCCTTCCCATTTTTCTCAGCATCAAACCCTCTCTCCACACCCCTTTTTCGCCGACCGAAACCCTAACTTCCTCTTTATCTCTTTTACTTTCTTCTTCCCTCCTCCATTCCCACCATCGTCGACCACCACCATGGAAATCCTTTCCCCTCAAGGCTCTCCTCTCCAAGTCACGCCCCTAGCAATGCAAGCCCCTAATCCCGATTCTCCTCCATCACAAACCCCTCCACCTCCTCTTACATCCACCTATAAAAGGAGAATCCGGTCTAAATCAACTCGACCCATGGCCTCTGCACCATCTCTTGCAAAACGAAAAGACCCACCTGCTACTCCACTTTCAGAACCTACACCCAAAACCCCTAAAACTTTAGCTTCCACACGACAAGGGGTTGGTATTTCTACCTCTACCCCACAAGCCAAATCACCCTCCTCTAGCAAGAAGCAACCTTCAGTAGCGGTAACATAAGTATCCAAACTACCTTGGCCTCTTCCTGATGCAAACCATAAGGCAACTTTTAAGAGGCTAAAGGACAGAAAAGTGCTACCCACTAGGTACATTTCTGCAGATGCTCTTCAATCTGTTGGTTTATTTGATAATGTTCTTGCCTACCTTGATGGTCTAGGTTAGATGGAATTTATGCATAAACAAGAATTAGTTTATCCAGCCCTAGTTTTGGAATTTATTTCCTCATTTTCTGCTACTCTAAAATTGCATGAGATAGATTACAAGCCAACTATGAAATTTAGGTGCTTGGGGCAAAATAGAGAGCTATCATTAAACCAATTTCACAGTATCTTTGGGTTTGCTATTGATGGATTGTTTAGGGTCCCATATACAAGCATAGAGGTAGCAAATAAAGGTGTTTGGAATGCTGTTCAGTTTTGGAGAAGTATTATAAATCAATCTCAGAGTTTTTATGCTGGCAGATCCAAGACCTCCCAGATAATAGACCCAGCACTTAGATTTATCCATAGGCTTATTACTAGCACTATCTTGGGTGGAGGGACTAGTTCTGGTGCTGTTGGAAAATCTGACTTGTTCATGCTATGGTGTGCTTTTCACAAAGTCAAAATATCTCCTGGTTACTTCTTCTGTGAACATGTGTTGCATATTGCTACCAAATTTGTAGGTGATATAGTCATGGGTGGGCTCATAACTGTTATAGCTAAACATTTTGGTTTTGATCTGGAAGAGCATCCTCTACCAGCAGTTTCAGACACTATATATTTTGATATTACTCACTTATCCAAAACTAGATTCAGTTTTCCACCATCTGACACTGCACAACCAGTAGCAGATACAGGACTTTCTGCATAACCAGAGGCACAATCTGCACTAGCAGTCCAATAGCCTTCTACTGAACCTACACCACCTGCTCAGTCTGCACAGGATACCCTAGCAGAATCTGCACAGCCAACACCATCTGCAGCTGGACCCTCTTCCTCCACAGCACTTCCTTCCTTTAACACTAAAGCCTTATTCACTTATCTTGAGAGGCTTAGTGATGATGTGTATTTTATGGATAGGAAGCTTAAATCTGGTCTTGATACCCTTAAGGATCATCATGATCAACTCTTTGATCTTGTTATGGAAGCCAGAGATAAGCAGAAAGAGTTGAAAGAGATGATGAAGCAGCTCATGACTTTTCTGGGTATGCCACTTCCACCTCCATCACCTCTTCCAGAACCACCCCTTTAGCAGTAGCCAACTCCATCCAGTCCTCTAGCAGACCCTTTGGACAAGGGTAAGACCATAGAAATAGATTAGTTTTTATCTTGCTCTTGTTCAACTTTTAGTAGCTTTTCTTTTTAAATGTGCTGGAATAATTTTAGTCTGTCTTGAATTCTGTTTTCTCGAAGTACAATTGGATGGCTATTCCATTGGTTTTTCATTGCTTCTCATTGCCTTTGCTGCCCTTTGTGCATACTTGTCAATACATTGTATATATTTACATACCTCTGAGGTGTTTTCAAGTTTTTCCTTGATATATCATTATGCTGCAGCTTTTCACTATACTGCACAGGCTATGAAACCCCTTATACAAATGTTCTGCATAGCCTGTGCAGTCCCTTATGCAACTCATGCCATATTGCACAGCTTATGCACTCTCCTTATGCACCTGTTCTGTAAAGCATTTATTCTGCATAACTTGTGCAACTTTCTTATGCATCACCATCATCTATTGAATTCACATTTTAGATGCTAAAACACTGCTCTATACTAGGTAACTCTTTTTTTTTGCTTTTAAATTTAACTATTCCTGGTAATCCCTCTTTGCTTTGAGTTTTCATGCTGCACTGCCTTAGACATTGAGGACAATGTCCAATTTTGAGTTTGGGGGTGTGCATTTTGATTTTTGCTATATTTTGAGTATAGGAACATCTCATCCCATTCCATTTGTATATACATATTGTAAATATTTTACATACACATCCATACATGCATATACAAAACACATTTACACACACATTATACATCACTTAGAAATTGTACACATTGCATACAAATGGATTTCTTCCATTTAGTTAATGCATTGCTCATTTTTAGGAATCATGCATCATGAAATAAAATCTTTTGCCAAATCTCTTGAGTAATGAGAAGTTGCCTATAAGAGTGATTTGACTTACCTTAAGTTGGGTTTGTGGATTGAAAGTTTCCTAAGAGATGCAAAGTTTTGAAGTGTTTATCCCCTGCCTATATCTTCTTAGCCAAAAAGCCACCCATCTAGTCCTTTAGAGATTGGAGTGTTTAGAGGGAGTTATTGGATATAAGGTTGTCAAATGATGTCTCACCAATCCTAGAACAAATTTTTTAAACCTTTCAAGGTGAAATACCAGCTTGTACTTGAAAAGAGAGATGATTAGGCATTCTTTGATTTAAACTTTCTCATTTTAAACCTTTGGCCTTTTTCCTAATTAAAATTAACCCTTGCAAACCTCTTTGAGCTTTTATATTACTAATTTTTCTTGAAACCCTTATTACCTAGCCAATGAGCCAAAGACTCCAACCCTTTCATGAGAATAATCATTTATAATATTAGGTACACTTTATAATCATATTAAAAATAATAATAAAAAAAGAGAGAAAAATATATAATAATGAAAGGGAGAAGAAATGTTTGTCATCTTGTAAAAGTGCTAGTATACATGCTTTTCACTATTGTCATTCAAATTGAAAGAAATCCACCCAAAGTAATTAAAGAAAATAAGTTTGGGAGTGGCATTTTTAGGGACAATCATCAAGAGAAAATATAAGATATAAGTTTAAAGTATCAAAGTGTCCCTCCATTTTATGTATTTTGTAAAATATGTTAGCACTTGAAAATTCTCATTGTGTATTTCTCTCCTCCTTATATATAAAAAAAAAGAGAAAAAAAAAGAAAAAAAAAGAAAAAAAAAAAGAAGTGCACCTTATGTTTTCAAGATTGAAAATATTCTCATGCTTTGAATCCTTTTTACCCTTATTCTTCTTAACCTCATTTTGAACCACATAGCCCCATTACATTCCTAAAAAGACTTTTGATCTCTTGATAGTACTTGCTACATTAGTGGAGATAGGAGTAGGGAATTTGCCTATGGGATTGGAAAATTATCCATTCACTCATTAAATTCCATCATTCTATATAGAGACACTTTGGCTATTGATTGTTCTAGAATTCCTTTTGAGCATGACTCTCTCTTTTGATTGGTTGGTTTGGGAATTTTGAATGATAATTGACTTGATGGCTAAGCGGTGAAAGCTTAGATAAACATTAAATTCTTTGCATCTTGAAGGATGGGTATATGGATTGTTGGTATGGCTAAAGGTATGTTAAGTTACTTTAATAAGTGACTTTCATAGCTCCTTGGACAAGGCACCCCTAAAAATTGCATTATATTTTTAAAGTTTGCTTGAGGATAAGCAAAGATTTGAGTTTGGGGGTATTTGATACATGCATTTTGCATAGTCATTTAGGTTTAATTTCGTGACCATTTTATTTATTTGTTAGTCACTTTTAGCTAATTTTATTAGTTATTTAGATAGTTTTTCATAATTGTTAATTTTTGGATTAATTTATAATTTTACTTTATTTTGTAGGAAAAATGGTGTTTTTGAGGGACTAAAAAAGAAATTTTGCCAATGAGGAGTGATTTCTACAGCCAAAAATGTCAAAAACAAGTTTGAAAGTTGAAGTATGCAGTGGCAAAATTGCGCATAACTTGCCGCATAAGTTGTGCAGTTCTGCACAGGGAGAAGGAGCAATTTTTCCATTCCTGCTGAAATCTGCATAAGTCACTGCATGACTTATGCAGACTTATTCCTTGCTTATGCAGCTTCACACAGAGGGCCCAAAAACCTGCAAAAAACTGCATAAGGGACTGCATAACTTATGCAGTCCACTTATGCAGTTTCATAGAGTCTTCATAATGAGCTGGCAGAAGATTCCCTCATGTAAACTATACCTCAAATACACTATTTTAGGGCTACTTGTCAGAAAAAAAAGATATAAATATGCCCTTATCTCATTTTAGAAAGGGAGGAGGAGACAAAAGAGGAGCAGCAGTAGGGGAAGAGTCAGAAAATAAAGCAAAACGTCACCTCTCCATTTCTAGACCAGATTTAGAGTTTCCTTCCCTTCTTCCCTATTTCCTACCTTTCTTATATTGAGTTTCTTAGTTCTTAGCTTAGATTTAAGATTTATTTCTATATTAACTCAGAATTTATTGGAAATATTATGGATAGTGAGTAGTTTTCATTAGATTCTGGAGTTGGGATGTAATATTTGAGATATTTTGTGGTTTTAATGAAGTTTTATTCATTTCTTATGTGCTCAATGACATGCTTAGTGTAGGACCCCATTAAGTATTATTCTTAATCCATGGTTGAAGCACCTAAGGGAGAAAACCTTGTGATAGATAATCAAGAAATTTTACTTAATTAACTTAGATTTAGAAATAGACTAAGGATTAAGAGGATTTACAGATTAATTAAAGAACTTAATGGGTCTTGATTAATTTTAACTCCACGAAAGTAGGATTAGATTGATTAAGGCACTCTTTGTCCCACTCGAAAGAGTATTCAAAAGATTTAAGAATTAAACTCCTTAAAATCCATAAATTCCATAAGATTGGGTAACCAATTTAAAAATCCCAAAATAGCTTGAATATGAACTCCCAAACTCCGAAATTGTCACACCTTACCCCTCTGTAAGGCATAACATGATCCCGTAGAATACCTAATGAACTACCGAACTTCACCTACCGATAACTCATTAAGTACCCTACAAGGGATTTTAAACAATTTTCTTACTTTTAACAAGTGGTGAGCATTTTCTAATAGGTATTTAAAATATTTAGTTAAAATTAAAACTAGTTAATATTTTTGGCCCATTTTATTTTTACGCAAATTTTATAAAAATTTTGACAGAGTTCCCTATGTATTTTGAGAAAACAGTTCTTCGAATACCTGTAAAAAGCACTTCTAAAAATTTTTCTCAACAACTGCTTCAATTTCATACTCAATCTCAATCAATTTCTCAACACATTTATCAACTTTCAAATTTCAAATCCACTATCCAATGATCATCAAAATATTAGCAATCCATTTCATTCAAATTAAATAAAATAGTTCCATTCATATTTTATTAGAGACAAAACAATTTATATATACATCATTACAAAATTTACATCAAAGGAAGTTCAAACTAAATTTTTATTATAAACTTCATACAAACTTTGTACAAGCTGTTCAAGACCCATTTACATGTCCATATATTTATATGTAATACATACATCAAAAGAAATATTTACAATTAGGGTATAAATTATACCCGGTGACTTCAAGCTGATAGCTCCTCACACCTCAGCAGCTCAGTCTGCTGCTCCTCTAGTCTCTGTATCTGCGACAGCAATAGAAGCTATCGCTGAGTACTAGGACTCAGTGGTGCACAATATACTAAAATAATCTTTATGCAAAACTTAAATCACATTTATTCAAAAATTTGGCTGAACATGAGAATTAAGTACAAATCATGCATTATGAGATTTTAAATGCAAACCAAGTTCATTTCAAAGTATCAAAACACATTTCATAAAACCCACAGTTAGATCATGCCATTCGAAACAAATAGAATCTCAATAGCCAGAGGCTAAAGAGAAATCACATCACAAGGCTAGCTAGCTCAAATATATGGATATCCATTCACATCCTCTTCTACTGGCACACCTCAACACTTTTCTAGAGAAGGAATCAAAATTCGAAACTAATTACCCCCACTAGTCGTGCTAGTGAGGTGTTCAAATATATATATTCATGACACTGTGGTTTCAAAACTTATCTTAATAATTTGCTAAACATTGTCATTTCAAATATACACAACTAGCTTTCCACAATTTAAATCAAAACATTATAAAAATTGTCATAATTCACTGATTCAAATTATTCAAAACAATATGCAAAAATAATTTACAAAAGTTATACGTTGTGCACAAACCTCAAGCGAGTCGCCTCTTGGCCTCGACTCGGTTCCTCGGGTTCTTTCCCGGTATCCTTTCTAACTGAAACACACAATTTTACAATGTTTCAGTACTAGAACTTAACATAAACCCAAAATAAATTTAGCTTCACTTTTACCTAGCTCTAACGTGCTAAATTCTACGTTCTCGAAATTTTTTGTGTTTTAGGTTACTATTCACTACACTATTCAAGTCAAATAGTTGACTTTCTAAGGCTTAATAGGTATGAGAACTCCAACTTCACCCACATACCATATTTTGGTCACTAAACTTGTTGGTTTTGGTCATTTTCTCAAAACTTAGGTCTTTTAGGCAAAATTGCCAAATTTTCAATTTTGGTGTCCCTAATTGTACTGTTTCATTGGTGGGTTTACTATTGGAATTTGACAAAACTTTCTTCATAGAAAATGTTCCTTATTGTCTTAAGTTTATTCTCCTTTTTGAATCACCCCAATTGGAGTTTTGTAGCTCAAGTTATAAGAAAATTACATTTACTGTTCATGCTGCAGAATTTTGTTCTGGCAGATTATTAATTCCAAATTCGTTCAGTAATTTGATCAAGTTAGGTCCATAATTTGGTCTAACGTTCTTCATATGAAATGTTATACTATGCCTTAGGTTTCCATCGGTTCAAGAATCACCTAAATCAGAGTTTTCTAGAGAGAGTTATAGCCATTGAAACTTTACTCTTCAAATGGCAAATCTGCAGTCTGCCGATTCAGTGACCCAACTTGGCTCAGTAATTTGATTGGGTTAATGGCATAATTTGGGTTGGTGTTCTTCATGAAAGTTTTAGGTTTATATCGCATCTAACAACTGGTAAAATTTTAGGTAATTTTAACCTGCCTAGCTCGAGTTATGACCAAATGAACAAATACTGTTCATTTGGTCAGTTTGTGCAGGGCAGCCTACAATTTTTCAAATTTGGTCACTTTGTTCACTAGGTTTTAGTCACTTTTTGGGCTGGCTTCCTAAATGAAAATTGTGTCATTTAGTGCCTATTTTCATCCCTAATTGGTCCCATATCCATTGGACTTGTAAAATTTCATTTTTGGTCCCTCAAAGGAAATTTTAGTCATGCTGCCATCACATGACTTATCCAATCCAAATTGGCTTAATTCCAACACTTCTAACATACCTCATTTGGTCACAAATGACCATTTTTCACTTCATATTAGGTCAAATATATCATTACCAATTTCTCCAAAATTTTTGCCGTAAAACCCTAGGTTTCAAACCCTAACAACACTAATTCATTGTAATTAACTAATTCAAAGCATATAAACACAATCTTTCAACTCATTCAAGCATTTTAACATGTTTAACTCAATCAAACTCATGCAAATCACTCTCCCCTCCCTGCTGGACGAATTTCAGTTTAGTCCCTCACACATTTTTTTTTATTTTAAGTTTATTTAAAAGTAATTCAAGCTAAAAAGCACAACAATTAATCTCAAACTTTCAATTTGATGTGCTTACCTCAACTTTGATATCCAATCTTCAATTTTTCTCCTCTTTTCATCTTTCTTTCTTGTTAAATTTCTTTCTCAAGGGAAGGGAATAAGGTTTTATGGAGTGATTATGGAAGAAATTGGGATTTGGTAAGGGTTTCAAAGCTTGAAGACAGGCTTTAATGGATGTTTAACTATGGAGATATGAGGGAGAGGGAAAGTGAAGTTTTGAAGAAGAAGACTTTGTGTTTTATTTTTCTTTTCTTTTCTTTCTTTATGTCTTTTGTCTTATGGAAGACCCAAAAATCCATTTAATCAAATTATTAATTATGGGATTTATGGCATCATGCATGATGTCATTTCCCTACACCTTTTTCATTTTCCTTCTTTTTCCTTTTTTTTTCTATTAGTTCTTTAATTTAATTTTCGATTCCGAAATTTTCTTTTCTCTGATTTTATTTGACAGTTAGGTCAGGAGTCAGCTCTCGGGGTCAATTGACCAAATTGCCCCTCGCCGGTTCATCCCGGTTTGCAATTAATTCCATATTTCTTCCGACTCCCTGACCTAATTATTTGACTGGCTTAACAGTTCTTTTTCGTGATTTTCTCTTTTCCACTGTGTTTATAAGGGTCCTAAGGACCGCGGCGTCACATTTTACGGTTCGAAATTTAAGTTTAAAATGACTTCGCAGTCGTTTCTGAGAAGGTCACCCATCGTTGTTACTCTCGGCTCGTTTAACTTCTTATGTTCTATTTTTCTTGTTTATACTTAACTAATTGGACATTACTAATTATTTGTGTTTATAGCTTCTCTAGTTGTCTTAAGTGTGGTTCTTATCCCCTTAATTGTCCAGACTGTCACCGGTCACCGGAACAGTAAAATCTACCAGGCTATGCAAACGGGGGTGTTACAGAAATTGCCTCTTTTATCATTGTTAATTTCTAATTGAATTTAATTACTTGCCATTTTAAATCTTGCCATATTTCAATTTGCTTATTTTAATTTGATGCAAATTTAGTTAAAT
Source organism: Hevea brasiliensis (assembly GCF_030052815.1). Classification (NCBI taxonomy): domain Eukaryota; kingdom Viridiplantae; phylum Streptophyta; class Magnoliopsida; order Malpighiales; family Euphorbiaceae; genus Hevea; species Hevea brasiliensis. Next base: position 20,086,692 of record NC_079506.1, read on the forward strand.
CATTACATTGTTGAATAGATTATTAATTTTGCACTTATAGATTTCACACTTCAATATCTATCAATTTATTGCTTTAATTTCAAAAATAGTTCAAATTACTCAATTTTTATATCAAAAATTCGATCATTAACACAACTCCTCGTGGGAACGATATCTTTTCTATATTACTTGTACGACCCGTGCACTTAAGGTTGGGCCACATCAGTTATTAACTCACCCGACCTGTAATCTCAATAAAAATACATTTGTGGAGCTCAGCTCACCCATTAATCATTCATAATCCAAAATAAAATCAATGGGAGCTCAGCTCCCTCATCCATCATAAGTATCCAAACACACAATTACACATACCTAAAGTTTATAGATTACAATTCCAAATGATAAATATTACAGTCCCAAACTAAATGATATGTTTCTACACATGCAGAGATATAGATTTCAAATTTAACAATACAAGATACAAAAATAACAGCTAGTAGACCTGCAAGGTAGGAAGCAGGTTAAAAACAAAAATACGCTCTCTTGTAACCTAGAAAAATAGGGTGAACAAGAGTGAGCATTCGACTCATAGAGTAAGATATTTATTTTACATACAATTTCTATAACTATCTAATTCTAATGCATCCTTGGGAATGAAACGCATCATCTTTATACAAGTCATACAAATCATATTAAGTCACATCAAAGATGATCTGAAGCACTCACGCACCCATGTCAAACTCATACTAACACATACATACATGGGGAGCTGATCCCCCTACCTAGCTCTCTTAATCCAAGGCCTACCAGCAAGATCAACTCGAGCTGGACTTTCGCTTAATAATCCATATGCGGGAGTCAGCGAGGTCAACTCAAAGCCGTCGTCACCCTGACTTCCTCAAAAAGGACCGGCCCCAAGCGAAACTAGCTCAAGCCCACACCACACCACCTGCATGCCGACACATGCACACGGCTCTAAATTATCAAAACACAGTAACTAAAATAGTATTCATCAAGTATAAATGCAATATGGGGCATGCCTAGTTTTTAACTATATATATATATATAAGTGATGCATGAGCATGCCAAAAGTATAATAATAGAGAAATTATAAATAAAATAAATATCTACTCACAACACTTTAAGGGCCATTGAGGTGGCTGAGCGGAAGAAGAAGGTTGTCCCGGGTCACCTAAATAATATATCAAAATTTATCAACAAACAATTTGAAACAAAGCTATAGAGAATCAAAAGACAGTTCTAAGGTTTTGCCCAAAATCTGGCAGAATTTTCCCTATACCTAGGACCTACTCAACTTGCAAAAAGATCTAAATAACACTTCTAAATCTCAAATTCCCATAACCACATCTCATCAACATCATATGGCTCCTCCTGGGCTATCCAAAACAGTAAAAAATCATATTGTTACACATAAAATAATTATTTAAAAATTTAGATTGTTATAATCCCAATGTCCCTCCTTTCATTTTTATATATTATATAGATTAACTAAAAAATCTTATTTTACAATTTTTAAAGATTCAAACAATTTTTAAAGTTTTTCAAAAAATGGAAAATGGATCAGACCGAGAAGACCAAGCCCAACAAACAAAACCGAATGAGCCAACTAGCCCCAGGTCTCATAACAAAATGGATTAGATGGACCAGGCCCATCAGAGAAGCGCTGAATGGCAATTGCATTTGCCGTGGGGAGTTTGTAGCACACGTGAATCACGACTTCCCGAGTCAGAACGATGCCATTTCAAATGCGTGACTAGAATTACAAACGTGGATGTTGTTTTATGCCATCGGTCTCTTCCACCTGGGTCCATGCGGTCCGACACACCCGACTAGATAAACAAGACCCAACATATGTTCCATTCAAACTAGCTGTTTGTGTGAGTGGGTGGATGTGTTTTTAACCAAATAAATTTTAATAGTTATATCTAAACGTAAAAATATTATATAAAATTTTTTAAATTTTAAAATTTTATATAATAAAATTCTTTTTCATTCTTAATAATTAATTTATATAATTCAAAATAATAATAACATTGAAAAAAAAATTTATGTAATAGTGGCAAAACTAATTATAATTTTCTTTACAGATTAATTATAAGAGAATTTCAAACGTATAGTGATATGGACTGCCACAAGTGCACGGGTAGTTCATTTAGTACAGAAAAAGATATCGTTCTCACAGAGAGTTGTGTTTTCAATTGAATTTTTTAATGTAAAATAAACTGTGTTAAAATTGTATTTTAATCAAACAAATAAAAGAAATTTGAGAATTTGAAGCATAAGGTATGAAAATGCAAAACTAAATTCAAACAATGACTAATTTAATAATTCGCAAAATAAAGTAATTGATATTATTAATAATAAAAATTAATAAAATGAGATTAAACTAAACACTCAAAAGTAGAATTCCAAACAATAATTGATAAAAGACAATTCTGGAGTTAAGGGTTCATATTCAAGTCATTTTGGGATTTTCCCTAGTTAGCCCAATCCATAAAATTTATGGGTTTAAAGGAGATTAATTCTAAAATCCTTTGAAAACTCTTTCGAGTGAGATAAAGAGTGCCTTAATTAACTTAATCCTACTTTTGTGGAGTTAAAATTAACCAAGACCCATTAGGTTCTTTAATCAATCTATTAAAACCCTCTTAACCCTTAGTCTATTTCTAGATCTAAGTTAATTAAATCCAATTTCTTGATTAACTATCACTTGATTTTCTCCTTGCGGTGCTTCAACCAATGATTAAGAACATAACTTAATGGCGCCCTTCATTAAGCATGTGAATAAGCACAAAAAAAATAGATTAAACCTCATAAATTTCATTAAATTGAGACTAACTCAGTTCAAATTCACAAAAATAACTCAAATATTATATCTCTTACTCCAGAATCAAAAAAAGCTACTCACAATCCATGTTTAACACAATAATAAGTAAAAGAGGAAAAAAATCATGAAAATAAACTAAAACTAAAGAAACCCAGTAGGAGAAATGTAGAAAATGGTGAAGAAGAGAAGAAGAAGCTGGATTCTGCTCCCAAAAATGGAAGTCGGCTGCTGTTTTGTTTTTCTGCCCCTCTTTCTATCTTCCTCTCTTTCTTCTTATGGAAAAAAATGAGATAAGGGCACTATTTATACTTTCTCACAAATAACCCTAAAAATGGTGTGTTTGAGGAAGGGATTCATGTGTAAAAATTCTTCTGCAGCTCATTATGAAGACTTGCACAAGTTGTGCAAGCTTCCTATGCAGATTCTAAGCAAATTTGGTGGTTTTAGGTGCTTCCCGTGATGTTGCATAAGAGAGGCATGAGACTGTATAAGTTATGTGGCAAGTTATGATGTTTTCCATGAAGCTGCATAAGTAGGGCATGAATCTGCATAAGTCATGCTATATGTTATGCAAGTTTCGGCAGGCTCACAATTTGCTTCTTCTCCCTGTGCAGAACTGCATAAGTTGTGCAGCAGGTTGTGTAGACTTTGGCAATTTTGCATTCTTCAACTTTCAATTTTTATTTTGATATTTTTGACTCCAAGAATTAGTCCTCACTAGCACAATTACTTTTTAGTCCCTCAAAAATACCATTTTTACCTAGAAAATAAAGCAAATTACAAATTAACCCAAAAATTGATAATTATAAAAAATTATCTAAATAACTAATAAAATTAGCTAAAAGTGACTAACAAATAAATAAAATGGCCATGAAATTTAACCTAAATGACTATACAAAATGCATATATCATATAGGATACTGAAACTCTAAATATATAACAACTTATTAAAAGAGTCTTTACCTCTTAAAAATAACAACAATGGTCTATGTTATCATCACTCTAAATTGTTCATATTAACGCATTATTTATAAACTAACTATTAAGAATTAAAAAAAATTATTTCATAAAATTTTAAAATTATATTTTTAAATTGAGAAATTTACAATTTAGTCCTTGAATTTTGCCACTAATAATGATTTATTCTCAGGGTTTTGGAAATTCAACTATTTAGTCATCGACAAATGCTTCTATTAAAATCCATGTCCTTCCATCTATTTTGTTTTAAAGATTCTATTAGGGGCACTTGAAAAGTTGAAAAAACCATTCCTAACTGACGGTAATTGAAAATTCTATCACTTTCGTCAAAACCATTGTCCCTCTCTCTATCTTCGTGGTCGCTTTCCCTAATAATGAGAGGTTGCATTTTCTTTTCCCCGTTTCGAAAGTAAGCACCTTAATATATTTATCAAACATTCCAAAGAGAGAAATCAGTGTTTGCATTTGCTATTTGTGTTAAAAGGAAGGAGTGGGCCATCGTCATCAAAGGTATATTTTGTTATATACTTTATTTTATGTTTCTTTTTTTCATGTCAGTTGTTTATTGTTGTGGGTGTGGATGTCATTGTGGGTGCGCTATGATGCATTTAAGGGTTTGTTATTACACTCACTATGACAGTTTATAAAAAATGTATTATTTAGAATAGTTAAAATAGTTGTCTTCACTACATACCATAGTCAAACTAAAAGCAAATGCTCGTGTAAAGTGTTAGTTTTGCAATGGTTTTGTTTAGTGTAACACTAGGTGAACAGTTGAAAGTGAATGGCTATGTAAATGTGTTTTTTATGTTCAATATGAGTTGGTAAATATTGGTTTATTTAAAAAAAATGTATTTTTGTTCAATGTTATAGGAAAAATATGGGTTATACTGAATACTATAATCTGATTTGTAAGTTTAGAGGTGAAGAAGGTGAGATTAAGAATGTTCCTGCTAATAAGTATTCATATATTAGCATGTTAAGTGATGTATATCAGCTGTTTTAAATTGGGTCTAATTTTGTAGATATCAGTTGTGGTAATGGGATGAAAATTAAGGATGATTTGGATTTAATGTTAGTATTTGAGTTGTATAAAGAAAATCCCACCATTCCTTTGGCTATTACCTCAAAAGAAGTTGCTTTAAATGTAATTCCTCTTGGGAATGTTGAGGGACCAAGTAATGCCAGACATATGAATGATGAAGTCCATGTAAGCCAGGGTATTAAGAGTTCTTTTAACTCTAATCAAATGAGAGGCACAGAAATAAAGGATGAGAGGGTCCATTGTAAGGGTAGTAATGGTCAAGTCAGGGAAGAGGTACGTATAGGTAATAGTGGTGATGGGAGAGGCCAAGTTAATGATGGTGATAATAATAAAGAAAATGTATTTGAATTACTTGATAGTGAAGATGTAGATAGGTAGCCTGCAGAGGTGGAAGAAGATAGTATTGATGATGGAGATGGGGTTGATACTGAAGATGAAGATAATTATGTTATTTATAGGGATAATGATGGTTTGTTTGATTTGGATAGTGGGAAGGATACTGAAATAGAGGGTTCTAAACATGAAGAATATGACAAAAAGCATAGAAGGAGGAAATTTACAGATCCATTTTGAGGACTATACTCTGACCCTTATAAGCATAGAATTAGATATCAAATTTAGTTCAAAATTGGGCAATTATTTGAACATGTTGCTGTAGTGAGGGATGAATTGAGAGGTTATGCAGTGCAGGGAGGTTATGTAATTAGAAGGATTAAAAATGACAATGAAAGAGTTACTGCTACTTGTGAAGGTGAAGACTATCCATGGAGATTTCATGCTTCCAAATTCAATTATTGGATGGATTGTAAGGCAATTGGCAAGTAGTCTAAGATCAGACCTTGAAATAAGCTATGAATTAATACATAATAAACTAATGGAGAAATAAGTAGTGAAAGTCAGTCATTGGCAGCTATATAGGGCTAAGTGTAAAGTAAGATCACTCAATGATGGAAGTCATGCTACTAGCTTCAAAAAGTTACACAAGTATGTACATGACTTGCAAATGTACAATCCTGGTACTGTTATGAAGATTCAGACAGAATTAAGGCTACTGATGATGACCCCTTAGTGTTTAAAAGGATATTCATTATGTTTGAAGTAGTGAAACAAGGATTCTTATGTGGATGTAAGCCTTTCATAGGGTTGGATGGATGTCACTTGAAGGGACCCTATGATGGGATATTTTTATGTGCTATTGCCTTGGATGGCAATAAGGGAGTTTTGCCATTGGCATTTGCAATAGTAGAGTCTAAATGTGGAGATAGCTAGAACTTTTTCATGGAGAATTTGTATCATTGCATTGGAGAGGCAATGTAGACAAGCCCTAGACATTTATGTAAGATCAATAAAAGGTATAATGACTGATAATTTTATTTAAATATATGTTTTAAAAATAATTTAAAATCTAACATCTTTGTGTTTGCAGGGGCTAATTGAAGCAGTTGGGAATTACTTCCCCAATGCATGTCATAGGTTTTTTTTTTTTTTTTTTTTTTCAGACATCTATACACCAACTTCAAAAAGAAGTTCCCTAGTATCACATTGAAAAATGACTTTGGAATGTTGCAAAGCCATACACAGCTACGAATTTTGGCTTTATATGAAAGTGTTAAAACCAAAAAAGGAGCAAAAACCTTATGGTTGGCTATTAAAGATGCCTCTCTCATAGTGGAGCAAACATGCATTTTGGCTTGAGGCAAAATCAGATCATTACACAAATAATATGATAGAGAGCTTTAATAGTTGGATTAGGAAATTAAGAGGACAGCCACTGATCACAATGATTGAGAGTATCAGGCAGAAGTGCAATATATATATATATATATATATATATATATATATATATATATATATATATATATATATATGAAAAAACATCTAATTGGGAAGGAAAAGTCACTATAATTAGGACCAAGAAGAGCTTGATAAAATTAAGCCAAAGTAGGCATCTCAGGTTGATCCCTAGTAGGAATGATGAATTTGAGCTTCATGAATGCCCTTGTAAGTTTGCTGTGTCTTTGGAGAGCAAAGCATATTCATGTGAGTGGTGGGATAAAAGTGGACTTCCATGTAAACATGTTGCTAGTGCCATTAGCTATAAGAGAGACAATATTGAGGGTTATTGCCATGAATATTACCACATAAGCAATTACCTCAAGGTATATAAAGGAGTAATTCATCCAATTCCACAAAGCTACTTGGAACTAGATAATGATTTTCCAGCCTTAGACCCTTAGCCACTGAAAAGGCAACCTGGCAGACCTAGGAAAGCTAGAAGGAGAGAGGAAGGGGAACTTGCTCTTGCTCTAAAGAGAAAAAGGAATGCTATTATCATTTGTGGAAGGTGCAACAAGTTGGTCATAACAAAAGGACATGCCAATATGCACCTATAGCAGTAAGTACAATAACATTTTTATTTTACTATTTTAAAAAAGAAAATGATTTATTTATGCTAATAATTTCTCTAACGTTCATTAGAATGCTAGTGGAAGAAAGAGAAAGGGCAAAAGCAATCAGTCACAACAGGCAACAAGTGCAAATGGTGTCCCAGAGTCACATGTTATTAGCGTCTCACAAGAAATTGGAGATGATATCCCCTAGTCAACTATTCCTCCTGAAGTCCAATCACCAGATATTGATGTTCCACAGTCTTTGCCATAGGAAATGGGAGACCAAAAAAACAAAAAAAAAATTTTTTTTAGTATTAACTGCTTTTTAGGTTTGGATAAAATGTGCAACCAATAGTTTCTTTTTGTGTTTTTGTGTGCATCAATTTGGGTTAGATGGATGTGCAACCAATAGGTTACTTTTTCTTTTTTTGTGTAGTCTTTTGGGGATTATATTGGTTGTAAATTTCTTATGGTTGTTAATATGTTTACAATTATGGCCGTACATGGGCTTATTAGAACTTGATCAGTAGAATGAGTGTGTTGTCACATTCATTTACATGATCAAGGAATTATATATTTATTTTAGATATTTATCAATGCAATTCAAAAGTTTCTTAATATAATTTGTTAGTTTACTATCATTTTGATTATTTATTTACCAATTTGTAGCCATTTAGGAATCAAACTTGTTAATAGATTCACAAGTTATGTTTGCAATTGTGGCCAAATTCTATCAAATTTTTGTATTTTCTTTATACCACTTAGTGCCTCAAATTTCAAACATATATATTATTACATCCTCGTCATACAAATTATTACAATAATTTAATCCATCACATTTTAAGTCATTGAACAATTACATGTATTTTTATCAAATACAACTGGTTTACCATTACCAATAGTTCATTACAATTCAACATTATTGACAAAGCACACAAAAGCTTTAGCACACCCATTTTCAACCAAAATCCCACATTCACCATCACTATTACAAACAAAACTATACAAATACAATATTAATGTAATACTCATAATTATTAAATAATTATTTTATATGTAAATATAAATATTTTAGTCTAACCCTTGGTGTTGTGGGCTTTGCATAGGTACTTTAATTTTGTGGCAATTTGACCGTCGCCTGGATCTGCAATTTCGGGCTGAGCAGATAAGCTGCCGGAATCACTTTGGAACCGGGTCAAAATTATAGTCTATCCCACCATTTCAGACACTTCGGACGTGTTCCAAGCGTTAGAATTGACATAGGTAAACTCGAACTTCGAGTTTCTTCAATTTTATAGTGCTGGGTTTAGAATTAAATTCTATAAAACATTCATGGGTAGCTAAGAAATTATAATTCATTTTTGCATTAGCTCTATAATATTGCTAAGGATCGCGAGACAAAAATTTTAGAATTTTTAGAGCTAGCTTGAATGACTTCTGTAAAATATCCGTTTTAAACTTTATAATTGAATTGTTAAATTATATGAGATTTGCCTGAGTTAGAGGGCCCAGGAGGGGTCATATGTTATTGATGAGTTGTGATGGCCGGAAATTTAGAAATTAGAAGTGTTATTTGAATATTTTTGCAAGAAGGGTAGGTCCTAGGTATAGGAGGAATTTTGTTGAATTTTCTACAAAATGTTAGGGCTGTCTTTTGATTCTCTGTAGTTTTGTTTCAAGTGGTCTATTAATAAATTTTGAAATATTGTTTAGGTGAGCCGAGACAGCCTTCTTCTCCGCCCACACACCGCAGTAGCTTATACAAGTGTTGTGAATAGATATTTATTTTATTTATAATTTCAATATTATTATATTTTTTTGTATGCTCATGCATCACTTTTACCTATATCTATGTAGTAAATATTAGGCATGCCCTATTTTGTATTTATACTTGATGGTGTTTGTTTGGTTGCGATGTTTGATAATCTAGAGTTGTGTGTGTGAGTGCGCGTGTGTGTGGTATATGTAGATATGGGTAAGACGGGCAAATCGTCTTGAGCTAGTCTTGCTTTGGGCTTGGTCCTTTTTGAGAAAGTCAGGGTGTGTACGGCTTTGAGTTGATCTCGCTAACCCCCCCATATAGATTATTAAGCGAAAGTCTGGCTCGAGGTGATCTCGTTGGCAGGCCTTGGATTAAAAGAGCTGGATAGGGGGATCAGCTCCCCATATATGTGTGTGCGAGTATGAATTTGACATGGGTGCGTGAGTGCTCCAGATTATATTTGATGTGAATTAATATGATTTATTTGACTTATATGAAAATGATGCATTTCATTTTCAAGGATGCATAAGAATTAGATAGTTATAAAAATTGTAAGTAAAATAAATATTTACTCTATGAGTTGAACGCTCACTCCTGTTCACTATTTTTTCTAGGTTACAGGAGAGTTGACTAACCTGCTTTCATTCTTCGCTGGTCTACTTATTATTAATTTTACGTTTTGTACCGTTTAATATAACTTCTAGATCTCCGCATGTGTAGGACCATAGTATTTAACTAGACTGTAATATTTATTAATATTTGGGATTATAACTCATTAAACTTTATGTATGTGTAATTGGGTGGTTGGATATCTATGATGGATGAGGGAGCTGAGCTCCCATTGATTTTATTTTGGGTTGTGGATGATTGATGGGTGACCTGAGCTCTCCAAATTGATATATATATATATATATATATATATATATATATATATATATATATATATATATATATATATATATATATATATTGTGCTTACAGATCGGGTGAGTCAAAAACTCCCCGTTGGATGGTCCATGTCATGGCTGGATTTTGTCCAGTTGATTTCTTGAAATTGAGCTCAATATGGACCTTAGGATTGGGTTAAGAAATAGGTAGGCTTAATACAGGTCTCGAGGGCTTTAAGCTGGCCTAGGTCCTAGTGTCGGTCCGGCCCATAGGTTGAGTCGTAACAATTAAATACCCTTTAATCCAACCATCACCATTACAAGGATCAACATAACAATAATCATTTTCAAATGGCCTAAAATTACTTCAATTCTCTCCAGTTTACATTGCATCAATATGTAACCTTCCTTTTGCTTCTAAATTTCAAGCTTTAGTTCCTCTAGCAACCTTAAATTATTTGACACCTTAACTCGATATTATGGCTTTCACCAATAATAGTGGCAGTCAAAGAAGTTACTGGCTCCCACCACCCACAAAATATACCATGTCTATTATCTATACAATAGTAATAGGGTTTGTTAGGGTTTTCTAGTGATTCTGAAATTCTTATGTTGGCTTTCTTACCACATTTGCAGTTGACATTCCTCGATCTCCCATCCCAAACACCAATTGATCCACTTGATGTAGCCATTCTTGAACCCAAATAACCTAACAATAACTTAACACAAATAGAAATGGAGATAGAAGATGAGAAGAAGAGATGATAAGATGACAAGGTGGAGACTTTTGTTGAAGCTAAATAAGATCATCAGTATCGTCAAGTAGAAAATGGGAGAGATTGTGCAGCCAATGGGTTTGTGAAGGAAGAAATTCTAATTGGGTTTTCTCTATATAGCTATAAGGGTATTTTGGTGATTAAAAAAATGTCTCTCTCCAAAGACCATGGGATGTTTTATTGACTAATGATTAATTTGAATTTTTGTGAATGGAAGTACTTTGAATTTTAATATAAGCATTTATTAGAGACTAAATAGTTAAATTTCAAAACTCTGAGATAAAATTATTATTAGCGACAAAATCAAGGGACTAAGTTATAAATTTTCCTTTTATATTTAAAGACATCTTTATTCTAACTTCTAAAATTTAATACTAACCGTTGAAATTTATATTTGCTGTAGGGACGGAAGGTATCTATTTTAATTAATTTAAGTCTCTAATATCGAAAAAAGTAATGATAGATTATGCTTTTCACTCTTTTTAAATAAAATAATACATCGCTATCATTTTATAATATTAAATAAATTTTCAAGATTTTCATATCTTGAATATCCAAATAAAGGACAAATCATTGCCAAATTTCCTTACTTTTTAAAAGAAAAAGGCTGAACATTAAAGATGAACATTATAAACCAGGGATTAAAGTTGACGAAGGATTTAATTACGAATTTGTTTTAATAGAGAAGCTGAGAAAGTAGTGGACAGAAATAGAGTAGGTAGACATTATAAAGTTTCATATAAGGGACCACAAATATTAATGATTTGAAAATGAAAGTTTAAATATTAATAAGATCATATATATATATATATATATTGTCCCAATAATGTGTCTAAGTAGGCGAATTGGACAATATTTGATTTTCTTGCTTTTACTTGAAATTAATGGAAAAATCAATGTTAATCACTCTATTGTGTCTCTACAAGGTGTATGAGTAATTTATCAATTTGTTAATTGTTACACTTTAAAAAATATTATAAATATTATTATTTTTTATAATTTAAGAGTAAATTTATTTAAAAAAAATAATTTATATATTAAATATATTTATACAATACTTTATAAGAAAAAAATTTCTTAAAAATGTACTTTTTGAAAAGTATACATTTTAGAAAATATATTTTGAATTGAATCGAGCTTAAAGGTATTAGGAGTGAGTATTTGATTAACTGAACTGAATTTTTAACTAATCAAATTACTAATTAACTCTAAAATTATTAATTAAATTGAAATGAGAGAAAATCAAAATTAAACCAAAACTAAATCGAAGAAATAAAATATATATTTTATATTATTATTAATTAATTAATTATTAATTAAATATATTTATAATACTTTTTATTTATAAAAAATATTAAATATTATTTAATATTTATTAAAGAATAATTACAAGTTAGAATATTTAAAAATATAAAAAATAATTATAGCTAATAAGTTATTAAGAAAATTATAATTAATATATTACTTAATTAATAAAAATTTTATTATTTTAATTAATTCAATTACTAAATAAAAGATAATCAAATCAAATTTATTTTTATTAAAATTATTGATTTTTAAATATTTTATTCATTATTTAATTATAACTAAATAATATATATTCTTAATGGATTTTTTCCTTTTACATAATAAAGATAATATAAATAATTGTGAGGAAATGAAAAAAAAAAAAAATCAATGAACACAAATATACTTCACGTGCAACTTTTGCAAGGCTTTGCCTCGGGCTCACTGCCCAGGACCCCGAATTCAAATCAAAATCCAACTAGATTCTGTAAAAGTAAATTCTTGCGATTATATAAAATTTGACTAAATTTAGAAAAATCTTCCTCAATGAAATGGATAGCAATAACAACTTTTCTAGAATCCATCTCAATATTCACATTTCTCATATTTGAATTTTTTAACAAGAAGGTTTTCTTATCTCAACAACTTCTACAATTTTTGGAGTAAGAACACCGTATTGAAAACTTGACATACCTATGAGGAATGATCCATTTGAATCCCAAAAGATTGCACTAAAATTGGTTTGCTGAGATTGCTAAAACCCACCTGTATCCAAATTGCATTTAACACGACCCATGGAAGATGTTAACCAGCGAACCTAAAGTGAAAGGCGCAGCTACTTGGTGATTGCTACTACTCGGTGACAAAACTTGCTCCCAATCATGCAAAAGTTGCAACAATTAGGAGTGTTCAGTTCTGATTCGATTCAAAATTTACCTATAAATCAGAATCAAATCAAAATTTCAATACATTTTCAGTTCGATTCTTCATTGTTTTGGTTTCAGTTCAGTACGGTTCTCGGTTCTTTGATTTTAATTCAGTTTGATACGGTTCTGATTCGATTCTCGATTCTTAAAATAATTTTATATAATTATTTTTTAAAAAAGTTACACTTAAATTAACGTTTAAGTTTTGAATGAAATTATTAATATATAATATATCACATAATATAACTTTTAACTATTTCTAAACTATATAATTTTTAACTATAATGTACATATATAATTTAAGATTAAATATATAATATAATATAATAATATAAATATATCATATAATATACATTTTAATTATTTATTAATCATATAATATTTAATTATAAGATATAAATATAATTAAGAATATATATATATATATATATATATATATATATATATATATATATATATATATATATATATATTGAAAGTATAAAATATATTTAAAAAAATATAAAAAAATATATGTATAAATTTAGTTCTCAATTTGATTATGATTGGTATCATTTTGGTTTGGTTTCGATACAGTTTCAGTTTGATTCTTATTAAAAAAATTAAAATCAAATCAAAGTATTGAAATAACTTCTATTCGATATAATTCTTATAACTTCAATATAATTTTTTAGTTCAATTCAATTTCTAAAAAATCGTGCACAAACTTAGCACCACCAACCTAATAATAAGTTCTTAAAATTTTTCTGACTCGTTAATTTACTAAATAAAAAAAAGTGAAATTTTAAAAAAATTTTATATTCTTTAAAAAATATACTCTAAATAACTTATTATTTTAAAATTAATATTTTTAAATATAGTGTAAATAATTTATCCTCATCAACTCAGAATCTCTTTCTATGTCTGCTCATACGTCACATGCTTATGTCTGCTTTCAGTGGTGAGCATTAAAGTAAGCTTGGCTACAATTATTGCACACTCCAACCACCAGCAGGCCTTGGAAGTAAAATATATTTAAAAATAAAAGAATAAAATGAAGTTTTTATTATTTATAAAATTAATTTCTTTTTTTAAATATAAATAAAGGAAAATAATTTTTTTCTTAACCTTTATTTTCTCTCCATAAAATTTTTTTCTTTATTTTCTTACTCTCTAAAATAATTTCATATCAGGTTTGAAATACAGGGTAATATGTATTGAAATTGACAAGAAATGCACATTACTATGTACATATACTGAGTAATATATATATAGTAATATGGGAGAGTCATATTATATCTTTTGAAATAATATGACGTAGGGAAGCGGAGGTGACGAGAGGTGATGGGACATTGCCCTAGCCTATACGAGTGGATCTGGTATGACTAATATCTGGCCTCCCCGTTTTAAATTCATAATAAATTATTTGCAGGCAAAGATTTCCAAATATCTAAATTTGTATTTAATGTATTAAATTAACCCATCAAACCAAACACAACAGAAATTTGTCTCCACTCTCCAGGATCCTTATAAATGAAGTGTCTGGCAAGTGCGTGTTGCAAGTGAAGAGAAAAACCTAAAATCTCACTGCAAAGGCTTTTTTCTTGCTCACTAATTTTCACTGCTCAACTTTGCTAGCGAACTCTAGCTAGCTACACATATGGAGGATTCCCAAGCTTTGCACGAAACCCAATTAGTATCTGAGACCAATTACCAGCCCAAACAAAAAGACATCATCACTTTCATGGATGCTGAATGGTATAATGCTGCAGCTGAAGGCCAAATTGACAAATTCAAGGATTACACAGAGCCTCTAGATCTTTTGCGTACCCCAAACAAAAATACAGTCCTACATGTTTACATCACAGCAGTAAAAAAGGAAACGGAAGATTCCATTGAATTTGTTAAACTAGTTATCAGCAAATGTCCATCGCTGCTATCTGAGCCCAACATCAAAGGCGAAACTCCGCTGCACATTGCAGCAAGGTTCGGGCACAAAAATATAGTTGAATTTCTTATTCATAGCATCAAGAAGGCTCAATACGAAGACCTTGAGAGAGGCGCAGAGGCGTCAACAAGTGCTAAGATGCTGACGAAGACAAGCACAGATGAAGACACAGCCTTACATGAGGCAGTGAGAAATAATCATCTTCAAGTGGTGGAAATATTGATTGGAGAAAATCCTGAATTTGCAAACATAGCTAATGCCGCCGGAGAAAGCCCGCTTCACCTTGCAGCGGTGAGAGAGAACAATATCATTGCCTCTAAGATATTGGAGATATGTCCCTCACCGGCATACAGCGGTCCCAATGGTAAAACAGCTTTGCACGAAGCTGTTATAAGTATAGATGAAGGTACGCTTCATTTCCGCTCAGTTGTGAAATGCACAAAAATCATTTTTCTTCCCTATTTGCAATTTTATCCCTTAATTTTATAATTATTTACAATTTTATCCCTTACTTTTATAGATTTCATCCCTTAGTTCCATCTCTCTCTCCCTCTCTCACACATTTATGTCTGTGCCTCTCTCCTTCATTTTTGTATCTCTCTTCCTCTCTCTGTATCTGTCTCTCTCTCATTTCAATCTCTCTTCCATTTATATTTCTCTCTCCGTCTCTCTTCCATTTTTGTCTCTCCCTTATTTCTCTCTTTGCCCTCCTCTCTCCCTTATTCATCTCTCCCTCCTCTTAGCTCTTTTCTCTTTCTCTCCATGTTTCTCTCTCTATCTCCTTTACTATTTGTCTATCTCCTTCGTGCAGGTATAAAAATGGAGAGGGAGAATAGAGCCATAAATGTATGAGAGAGAGAGAGAGATGGAAAATGGATAGAGATAGAGAGAGGGAAAGAGACAAAAATGGGGTAGGTAGAGAGACGGCGAGGGAGATGAAGAGATGAAACTATGAATGAAATTGTAAATAATTGTAAATCTAAGGAATGAAATTATAAATAATTGTAATATCTAAAGATTAAATAGTAATTTATCTCAAATATTAATGTCTAAAACGGAGGGAAGGATCTTAAGTGTGTTATAAAAGAAAAATTAGGGAACTAAATAGTTTAATTTCTAAAATATAAAGATTCAAATGTTATTAATCCTAAAATATTAGGATTAAATAATAAATTTATCTTTAAGAAAACTAAACAATCCTAAGAGTTTATTTGAATACAGCTGATAACTGTTAACTGATAGATAGATAAATGTTAACTAATAGATATTACTATTAATTGATAGTTGGTAGTTAATAGTTAATGATAGATGATTTATGTTAAGTGTTTGGTAAAATTACATTTAATTATTACTGTTGATATGTAAAATGACTAATAAAGGCATGTATCATATAATTTATTTTATTATTGAAATAAATATAAAATTATAAATTTATTATATTATATTATTTATTTTATTTTAAAATAAATATATAATTATTAATTTAATATATTATATTATTTTTTATTTTATTAAAATAAAAATACAGTATTAATTTATTATATCATATTATTTATTTTATTTTTGAGATAAGAAAATAATTAAATTCTTTAAAAAAATAATAAAATAATTTTAAAAATGTAGTTATAAAATAATAAAGTAATTTTATAATTGATAAAGAAAGAAAATCTTATAATTTTAAGTTTTTAGAAAAAAATTATATTTTTTCATAATAAATAAATATTTTATATTTTATGTTCTTAAGAGAAAATATTTTAACAAAATTACAATATGTTAATTAAGATGTTAAGATTGTTAATGAAAAAAATAAAGGTAAATAACATTAATAATATTAATTTTAAGTTACATGAAAAGAATAATATTGTCTAAATAAAAAAATTAAATTAACTTTCAGTTGATGAGAAATAATTTTATTTTTAGAGTTTATATAAACTGGAACTGAAGAATATCATATCAGTTGCTTATCAGTTCTATTTTTTAAACTTGCTAAACACTTTAATTTACCTATTTAAGTATTTATTAACTATTAGCTATACCCGAAAGATGAACTAAACACCCCAAAACCTACAGCGAATAAAAGCAGCTAACGTCTATTCTTTCTTTGTCCGCCAAGTTTTGTTTCACCAAAATCACTAGCACAAAGAGTTTTGGTTTTTTTAGAAGTTTATGGTTGTAAATAAATCAAGCTATTTGAATTCAACTTCAAAAATATTTTCAAAATTTTAGTGGTTCAAGTAACTTGCGGATTGAGTTTAAGGATCATAATAATCAATTTGAGTGCTTCGCGGTCCGATATATTAGCCATTATTAAGTAATTATACCGCTTCGAAATTTGTTTTTCTATTTCTTGAAAAGTTGATATTTATTTCAAGTTTATTGCAGATTTGATAGGAAAAATACTTGAAAAAAACAGTAGTCTGATCAAAGAACAAGACAAAGAAGGATGGACTCCTCTGCATTATGCTTCCTACTTCAATCTTCTTCAAATTGTGGAAGTGTTATTACTAAAAGATGGTAAATCTGCTGCCTATATTGCCGATAAAAGCGGAAAAACACCTCTTCATTTTGCGATTTTCCACGGCAAAAGCCATTTAAAGGTGGTGGAAAAAATTATGTCAGACTGCCCAGATTGCTGCGACCTGGTTGACAATAGAGGCCGAAATGTTCTCCATTTTGCTGTGCAAAGCAAGAGTACTGAAGGAGTGAAAACTATTACTGAAAAGCCTTTCCTGGCTAACCTAATAAATCAGAAAGATAAAGATGGAAACACTCCGGCCCATCTGCTTGCTACTTATGGCTTTGAAGAGTGTTGTCTTACAGAGCACCACCTAGTTGATAAAAAGCCAATCAACAATGAAAATTTAACCGCTCTGGACGTAGTGGTAAAAACAAAGGATGAGAGCGATGAGCCATTTCTGGTACGCCTACTTAATTTTATGCCTTTACATCATCCCACAAACTGTAGGCATTGTTATTATTATTATTATTTTCAATTGAGCTTTGATTGAAATTTTAACTTGAAATCTCATAGAAAACACTGTGCCAAAATGAAAAATTATTCATTTCTATTGGTAAGCATTGATTTGTTTTGGAACAACACAGTTAGTGAATTCATGTTGCAGGGATGTACGAAAAGAAAACTAAAGAAGGTTGGATATAAACCAGGTCGGCCTTCAATTATCCAGCTCGTAGAACGTGATAACATGTCAAGACTCGACAATGAGTTGATCACTGAACTCGAGAAAACCAGTCAATCGCATCAGATAGTAGCCACCCTCATAGCAACGATAACTTTTGCGGCAGGTTTCACCTTACCTGGCTGTTACAGTGATCACGATGGCCCCGATAAAGGAACAGCAATTTTAACTAGAAGATCAGCCTTCAAAACTTTCCTTATAACTGATACCCTTGCGTTTGCCCTCTCCATTTCTGTTGTGCTTATCCACTTCTTATTGACATTGCAACCATCCAAGAGAAAGTACTTTAATCTATTCGCTGCGGCTGCTTACTTCACTTTAATTGCTATGGCATTAATGGTGGTGGCATTCATGACAGGTGTGTATGCAGTGATGCCAAGTTCCTCATCAGGCCTTGGGGCCACCATTTGTGTCATCGGAAGTTGTTTGGGCTTATTGTATTTCTGCGTGCTTAAGGTTACTTTTGATGATTAACTGATTAACACTTGGACTGTTGTACAATTAAAGAGCAGTGTATAATTAGAAAAATATGTAAAATTAAGATGGAAATTAATGTATTTAAAATTTATGAATGTATAATTTGTTGTTTATTTATTAAGGATTTTTCTTACGTAGACCCAGTTTACTATGGACCTAATATATAAGAATGCTGAGATTAATTTATTAAATATATAGATCTTATATGATTATATCTTAAATATATGATGAACCCAGTTTAGGTAAGAATTTCTCATTTATTTATTGAGAGTCGGTCTAGTCCAACTGCATCCATTTAGATTTCAACCAGCATGTAGAAGAAGTTATTGTAGAAGAATTTAGAAGTAAAATTGTTTTGAAAAAATTATTATTTAGTCTCTTAATTTTAATGAAATTAACTACTTAATTTCCTTATTTTGAAAAATATATGATTTAGTTCTTGTATTTTTCTTTTATGTACTTTTTAGTCCCTCCAACAAGTTTAAATCAAGTTTTTTTGTTAGTTAATATATTCAATAGAAAGAGAAATTATTATTACGGGGACCAAAGATTTCAAAGCATAGAAAATAGAGAGACTATAGAGTTATGTATTTCAAATTGCATGGACTAAATCAAATTCAAACTAACACCTAAAATAACCAAAGGTGTAACGCCCTCACCATTGGTAGTCCGTACATTTTATTGTTCTGACGACTAATGTATATTCGGACAGTCAAAATGTCTGAAACTACACCTAAACTATGGTGAGGAGGCATAAATTGAAGAAATAAATGTTAAGAAAATATAGAAAAAATTTAGAGAAAAATAAATTAAAGTTTAGATGATTTATAAATTAGTACAAAAATAAAATTTAGAGAATAAAAATAATTAACACAAATTAATATTATGAGTTGAATTAGGAAAGAAGAAGAAAAGCCAAAAAAAGAAAAATAACCTTATGAAAATTTAAAACAAAATTAAGTACAATAAAAATATAAATATATAAGCCGCATAAGACAAACCCCCAACCACCTTCATCTTCTTCCTCCACTTCTTCTCTCTCTCCCTCTCCCTTGTGCCGCCCACCTTGGCCCCTCAAGTCCTCCATTGATATTCAAGCTTCCAAGCTTGATTTCTCAAGCTTTTACTCACCAAAACCCAAACACTCTTCATTAAAAATACTTCCCACACCCTAAGGAAGCTACAGATACCAAAAAGAAGCAAGGAAAGTGAAGTTTAACAAGTTACAAAAAAAGGTTAGTGCTCAAAACTCTTAATCTCTTCTTTAAGCATGAAAATCATGCTAAACCAAGTGAAAATTTACATGAAATTAAAAAGAAAAATTTGGGAAAGAAACCCTTGAATTCACAGCCCTAGAGGAACCATGAAAATAATAGATTTGGTTTTAGTTTAGCTAGGGAAGTTAATTAACAAGGTATTATATGTGGGAATTAATTTCATGGTTATATATGTGAATTTGATGTTTGAAATTAGGGTTGTGCACTTGAAATTGGGGATTTTATAACATTTTTGAATTTGACCTAATTGTGCTGAGATTGATACTAATAAAAGTGATATGTATGCTTATTTGGAGTTTGGAGAAGGAGGAGATTGAATTTTGGGAGTGTCAAATTTTCTGCAGGTTGGGACTCAATGAGTCAAGTGTGTTTGTTGAACCCTAACCGACAATGTGAGACTCCAATTGGTATGAGGCCAATTGGAGGTGTTTTGGGACATCCAAACCTTCATTTTTCAACAAGAAACTCTGCCCAAATTCTGTCAAAATCATGACCAATTCTCTGCCCAAACATGGATGACCAAACACTGCCAACCCAGAAAATGACCAAATGAACAGTACGTGTTCATTTTGTCATAACTCTCTCTGTACTGGTCCAAATGACCTAAACTTTCATCAATGGAAAGCTTAGATATAGGGCTACACTCTTCATGAGGACCACTTGACCCAGTTTTGCCTTTAACCAAATCAAATTGTTAGCACAAATTTAGTTACTAAAACTGTCAACCCAGAAATTGTCCCAAAATACTATTCCTTTGGTATTTTAACCATAACTTGAGTTCTATAACCCCAAATTTAGTGATTCAAAAATTGAAATTCAAGTTTAAACATAGAGGAGCAACTGTTATGAAGGAAGTGTGACTAAATAGACATCCTAACCTAGTCAAATTCCTAGATAAAGATAACACATCAACATGAACCTAAAGAAAGGTTCATGGGAAAAATGCTATATAGGATAATTAAAATACTCATAAGGAAAATTAAATATTAAAAATGATATGAATATGTAAATTAGGACTAATGTCCTATTAATATGAAATTAATGGTACCAATGAACAGTACTAGAAAATAGTAATAGTGAATAGTGCTAAATTAATTAAAAATATTTAATTGCCCATAGTATACCTTGACTTATTTATTTAGTTTGGATAAATTGGTATACCAATTAGGGACTACAGATAGCAGTACTGCCTACCGAGAAAATCATTAACTAACAATATATGTCTGGTATGATTGTTCTACAGGCTATATGCCTACTTACTGGCCATTGTGCCTACTTTATTTCTTGCTTTACAAGCCCGACAATGGCCTCGTGCGGCAATTTGGTCTCGTGCACGATGACGATATCTTTGGATAGACATATGGCTGTCTAACCAGTATACACCCGTGCATCCAGCTTTTATAATTTGTTATAGGTTTGTTGGGCACTGATAAAAAAAAATAATTAAGACTTAAAATACAATAAGTAATTATAAAAGATTCCGATAATGTTAATTATTTCCAAAGAGCAATAAAAATATAAAAGACCCAGAAATTATGAGTTGCAGATATTATTTCATATGTTAAATTATTGTTATTATAAATTATGCACCACTAAGCGTTATGTTTAGCGCGTTGGTTTTCCATCGTGTAAGCGGAGATCGGTCCAAGAAGCGGCAAAGCGGCACTGGTAGTGCAGCGTGAGCTCTGACCAGATCTGCCATTGTCCAGAGTCACCTCATCGGTCTTTTATATTTTGGTAGGGCCCATGTATAGACTAGTATTTTGGTTCATTATGTTTAGTCATGATGTAATTACTAGTTTATGATGTATTTCATTTTGGACTTGAAATGAAAATTTGTAATTTGTTATTTATGAATTTCCATATGAATGCAATAGATGATACTTCATTTTGAGATCTCATAAATAGTTGTGTATGATATGATAAAAGAGAATATGATATGGAAATATATGAGATGACTATGAATATGTTAACAGGTGATAGTGGAACCCACCAGATGCTAATAAAACAGAGGAGGATCTGTTCGGGTATTCACAGAAATAAGATATATAAAAAAAAATTCTACACATAAATTACCTGACTTAAATGACATTAAAATTTACAATAGACATGACAAGACAAGATAGGGTGCTCCGGCACCGAATGTGGCACTTCTTGCTCTGCTATACAATAGACGGGTAAGGGGCGTCACAAAAGGAATTAATTAAGAGTAATTAAGTGGATAAAAACATACAGAAACTAATACTAATGTATTTTTCAAAATATGAGAACCAAGTAGTTAGTTTCATTAAAATATATAGACTAAATAATAATTCTTCCAAATATTTTTTATAGTTAATAATTTTATATAATAATAATAATAATAATAATAATAATAATAATAATAATAATAATAATAATATATTGAAAAATTATAAAATTACATCAAAAGGTTTAACTTTAATTTACTCATAAAAATAACTGACTTTTATATAAAATTAAATTTAAATTATAAATAACTATATTTATTTTACAAAAACTATTTAGTCCCTCTATTTTACGATACTAATTACTTAGTCCCTTATTTTGAAAAATACATTAATTAGTCATTAAATTTTTATTTTGTCTACTCTTTAGTCCCTCTTTCCATTTTAAATCAAATTTTCTATTAGTCAATATATTTAAAAGAGAGAATTTACCATTATGTGAATTAAATAGTTTAAGACTTAGAAAACAAATGGAATATATAGGTGTGTTTTTCAAATTACAATGATTAAATAAAATTTAAACCAATGCTTAAAATGATTAGAGAGATTAAAGAGTAAACGATGCAAAAATATAGAAATTAATTAATATATTTTTCAAAAGAAATTAGTTAGTTTCGTTTAAATATATGAAATAAAAATCATATAATAATTTATAATAGTAATATGTTATTTTATTAAATAAGCATAAACAAAAATAATATATTTACAACATTAGAAAATATAACAATCAATATAAATAAATTTGTAAACAAGTCATCTCACAAGTTTAAAAAATAATCAAAAATCAAAATAGATCGGTTTGGACCGAACCAAATTAAAATAGAGCGATTCGGTTCGATTCGGTTTTTCATCTATTTCTGTTTGGTTTAGTTTCTAAAATATGTAATTCAATTTTTATAATTTAATTCTGTTAGGTTTGATTCGGTTCGGTTCGGTTCGGTTTGAACCGAATACTCACCCCTAAATTGAGAAATGTGTTACACTCATTTCATATAGGCATTTTAGGGTAGTTTTGCATCCATTTTGCCCTTATATTTTAGTATATTTTATGTTTTTAGCTTTATTTTAGTTTATTTGTTAATTTTAGATACTTTATATTTGATTTTTGTAATTTTGTTGTTTTTGATAGGATTTTGTGGCAAATCGAGGATCAATGAGTGCATTAGGAAGTGATTTGAAGAAATTTGGGATTCTTTAAGCATGGAGGAAAGTTAAAGATATCAAACTTTGAAAGAGCAAGTTAGTCGAAATTTGCTTGAGACTTTGCTTAAGGTCATGCTTAGGGTAAAGCGGCAGTACTTAAGGTGCAGCACAGGTCAAGCATGAGCAGAAAAGTCTATTTTACTCTAAGTCTGCCGAGATTTGCTGAAGGTCTGCTTAACCTTAAGCAGACAGTGTGACCAGAGGCTGAAATTTGCTAAGAAGCTGCTTA
Source organism: Hevea brasiliensis (assembly GCF_030052815.1). Taxonomy (NCBI): domain Eukaryota; kingdom Viridiplantae; phylum Streptophyta; class Magnoliopsida; order Malpighiales; family Euphorbiaceae; genus Hevea; species Hevea brasiliensis. Next base: position 20,110,126 of record NC_079506.1, read on the forward strand.
GGGTTAAGCCGAACCCTAAGCAGACTGCCCAGAATGTGAATAGTGCTGCTGACTTGGATAATTTTATACCTCATTTCTTATCCACTCCTTTGCTCTTATTTACTTTTAGGACAACTTTTTGAGACCTTATAAATTCATCATTTCCTAGCTTTTGCAAAAGGAGAAGAAGAGGAAACGGGAAGAAAAGAAAAAGAAAAAAAAAAACGCAAGAAAGAATAAGAAGGAGAAGGAGCACGCCATTTCTGCTAGAGAGCTGCTGCCAAGTGATGTCAACCTGCAGTTTTTCAGAGTTTTGGGCTCTCCTTCCCCTGGGTTTTTCTATTTCTTAGTCTATTTTTATGTTTCTTTTGCTAGTTTTATCATTTCCTCTTGTAAATTTTATCATGATAGAATAGTTTTTCTAAGATTTCAGAGTTGGGTTGCACTATTTTGAATCTATTTGTGGATTTGGATTGGGTTTTATTTAGATTTATATAAATATGAGTTTTGATTCTTTTCTTTGTGTGCTTTATGACTTACCTAATGTTGGATCCCATTGGGTCTAGTTTTTAATCTTTGATTGAAGGACCGAAAGGTGAAAATCATTGATAGATAATCAAGGATTAGAACTTGAAATCCCCTAGATTTAGAAATAAACTAGGGTTTTAAGAGGATTCATTGATTGATTACAAAACTTAATGGGTTTTAAGTTAATCAAATATCGTACGAAAGTAGGTTTGATTTTCTTAAAATACTCTTTGGTTTGCTTGAAAAAGATATCAAAGGATTTTAGAATCAATCACCTTCAAACTCTATTTTCTTTTAAAATTGGATGACCCAAGACAAATCCCAATAGACTTAATTCATAAACCCCAGCTTTGGAATCAATTTTACAATTAATTAGTCTTTGTTTTTGCTTGCCCATTATTAATTTAGTTAATTTTTGCTTAGATTAACACTTTATTTACATTACCCATTACCTATTTTCTTTATTTTCTACTTAAATTGCTGCATTTAGTAAAATTAGTTTTTACAAATTGTCATTAGTCTAAATAATCGAAATAACCATAGTCTAGTACTCAAACACAATTCCTCGTGGGAACGATACTTTACTTATCACTCTAGTACTTGATACAACCCGTATACTTGCGGATTCGCCACATCAAGTTTTTGGCGCCGTTGCCGGGAAATTGTTGTTTGATATTAGATGATTTGGTTGTTTGGTTAATTTAGACATTTTCTTTTATTATTACTTTACTTTGTGTTTTTCTTTTTGAATTTTTCTTTCTAATTTTGTTTCCATTTGCTTATCTTGTGAGGTATTTCAAAATGTTTCATGTACAAGTCTTCACAAGTTTTGCTCAACTGCACTTGGAGCCCTTTTATGCTGCTTGGGGAAGATTTAATGATATGGTAGAGAGATTTTTCAACCACAAACTTTCAAATCAGTCTCTAATTCTTTGTTTCTATGATGGTTTGGATGAAGCGACAAGAAATTGGGTAGATTATGGAGCTTGGGCAACTGGTGATCATGTTCTTCAAAGAGGTCATGAGGATGTCATTCACTTGTTGAATGACATGGCGAATTTTGATTACCATTGGCATTGGGACCCTTCACTACAGGGTTGGAGTCACCAATATCCCCCATACCACAAACAACCCAATATTTCACACCAATCATTTGAGTTTGAAGAAGAGAAGGGAGTGGGACATGAAGAGGCAGAAGATAAATTTGAAAATCTCTTTAACCAATTATTGAAGATTCAAGAAGACCAAGGAATGAAACTTAAAGAGATGGTAGCTAAATTGGATGATCTTGAAACATCAATGAAAAAAAATGAGCTATCAATTAAGATGATGAATGGAGTTTATGAGGAGGAACAAAATACTCAAGCTGGAGACAATGGGTTAACCTATGATAATGCTTCATGGGAATTTGAATCTGCAGAAGAAGTGGAGCCTCAATCAGAAAAAGAAAAATCCCTTGAAGATGAGTTACCAATAGAGTTTCCACAAGAAAATGAGTTACTTAAAGAAGAAATAGAACTTAAAGTTGAAGAAAACAACTTTTTTATCCTTGGAGAGTCATTGGAAGAGGGCTTATATGGAAATGAGTCAGAAAAGAAGTTGGTGGTTGAGGAAATTGATAAAACCATCAACTTGAGCTCATTGATGGATCTTTCACATACACCATCAGAAGACCCTTATCTCTCATGGATACCTCCTTCATCATTTTATATCCCCCATGAGCTAAAGCTTTCTTCAACCCAAGCATGTGTTCAACTCCAAGTGTTGTTCATGCTACATGCAAATTTGCTTCAAATCTGGCCAATCTTGAGGGCACTTTACATCAAGACCCATATTTCATATTATATGATAATTATTATGGAAGGAAGCCGCTTTTTGATTAGCATATTTGAAGGGGTCAAGCTAATGACCTTACATAAGCGCTTCTTGGGAGGCAGCCCAAGCGTATCCTTTTATAGTTTATTAATTTCCATTTCATTTCATTTTAGTTTTTACCCTCATAAAACTCAAAAGTGATATTTGTTTATCTTTTGTAGATCATTCATGAAGATTGGGCAAACTGAGACTTGCAGCAAAGAAATGAAGAATTGAGAAGGAACAAGTATAAAGCAAAATTCTGCACTTTATGCAGTACCTGTGAACAGTAACACCTTTAAACTTGTGCTAAATTGCTGATATTGCAATCTACTTGATAGCACATGTTTAATTTTGTGTCTTGTGTAAATTCTGTGAAATACAACTTGGATGAGGATCAATTTTGATATTTAGGACTGATGTGAGCTTTATTGAAGTGCAAAAATAGTGTTTGTTAAATTTTACCTTTTATTGTATATATAGTTTTTGTAGTCTGTTAGAATTTGCATGTTTTTGTTTGAGTTACTGCTAGTTTTTGTAGTCTGTTAGTTTTTGTTACTGTTCACGCTACTGTTCATGCTGCTTAAGAAGTCAATTTCTATATCTTTTCTGCAATTTTTGAATGTCTAAAACCTGTCTCAAATGCTGCTGAAAATATGCTTTTGGTATAAGTTTAGAAAGAAGACCATTTCATTAAGTGTGCAAAAAGGTAATCACAATTAGTGCCTTCTTTGAACCATGCATGCAAAAAGCTAAATGAACATTTACAATGCTTGCTAAGATTATGAGAGATGATGAGCTTAAATTTTTCAATTTGGTGGTATTAATGTGTATTTGGTAATTGCTGAGGGTCATGATAGCATTCCATAGCATTTGGACTGTTTTTGGTAAATAAAATCACAATTTTTCCCAAAACCTGCCGAAATTTGCTGATGATGTTGCTTACTAAGCAGAGTCCTATGCAAATTCTGCTGAACCCTATGCTTAACCCCAAGCATGGCCCAAATTACCAGATATCTGCCCCACATTTTAAAAAAGCCCAAAACTTCCGCCATTTTTATGAAGCCCTCCCGATAAACCACAACAAATTGGCCCAATCTTATAACAATTTATATCATTGGGGCCAAGACATGCTTCAAGAAATAAAAGACCTCACAGAAAATTTGGAAGCGTCAAGCTTGGATCACAATGAACCTCTTGCGGGACACTGGCGGACCACGATGCAAAGAACAAAGCCTTGACAGCAGAGCTTGAGCGATGTGATGAGTTTCGTACTAGTTTTAGTTCTTCAATTCAATTTTAATTTCTGTTTTAGGTTCACTTTGTAATCTGTTTATTTTAATCTTCAAACTTTAGTAATAGTTGTAATACTTTGGTAATTAGTTTTTATGATTATCTTTGCACTTCTTTCCTTTAGTTTACTTTATTTTATTTTATCTTCTGATATGGATATAGTTATTCTATGAATGCTTTTTAGTTTAATTCTTGATTTAACTGTTAGATCTTATTTCTTTACACTTTTTCATCTTCTTGCACATTATTTTTGCACTTTATCTTTTCTTCAATCCTAACTTTGTTGACATTGATGAGCTGCACAATTTTCTTTGAGCTGCATATGTTTAACATCATTTTGAGGTAACGGCTTACCCTTCTACTATTTATGCTTATGGTATGTTGCCAGTGCTTATGCCAATGCTTATGCTTTCGCTTTACCCTACGCAACAGGTTAAGCAACATCTTAAGCAGTGTAAATTCATACATTTGGGATGCATTTTCACATTTTTCTCTCTAAAGCTTCATTGTTAATATCATTTTGAGCTAATTTTGAAATACTTGAGCTTATATTGATTTAATCCCCAATTGTATAAATTTCATTAATTGATTAGTTTACACAATTTTGCCCATCTTTGCATTCATTTTAGACATTGAGGACAATGTTTCATTTGAGTTTGGGGGTGAGGGCAAAATTTTTGCAAAATCTTTAAAATTTTCATTCATTCATTTATTGCATTTCATTCATCCATATATAGATAATCCATACACTTATACATATACCACACACGTCTATACCCATATACATACATTTGCATATAGTTTTCATATAGATTACACTTAGTTTTAATTTGATTTATGCATTCATTTTAGGATCATGCATATCATAAAAATGATTTTTTTTACCTTGTCCTTAGAGGATTGAGAATTGCTTTGAAGAGCAATTGAGCTTACTTTTAGAAGGGTTTGATGGATTGAAAGTTCTAGATAGGTGCAAAGTTATTAGATTCTTGCTTTAGTTTATATCTTCTTAGCCAAGGGCCACCCAATCAATTGCGTTGACTTTGAGTGCCTAGAGAAAACTCTAGGGTGAGAAGTAGCTAATTGATGTCTCACCAATCCTAAAACAATCTTTCTAAACCTTTCAAGGCGAAATCATAGCATGCACTTGAAAAAGAAATGATCAAGGCATTCTTTGAATTTTAAACCCATATTTTAGCCTTAGCCAACCTCACTTCAAAATTTCCTTTGAAACCAATTTGAGCCTACATTTATCCCTCTTATTTCTTTGAAACCCACATTAATGCCTAGCCATAAACCCAAACACTTACCTACCCTCCATGAGAATAATTCTTTGAGTGATAGATACACTTAAAAATAATAATAATAATAATAATTAGTTGGGAGAAGTGATTCAAAGTAAAAAAAAAAAAAAAGCTAGCAAATTCAATTATGGTATGTAAAGTAATTCACCACCCAAGTACACAAAGAAATGAGTTTGGGGGTGAATTGAAAGGGACAATTATAATTCGAAGTCAATGTTATTTATGTAGTCCCTCTAAAAGCTTCAAAATTATATGCTAGCATTGGTGAATAGTTGTAAAGTTCCTTCCCCCATTTGAAAAAAAAAAAAAAAAAAAGAGAAAAAAAATTTTGTGTGTCTTGATCTTTTAATAATTTGATTATTCTCATATTTTGTTACCTTTATCCTTTCTTTGTTAGTCACATTATTACCCCCCTTAGCCCCATTATAAGCCTTGAAAGTCCTTTTGATCTTTTGATGGTGTTTTGCTACATTAGTGGAGATTGGAATAGGAGAATTGCCTATGGGATTGTGATATCATTAATCCATTCATTTACTTTCATCATTATTTGAGACACTTTAGTTTGTGGATTACCCTATAGTCTATTTAAGCATGATTATTCTTTGTGATTGATTGGTTTGGGCTTGATGATATGAATAATTGACCCAAGGCTAAGCGGTGATAACTTTGGTAAGGATTGAATTCTTTGCATCTTGAAAGTGGGTATATGGTTTGTTGGTGGCTAAAGGTAAGCTTGAGAGTTTGGATAAGTAATTTTCATAAATTTAAGGTAAGGTACCCCAAATTGTATTAATTGTTTTAATTTGCTTGAGGACAAGCAAAGGTTTGAGTTTGGGGGAATTTGTTACACTCATTTCATATAGGCATTTTAGGGTAGTTTTGCATCCATTTTGCCCTCATATTTTAGTATATTTTATGTTTTTAGTTTTATTTTAGTTTATTTGTTAATTTTAGATACTTTATATTTGATTTTTGTAATTTTGTTGTTTTTGATAGGATTTTGTGGCAAATCGAGGATCAATGAGTGCATTAGGAAGTGATTTGAAGAAATTTGGGATTCTTTAAGCATGGAGGAAAGTTGAAGATATCAAACTTTGAAAGAGCAAGTTAGCCGAAATTTGCTTGAGACTTTGCTTAAGGTCATGCTTAGGGTAAAGCGGCAGTACTTAAGGTGCAGCACAGGTCAAGCATGAGCAGAAAAGTCTATTTTACTCTAAGTCTGCCGAGATTTGCTGAAGGTCTGCTTAACCTTAAGCAGACAGTGTGACCAGAGGCTGAAATTTGCTAAGAAGCTGCTTAGGGTTAAGCCGAACCCTAAGCAGACTGCCCAGAACGTGAATAGTGCTGCTGACTTGGATAATTTTATACCTCATTTCTTATCCACTCCTTGGCTCTTATTTACTTTTAGGACAACTTTTTGAGACCATATAAATTCATCATTTCCTAGCTTTTGCAAAAGGAGAAGAAGAGGAAACGGGAAGAAAAGAAAAAGAAAAAAAAAAACGCAAGAAAGAATAAGAAGGAGAAGGAGCACGCCATTTCTGCTAGAGAGCTGCTGCCAAGTGATGTCAACCTACAATTTTTCAGAGTTTTGGGCTCTCCTTCCCTTGGGCTTTTCTATTTCTTAGTCTATTTTTATGTTTCTTTTGCTAGTTTTATCATTTCCTCTTGTAAATTTTATCATGATAGAATAGTTTTTCTAAGATTTCAGAGTTGGGTTGCACTATTTTGAATCTATTTGTGGATTTGGATTGGGTTTTATTTAGATTTATATAAATATGAGTTTTGATTCTTTTCTTTGTGTGCTTTATGACTTACCTAATGTTGGATCCCATTGGGTCTAGTTTTTAATCTTTGATTGAAGGACCGAAAGGTGAAAATCATTTATAGATAATCAAGGATTAGAACTTGAAATCCCCTAGATTTAGAAATAAACTAGGGTTTTAAGAGGATTCATTGATTGATTACAAAACTTAATGGGTTTTAAGTTAATCAAATATCGTACGAAAGTAGGTTTGATTTTCTTAAAATACTCTTTGGTTTGCTTGAAAAAGATATCAAAGGATTTTAGAATCAATCACCTTAAACTCTATTTTCTTTTAAAATTGGATGACCCAAGACAAATCCCAATAAACTTAATTCATAAACCCCAACTTTGGAATCAATTTTACAATTAATTAGTCTTTGTTTTTGCTTGCCCATTATTAATTTAGTTAATTTTTGTTTAGATTAACACTTTATTTACATTACCCATTACCTATTTTCTTTATTTTCTACTTAAATTGCTGCATTTAGTAAAATTAGTTTTTACAAATTGTCATTAGTCTAAATAATCGAAATAACCATAGTCTAGTACTCAAACACAATTCCTCATGGGAATGATACTTTACTTATCACTCTATTACTTGATACGACCCATATACTTGCGGATTCGCCACATCAAAATGCTTATCATCATACAAAGCCTTGGAGGGGAAAAAAATGTATTGTTGCTTTAAGGCAATTTAAAAAATAAACGAGGAAATAGGATCCTTTGTTGTGAAGAAATCTCTGGCCATGAGTTGCAATTATGCTTGTAAGAGGATTAGGATACCAAGCAATTTCATATTTTGTGTTTTACTTAAGCATCCATTTGTTTTTGTGAAAAATAATTTTTTAAACAAATATTTTACTCATTTTTTAGTATTTGTGTTCGGGAAACTCATCAAATGAGTAAATGGAAAATATTTTCTGATAAAAAGAAAAATTAAACCATTTTTAAGAAAAATTAAAAAGGAAGTCATTTTCTAGACTTTCACAATTTTATTAAAATATTAAAATACTTATACATATACGACATTCACACTTATAATTAGTTTACTACAATCAAATAATAAAAATATTTTTATGAAAAAACATTTTTCACAAAATAATTTTTATAAAAAATATTTTTTCATATATAAATTATTTAAAAAAAAAGTTAAAAAAAAAATTTACCTCACGGGAGTAATTAAGCTCAAACGAAAGTGGACTATGTTATTTGAGAATGACGCTATTGTTGAATCAATGGAATGAAAAATTTTTCTTATTTAGACTTAGTTTCCTATAAAATCAAATATTTCGTAAGTTATAATATTTTTATGTGGTGTTTAAATACCAAAGTTTGAAATAAGGAATTTAAATTTAATTTTAATATAAAATATTGATAAATTGTTGATTTCAAATAACATTATTTTACTTATTTTGAGTTCTTTTAAAATATATTTTAAATAATACAATTTTACAAAACATTTTAAATCTACACTTAAATAAGATGTTTTTCATATCTATGAGTCCAATATAAATTTATTATTAATTAATTAAAAAAATATAATTTTATTAAATTTAAATTTGACATTTTATATTTTTCAACCAAACACAAAGTTATATCCTCTTTATTTGTAGTGTCATTACTTTATATTTTTTTAAGAAAACATAATTTACAATAATTTCCTATGCTAAAGTAACGAAAGAGCAAATTGCTTCGAAAGCAACCCAAACTAACATTGGCATTGCAAACTCAATTTAATTCACAATTATATATTCCTTTCCAAAATATTCATCTTCTTAATTAAAATGTATTTAGTAAAAGGTTAAAAAATTAAAAATGTATTTTGTATAAGGTTAAAAAATCAATAGTTAAATGTTACTCTTATAAGTTTTAACCCTTAAGGTTAACATTTAACCTTCTAAGAAGGCATAAATATTAATAAGGTGAAAAGTTAACCTATTTTTTTTAAGTATCCAAATAATATTAATAAGGGTTAAAAATTATAAGGGTAACAATTATTCTTTATCAATCTCATACCAAACACTCCCTAAGGATTAAATATTATCCTTGTAAGTTTTAACATTTAAAGAGGGTAATTATTAACTTAATCTCTTAAGATTAACATTTAATCTCTTAAGAAGGTATAAAAACTGATGATGTGAAAAATTAACCTAATCTCTTTAAATATTCAAATAACATTAATAAAAGGTTAAAAATTATAAGAGTAATAATTACTCATTATTAAACTCGTATGTACATACCAAATCCTCCTAAACTTAAGCTTTTTTTTTTTTTTTTAACTAAGAGATGTGCTTCTTCAAACTATGGGGAAATGTTTAACAAATATTTTCCAATGTTATATTACCTATGGCATGTAGATGTGGAGCAAACAATCGGTCCTGGGGCTACAATTGATTAAACTCCTCATTGGTCATGTGAAAGATAGTAAAATATACTACTAATCAATCTTGGTATGAGAAATTGAGATCAATAATAGAAGACATTTCTGTGCCTCAATGGCTTATAATTGATATAGTGGTTAAAGAAAAAAAATAACAAGATTAATGAAGTGAGTATTCTTAATGTGGCGAGTATTCTGCACAACGACTTTTTTTTTTATCTTATTATTATTATTATTAGCCTTAAATTGAGGGTTAAATCTGATTTGAACTGTCAAACTATTGAATAATTCCAGTATTAAAATTGGATTAACATTAATCTGACAATGGTTGGAACCGAACTGTATCTGGCATCAACATCACAACCCCACCAGACCACCTGGAGACAATAGAGCTTTGGTATAAAGTCCATGAGTCTAATTAATATTTTTAATGAATAAATTTAATGATATTTAGTTAACATGCATTGATTGATAATTGTTTAATCAAATAAATAAACTTAATTAGATGGATGATCAATTTGAATTCAGAAAATTTTATTAGTGGGACGATGTATACACACAATACATTTATATAAATAAAAAATTATAAATTTAAACTCCCTGATGAGGAAAATGCATTAAATTAACTCAACCAACCAAACACAACCTAAATATGTCTCCACTCTCTAGTCTCCTTATAAATAGAAGTGTCTGGCATGCGTGTGCTACGAGCGAGCGAAAAGAAAAATCTCACGGCAAAAGCTTTTTCCCGCTCACTATTTTCCATTGCTCAACTTTGCTACCTTGCTACATATATGGCGGATTCCCAAGTATTGCCCGAAACCCAATTAGCATCTGAGATCAATGATCAGCCCAAACAAAAACACATCATCACTTTCATGGATGCTAAATGGTACAATGCTGCAGCTGAAGGCCAAATCAACAAATTCAAAGATTACACTGAGCCGCTAGATCTTTTGCGTATCCCAAACAGAAGTAAAATCCTACATGTTTAAATCACATCAATACAAAATGAAACTGAAGAATCCATTGAATTTGTGAAACTAGTTATCACCAAGTGTCCGTCGCTGCTAGTTGAGCTCAATATCAGAGGTGAAACTCCACTGCACATTGCAGCAAGGTTTGGAAGTAAAAATATAGTGGAGTTCCTGGAAGAAAAATAGAACACAGGCTGTGTAATTGGACCCGTGTAAATAGTCGAGATCCATGTAACCTTCTGCTCTGACACAAGATGCAACCTTCAAACTCTAGTAAGTTACACGGGCCTAGGCCGTGTAGTGACACACGGGCCTCGTGTCAGCTGATAGCTAATTTCCTGAATAGATGACAGCTCTAGTTTTTACACTCAGAACAGACTCCTTACGCCCTAGGGACTCTAAAACCTAACTATAGGACATTCAATATAAATAGAAGCAGCAGAAAACATAGAAAAGGATTCAACATTAGCATTTTCACATACACATCTTCATTCACATATATCTTCATTCTCTCCAAGCTGTCTTGAAGAATAGTGCATTAGCATCAAGGAGGAGTCCTCAACTGAAGTCCCACAAGTTCAAAGCTGCAAATTCTTTTCGATTTTTTTGTTCTATTTCTTTAGGCTGTTTTTATGTTCTTTTATTTTACTTTTACTATGTCTGCTAAACTCACCATGAGTGAGTAGTTTCTTTATTCTGGAATTAGGAGAGTAACGCTTGTAATCATTATTATAGATAAATATTGAGTTTCATTTATTGGATTTGAGTTTTATTCTTTGATTTATTATTCTCTGTTCTTAATGCATTCTATGTGTCGGTACCCACTTAGACATTATATAAGATACTAATTGAAAAACTGAAACGTGAAGATTGGTATTGGAAAATCAGAGTATTAAACTTAGGAAATCTGACCTAGAGATAGGCTGATGATCTTCGTAGAATTTCATGATTGATCATAGATCTTAAAGGGTTTTTATTAGGACTAATTACCAACGAAAGTAGGGTTTAGCTCTAATTGAAACACATGTCTTGCGAGAGGACCTACGATATCTTAGGATTAATTTCCATCAAAGTAACGATCCTCAATCCAATAAATAGACAAAACTGAATCCATAATAAGGTTAAAGTGTGAAATATTAATTCTGGAATTGTTTTAATAGATTGTTTCATTTTAAGTTCATTATTCTTCTAGTCTTTAGTGCTTAAAATAAATTAGATTCACTCTCCCATTATATTCGATAGCCTAAACAGTCATAATTGCTGCGTAATTTGATACTTACTAATTAAATTTCTCGTAGGATGATACTCTACTCACTACTTTATTACTTGTTAGCGATCCGTGCACTTGCGAGGTTGTAAAACCAGCAAACAACTACCATGAAATTACAAAATATTAACAATTATATTTTGTACAAGGTTTTTCTGATAACTTTGACAGGCTTAGCGTAAAAATGGTATCAATTGCCTCGATTGAAAATTTTGAGCAGCTAGCAAGCTCTTTCAAGGAAAAATTCTTCACTTGCATTCCGCCAAAGAAACTTTCCTTGGATATGAGAAAAGTCCAGGAAGGTGAGTCTTTAAGAAATTCATTTCTCCGTGTAATACTGAAGCTATACAGGTTGAAGGTCTCAATCACGAGACAACATGCGAAGCACTTAAAAAGCAATTAAGGAATGCCAGATTCGTGGATTCCCTTGTCAAAAATCTGATGGTCGGTTACCAATAATTGATAGAAAGGATATAGAAGTATATCAGGCTTGATGATGAGCGTCAAGCCCTCGAAAGAAGAAAGGAAGGCTAGACTAAACAACAGAAAGCAAGAAAAAGTCATATGGCTCAGAAAGAAGGCATTACAATTGGGACAGAGAACAAGATAGAAACAGGCTCAGGCATTATACACCTTTAACAGAGTCTCGAGCAAAGTGCTCATGTGGATCCAAAGAACAGGACAACAGATCAAATGGCCGACAATAGCTAATAATTAATATTGGTTAAATAGAATATATATATATATATATATATATATATAAGATTAATGAAGCAATGGGCCATTCCAAAATCTCCAAGAATTAGTTTGAGGTTATTTGGCGTAGGTGTACAAAGGAGTAAAGTCTCCAAGCTGTCTTCTTTAAAGTTTCCAAAATCTCCAAGAATTAGTTTGAGGTTATTTGGCGTAGGTGTACAAAGGAGTAAAGTCTCCAAGCTGTCTTCTTTAAAGTTTCATTTGGAATAAATCATTTGTAAGAAAAGAATTCAATTGAATTCTCATAAAATCATACTTAATTTCTATTTCTTTTAAAATAAAATATTTTTTAAATTAAAAAGAATTGAATTCTTTCATTCCAAATATAAGAATTAATAAAAAAGATATCAATTAAATTGAACTCTTATAAAAATTTACATTCCAAATAAGGGGTACTGGATATAGATTCGCTTGTGTTTATTTTGGAATAAAGCTCCCTCAGTATTAATACTTACCCTCCACCCCAGAATCAACCAAGTATCCAACCCCACCAAAAAATAAAGAGTGTATTTTACACATCTTAAATTTTCATAGATGTCTAAGTGAATCATGCTCGACATTTCCCCCTTGGAAGTTGCTCCACTAAGAGGCAAAGGGAAAAGAGCCATCTTTGCATATTTTCTTTGCTCTTTTATTTGTTCTATTTGTTGCTTCTTTCTTTTATTTTGTATTAAAAGGAAAAGAAAAATACTTTGCTTCTTTCCCTTAGAAAATGTAATGCTCTCTTCCAAACCTCATAGATTGGCTGGTTAATTAATTATAAACTTTACTCATCTCTCACACATCCCTTTAACTTTCTTCTTTTTCATGTTGCCCAAATCTAATTTATCATTATCGATCCTTCCACAGATAGCTAAACAAATCCCATAACATTCCATCTAATTCATAACAAAATTAAAAAAAAAAAAAAATTATTATTAATCATCAAGAAAATTTGTCTTAAATAAATTATTATTATTCTTATTATTAGCCTTAAATTAAGGGCTAAGTTTGATTTGAACTGTCAAACTATTGAATAATTCCAATATTAAATTTAATTGGATTAACATTAATCTGATAATGGTTGGAACCGAACTGGATCTGGCATCAACATCACAACCCCACCAGACAGAGCTTTGGCATAAAGTCCATGAGGCTAATTAATATTTTTAATGAATAAATTTAATGAAATTTAGTTAACATACATTGATTGATAATTGTTTAATTAAATAAATAAACTTAATTAGATGGATGATCAATTTGAATTCAGTAAATTTTATTAGTGGGGCGATATATACACACAATACATTTATATAAATAAAAAATTATAAATTTAAACTCCCTGATGAGGAAAATGCATTAAATTAACTCAACCAACCGAACACAACCTAAATATGTCTCCACTCTCCAGTCTCCTTATAAATGGAAGTGTCTGGCATGTGTGTTCCAAGCGAGTGAAAAGGAAAATCTCACTGCAAAAGCATTTTCCCGCTCACTATTTTCCATTGCTCAACTTTGCTACCTTGCTACATATATGGCGGATTCCCAAGCATTGTCCGAAACCCAATTAGCATCTGAGATCAATGATCGGCCCAAACAAAAACACATCGTCACTTTCATGGATGCTAAATGGTACAATGCTGCAGCTGAAGGCCAAATCAACAAATTCGAAGATTACACAGAGCCTCTAGATCTTTTGCGTACCCCAAACAAAAGTACAATCCTACATGTTTACATCGCATCAATACAAAATGAAACGGAAGAATCCATTGAATTTGTGAAACTAGTTATCAGCAAGTGTCCATCGCTGCTAGTTGAGCCCAATATCAGAGGTGAAACTCCACTGCACATTGCAGCAAGGTTTGGGCGTAAAAATATAGTGGAATGTCTTATTGATAACATCAAGAATGCTCAAGAAGACATTGAGAGAGGTGTAGAGGCGTCAACAAGTGATAAGATGCTGAAGAGGACAATCCCATATGAAAACACAGCCTTACATGAGGCTGTTAGAAATAACCATCCTCAAGTGGTGGAAACATTGTTAAGAGCAAATCCAGAATTTGCGGACATAGCTAATGCAGCCGGAGAAAGCCCGCTTTACCTTGCAGCGGTGAGAGAGTACAAAGAAATTGCTTCTAAGATATTGGAGATATGTCCCTCTCCCGCATACATCGGTCCCAATGGTAGAACAGCTTTGCACGAAGCTGTGATAAGTCCAGATGCAGGTACACGTCATTTCCGCTGTCACCTAGGTCCTAGAGAAATACCCAAAAGTCTTTTTTTTTCCCTAAAGAAATTGGTTTGATTTTTAGAGAAAAAATAGTTAGAACCAAAATGAACTGAATGGTTTTCTTTTTTTTTTTTTTTTTCTAACTAATTATTATTAGGTCTTAAATTAAAGTTAAAAATAAGAAATATAACTGAAATTAGATCTAAAATAAATCGAAAAAAATCCAAGATGGAGCACAAGTTGATAAATTGAGACGAATTGAATCAAACAAATTTGATTTAATTTGATTTTATTTTTGTTCTAATTTAATTAGATTTGGTATGTTAAAAACTGTGGTTTATTCAATTTAATTTAAATTTTTATTATAATTCAATTTGTTATATATATATATATATGTATATATATATATGATGATTTAAGCCAACAACTTGTACATGAACCAAGCTCATTAATTTATTTTATGAGCTAACTGGATAATAAATCCAAACATTTATACTTTTTCATTATTATGGTCAAACGTTTTAATCTTAAATAATAAAGTCCAAACAATTGATATTGGGTGCAATTATACATACTTAAGAGGTTGAATTTAGAAACTTATGGGTAAATTATAATATAATCCTTGAATTCTAATTTTATAAAGTTTTGTGAGCAAAATTTAAATTTTTTGAAATAAATTTTAAATTTTAATCATAATTATGCCATCTTAAATGTTTGGCTTTTTATATCCAATTTACTTATAACAAATTTGGCTCTATAAAGTTCTGATTGATTTGATATAATTGTTCAACTAGATTCAAAATTCTGCACATCCTTTGTTCCGAGACATTAACAAGCCATTCAAGTAATACCGATGGACAAATTTCTCTTGGCTAATAATATTTATTTTGTGTGTTTTGCCCTTGATCTTGATATCTATGTCAATTTTATTGCAGATCTGACAGGAAAACTACTGAAACAAAAGAGCAATTTGGCCAAAGAACAAGACAAAGAAGGATGGACTCCGCTTCATTATGCTTCCTATGCCAATCATCTTTCAATTGTGGATATGTTACTAGAGTATGATAAATCTGCTGCCTAAATTAGCGACAAAGATGGAAAGACACCTCTTCATGTAGCGCTTCTTAACGAACCAACAATTTTAAGGTGGTGAAAAAAATTATGTCAGACTGCCCAGATTGTTGCGACCTGGTTGACAATAGAGGCCGAAATGTTCTCCATTTTGCTGTGGAAAGCGGGAGTTTTGAAGGAGTGAAAACTATTACTGAAAAACCTTTCCTCGCTAACCTAATTAATCAGGAAGATGAAGATGGGAACACTCCGGTCCATCTACTTGCTACTCATGGTTTAGATGCTAGTTCTCTTATACGACACCGCGTCGTTGATAAAATGACTGTCAACAAAGCAAATTTAATAGCTCTGGACATGGTGATGGCAACAAAGGATAAAAGCTATGCGCTATTTCTGGTAAATCAACTTAATCTCGCAAATTGTAGGTAATGATAGTCCTATTTTTACATTGAACTTTGAAACCTCATATACAGCTGGAGCAACGAGCCAAAATGAAAAATTATTCACTTTGATTGGTATAGGCATTGATTTGTTTTGGGAAAAAAATAGTGAATGAACTTTCATGTTACAGGGATCTACAGTAAAACACCTAAAGAAGGCTGGATATAAACGAGGTCGGCATTCAATCGGTCAGGCAACGGTTGATAAGACACCAATAATCGACAATGAGTTAATGTCTTCCCACCAGAAAGTGAGTGAATCCCATCAGATAGTGGCCACTCTCATTGCAACAGTAACTTTTGCCGCAGGTTTCACCTTACCTGGTGGTTACAGTGATGAAGATGGCCTTGACGAAGGAACAGCAGTTTTAACTAGAAAATCAGCCTTCAAAACGTTCCTTGTAACCGATACCATTGCCTTGGCCCTCTCCATTTTTGTTGTGCTTATCCACTTCATTTTGGCAGTGCAACCAACCAATAGAAAGTTCTATTTTCTATTCCTTTGGGCATTTCTTTTCACTGTTCTTGCTATGACTTTAATGGCGGTGGCATTCATGGCAGGTGTGTATGCAGTAATGCCACATTCCTCATCAGGTCTTGGGACTACCATTTGTGTTATAGGAAGTTGTTTGGCCTTATTGTGTTACTGGGTGCTCAAGGCTGCATTGTGTGATTGAATATAATTGATTTTAATATTTGAACTGTTTTACAATTAAAGAATGGTGTATAATTGGAATAAATTGTAAAATATTGATGGAAATTAATGTTATTATATTTTTAACAAGTTTTTTTTTTATCTATTATTAGTTTGACTGAATTATTTTCACGAATAATTCTATTTTTCCTTTAAGAATTTACTATGAAAAACTTACAGTCTCCGAAAATGAGTGAGAATTCGTGAGACTTAGTGGATATGCATTAGAGCTAATGCCTACAGAGGTTGATAAGTGCAGAAGGTTTGAGGATGGACTGAATGACAACATCCGACTGATAGTTACATCTCACCACTTCACAGATTTCTCCATATTAGTAGCGTCAGCTCTGAATGTGGAGAGAGTCAGAAATAAGGAGCAGTCCAGGAGGGACAGACAGCGTAAGAGAGGTCCTGGACAGGGCCAATTAAGTGCACCAGCTACTAGTAGTAAGAAGCATAAGGGTTCACAGAGCCAGACACAAGGCCAGAGGAGCCAGTCTAAAGTATCTATAACTAGTTCCTCGGGTACAGTAACAAAAGAATCAATTTCAGTGCCAGAATGTACCCACTGTGGCAGAATACACCGAGGGGAGTGTCGACTGTTGACTGGTGAATGTTTCAAATGTGGGTCTACGGATCATTTCATATGAAGTTGTCCACAGGGGAGTGCTCCCACTGCACTACCATAGACAGAGAGGACTACCCCGGTAGCACAGAGGGGTAGAAGACCTGTGAGGCCTGAGACAGCTGGTACATCACAGAGGGCTTCTGAGACTAAAGAACGGCCCGGGCTAGAGTACCACCCCGTGTGTACGCTATAGACGTTATCAAAGGTACATTTCTTAATTATAATATCTTTAAGTATGTATTGATAGACCCTAATTATATTCACCCCTATATATACATTGTACCTCCTATTAAAAGAGGATACCGAGAGATGAGTTAGAAGATGACATGCTTGTCACCAACCCTTTGAACTATAAGGTTATGGTATATTATCAACCAAAAAGGATCGTATCAAAGATAATAGATGGAAATGAGAAGGAGGCTGTATATGAGATGAAAGAAGATGAGTACAGAATTGGTTGAGGATAAAAAAAAAAAAAGAGTTTGTCTATTGGGATATACCATAGTAACTATGCAATGCTCTTGATGTTTGTGCTGTAGACTATTGTGTAGAGCTACGTATTTCCAATGGTAAATCGAGATAAGGATAAGATTGTAGAACTAGGATTAATAAGACAGACTAAAGAAAAAGTAAAGTATTATAACACAAAAAGGCAAAAAGATAAGGAGATAGCGGTCCCTCAATTATTTACATTGTGTAAATTTCGAGGACAAAATTTTATTTAGAGGGAAAGAATTGTAACACCCTCACTGTAGGTAGTCCGTACATTTTATTGTTCCGACGACTAATGTATGTTCGGACATTCAGGATGTCTGGAACTACACTTAAATTATATTGAAGAGGCATAAATTAATGAAATAATATTAAAAAAATATAGGAAAAATTTAGAGAATTTATTAATTGATATAAAGTAATAAAAATAACCCGATGAGCACCATGAAGGGCATTTTGATCATTTCACCCCCAAAGGTGAATTTTGACCTAAATGTCAAATTAAAATTAGAAAATAAAATAATTAACATAAATTAAATTTATAAATTTGAATTTGGAAAAGAAAAGAAACGAAAGGAAAAGAAAAGAAAAGAAAAAGCTTATGGAAATTTTAAAATTTAAAGTACACAATAGAATATATATATATATATATATATATACCCATTAGAAGACAAAAGCCACCAACTCTATCTTCTTCTCCACTCTTTCTCTCTCTCTTCCTCTACATGGCTAGCACCCTTGTCCCCCATTTCCTCCATTGATATTCAAGCTTTCACACACCAAAACTCATAGCACCCTTCATAAAAAATACTCCCCACACCCTAAGGAAGCTATAGACACCCATTGAAAGCAAGAAAATTGAAGTTAGGGAAGCTCAAGTAAGGTTAGTGCACTAATCCCTCTTCTTCTCTTTATTAAACATGAAAAGCATATTTAGCCAAGTATAAATATCATGAAAATGAAAAGAAAATTTGAAAGAAAGAACCCTTGATTTTTGGGCAGCCATGGAACTTGAAGTTTGTTACTTTTAAGTAGTGAAAAAAAATGGTTCATGAGAATGATGATGAGTTGGAATGTTGGGAGTTGATTGTGTAGGGTTTGTGTAAATTTGAAACTTTGGAAACTGGGGTTTGTGTAAGTGATTGAGAACCTTGTGTAAATGCATGAATTTGACCTAATTGAGTTGAGATTGATACTTATAGAAGTGCCATATATGCTTATTTGGAGTTTGGAAGGAGGAGATTGAAATTGGGAGTGTGAATTTTCTGCAGGTTGTGTTATTGTTGAATCCAGTAGCTTTTTATTGCCATATCTCCCTTCGGGTTGCCCCAATTGGTTTGAGTCCAATTAGAGGTGTTTTGGGACATCCAAACCTTCATTTTTCAAGAAGGAACCCTGCCCAAATTTTGTCAAAATCATGACCAATTCTTTGCCCAAACCCGGATGACCAAACACTAAAACCCAGAAAATGACCAAATGAACGTGTTCATTTGGTTATAACTCTCTCTATACTAGTCCAAATGACCTAAAATTTACATCAATGGAAAGCTTAGACATAGGGCTATACTTTTCATGAAGACTACTTGACCCAGTTTTGCCTTTAACTAAGTCAAATTATTAGCAAAACTTGGGTCACTAAAACTGCCAACCCAGAAATTGTCCAAAATACTGCTCCTTTAGTATGCTTCACCAGTTTTGGCAAAAATGCCATAACTTGGTCTCCAAAGCTGCAAATTGAGTGAAACTAGTGTCAAAAGTTTTATAAGACATAGCACAACAATTGTTATGTTTTGACCAAGCTCTAGACACAATTGCATCCTAGGGAAAATATTAGCCAAAGTTAGGAATTAAAATCTGGAAAATGTTAAGTTGAACCCAGAATGCCATTTGATACCCATGTGTTCATTTGGCCATAACTCCCCACTAAGAAATTCCATTTGAGATGTGCCAATATGATATGGAAACATGCTACTTAGGGTTACAATATTGATTTAGACACCTTTGCCAAATTCTAAGTGTAAAGACCCTAAAAAGAGGATCAAACATACTGTCCTGAAATTTGACTATTGCCTTTATAAGATTAATAGTCCAGGTCAATACATTGACCATAACTCACTATACTAAGCTTGAAAAATTATGAAATTGTACCTGGGAGTCCCTAAGACATAGAGGAACATATTTTGTGAAGGAACCTAAGTTTAAAAATGACCATAAAATGATCAAATGACTGGTCAAAGTTTATTGACCAGGAATTGTAAATTCTGGATAGCTTAGAGGCAAAGGGAGCAGTTATGGTATTTTGACCATAACTTGAGTTCTATAACCCCAAATTCAGTGATTCAAAAACTGAAATTCAAGTTTAAACATAGAGGAGTATTTGTTATGAAGGAAGTGTGACCAAATAGACACCCTAACCTAGTCAAATTCCTAAATAAAAATAACACATCAAAATGAACCTAAAGAAAGGTTCATGTGAAAAATGCTATACATGGTGATTAAAATACTCATAAGACTAATTAAATATTAAAAATGATATGAATATGTAAATTGAGACTAATATCCTATTATATGAAATTAATGGTACCACTGAACAGCACCAGAAAATATTAACAGTGAATAGTTCTAAAATAATTAAAAATGTTTAATTGCCCATAGTATACATAGATTTTTTTATTTAGTTTGGATAAATTGGTATATCAATTAGGGACTACAGATAACAGTACTGCCTACAGAGAAAATCATGAACTGACAATTTATGTCTGGTATGATTATTCTATAGGCTATATGCCTACTTACTGGCCATTGTGCCTACTTTATTTCTGGCTTTACAAGCTTGACAGCGGGTCTTGTGCTTGATAGCTGGCCTCGTGCCTGATAGACATAGATATATGGCTGTCTAACCAGTATACACCCGTACATCCAGCTTTTATAATCTGTTATAGGTTTTTTGGGCACTAATAAAAATTAATTAAGACTTAAAATATAATAAGTAATCATAAAAGATCCCGATAATGTTAATTATTTGCAAAGGGCAATAAAAATGTAAAAGACCTAGAAATTATGATTTGCAGATATTAATTCAATTGTTTAGTTATTATTATTATAAATTATGCACCACTAAGCCTTATGCTTAGCGCGTTGGTTTTCCATCGCGTAGATACTGAAGATCAGCAGCCGCCACAGTAGTGTTCGAATAGAGTTCCGATCAGATTTGCCACCGACCAGAGTCACCTCATCAGTCTTTTGTATTTTGGTGGGGCTCATGTATCGACTAGTATTTTGGTTCATTATGTCTAGTCATGATGTATTTCATTTTGGACTTGTAATTAAACTTGAGATTGAAATGAAAATTTGTAATTTATTATCTATAAATTTTCATATGAATGCAATAGATGATACTTCATTTTGAGATCTCATAAATAGTTGTGAATGATATGATAAAAGAGAATATGATATGGAAATGTGTGAAATGAATATGGACATGTTAACAGGTGATTAGTGAAAACCCGCCGGATGCTAATAAAACAAGAAAGACTCTGTCTGGGTCTCCATAGAAATAAGGTATAAAAAAAAAATTCTACACATAAATTACCTGATTTAAATGACATTAAAATTTACAATAGACATGACAAGACAAGATAGGGTGCTCCGGCATCAAATGTGGCACTTCTTGCTCAGCTATACAATAGACGGGTAAGGGGCATCACAGGTGAGCAGATTTCAGTTCAAACTGAAAAATTAAATCGAACCGAATCAATTCGGTTCAATTGGTTTGATTTTAAATTTTAATCGGTTTCTGGTCGATTTTATATTATAAAAATTTCGGTTTGATTCGATTTTGAAGAGAAAAATCAGTAAAATCAAACCAAATTGAATATTAATTTTATAAATTCAAATCGAACTGAATCGATTTTTAAATTGATTTATTTTTATGGGGAATTTATGAATTATATTTAATTATACATATATATAAATTATTTAATTTCATTGATTAATGGTTATTAGGTTCAAATCAAAGTCAAAATTAGATCAAATAACTTGAAAATCAAGGCTAAATTAAAAAATAATCAAAAATCAAAATTGATCGGTTTGAAAAATGTATTGTTGCTTTAAGGCAATTTAAAAAATAAACGAGGAAATAGGATCCTTTGTTGTGAAGAAATCTCTGGCCATGAGTTGCAATTATGCTTGTAAGAGGATTAGGATACCAAGCAATTTCATATTTTGTGTTTTACTTAATCAAGCATCCATTTGTTTTTGTGAAAAATAATTTTTTAAACAAATATTTTACTCATTTTTTAGTATTTGTGTTTAGGAAACTCATAAAATGAGTAAATGGAAAATATTTTATGATCAAAATAAAAATTAAATCATTTTTAAGAAAAATAAAAAGGAAAGTCACTTTCTAGACTTTCACAATTTTATTAAAATATTAAAATACTTATACATATATGGCATTCATATTTATAATTAGTTTACTACAACTAAACAATAAAAAATATTTTTATAAAAAACATTTTTCAAAAAGTAAGTTTAATCACAACCTCAAACATTCTCTGTATAAAAGAATTGTAATCAGACAAACAAATAATTTGGTAATCTCTATTATTGAAGGGCAAAGCACAAATATTAATTCCATAATAAAGAAATAGAAAGAAGGGGACGGGGACGCAGGACACAGGAAAGGCAAATTAAAGATAGAAGAAGAGTGGAAGCAAGGGATTCTTCACTGCATCAACATCAAATGATCTGTCTGAAGTTAATATTCAGTTTTGAGATTAGGTTCTTTCTCTTCCGTCAATTATTCTGAGACCAATGCATATTTATTTCACAATGAGATCATACGCTTTTCTAACATACCTATAATTCAGTTCACATGTGAGGAAAGGCCATACATATTTTTGACACGCGTAAATTGAGTAAATTCAATTTTACATAAAAAGAAATTTAATACCTTATAAGAAAATAATTTCTTAAAATTTTTTCTTATTTTTTATTTTTTCTCCTTTTATTTATATATATATATATATATATATATATATATTTAATTTCTTTTCCCCTTTAAAATAGTTTTATATCAGGTTTGAAATACACAGTAATATATATTCAAAATGACAAGAAATACACAGTATAAAATATATATATATATATTTGAAATGGACGGTGAGTTCATGCAGAACGTGTCAACATGCGTGTGAGTGAGTTACAACGTAGCAAAACTGGAATGGATCTGGAAGATGAGAAAATATCAACGGGATAAATGATATAAAATTTGAAGGAATTTGATTGGATGGTGGGGGGCGCTGTAGCTGTCCAAATCGTGGAGGTCACATTTGGTGGTGGTGAGCATTACGGCCATGGATAAATGATTTCGACGTTTGTGATTTTTTTTTTTGGTTTCTGGTAGCGTTAAGTATTATCTCCAATAAAAATATCATAAATTGATGGATGATGATGACAATCTCTTATATATATAATATACTAATTATAATAAAACTCTAACTATTTTATCTATGCGTTTTTTTTAGAATTGAAAAAATGCTCACATAATTATTAAATTATCAATGTCAATAGCTTTCGAAAGTTAATATTTAACATAAAAATAATAAATCAACTTTAATTAAAAGTAAAATATACTCTTAACTTACTAGTTTAAGGCTTTATTTATTTATTTTTTTAATTTTAAGAGTGTACTTGTTTGACTAAAACATATTAATTTCCAATAATCAATTAAATTTAACTTATCATTACCATAATACCAAATTTATTTAAGTAATAATATCTTTTATCTTTTAATTTTCAAATATAAAATATAAATTTTACAAAATATTATTTTTTCCGTACGTATATATGTTTGTACATACACAAAAAAAAAATTATTTATTTTTCCAAAAGTTCATTTAATTAAGCTCTTTAATTTTAAATGAGAATTTCTCCCAATATTTAAAATCATTCAATTAAAATTTTTATATTTAAATTTAGACAATAATCACATAATTGGCAAATGATATCAATTAATTTTCTTAACTTTTAAACACTATTCAATTACATGTGCGATTTGAACTTTATAAAAATAGATGGTGAAAATATATTCGATTAATTTATTAATCAAAAGAATTATATCATAAATAGAGTATTTATTATAATTGAATTTTAAACGTAATTATATGACTTCTTATTAACTTTAGTAAGAGATCAACTTTCTTTTTTTTTAACAATCGAAAACATTTTTTAAATTTATATAATAATAATTTCTCTATTTCATTAATTCCCATGAATTTAATAAAATATTTCAAATGATCATTAACCTAATTATTATATTAATTTAAATTAACTATTTTATTAGCTACGAAGATCTATTACTAATTAATCCATATTAATTCGTCACTAATTTTCTTTAAGCAACCATTTATCCGTCACTAAATTTAAAAATAATTTTAATTTTTAGTATTACTTTATCACAAATTAAAATTTTGATATTCTTTTAATAGTAACTTATGCTAAAAATCCTATTATAATCCTATTATAATACTATATCACAAATTCTTAATGCTCCTATTACACCTACCAAGAGAGAATGATTGTGTGTATAGATAAATTTTTTTAGGCAATATGGGAATTGCCCTAATTATATGACTAATATTCATATCTTTTAAGGCTATGGCGAGGTCACATAGTGTTTCAAAGCAGAGACCTGAACATGGACCAATGAAGAGGCTGAGTGGTATAGCATATATAATTGCAATTTCTTTAAGTAAATCAGTCCATATATATAGGATTACTCAAAACACTTGGAACTAAGCATATATAATAAAGAATTTTAATGGGATTATGTTATCAGTTATAACCGAATTAGCTGAAAAAAAAAATATATTTTATATTATTAATTAATTAATTAATTAAAAATAAAATATATTTATAATCTTTTTTATTTATAAAAAATAATAAATATGATTATTAAAGAATATTTACGAGTTGATTACTATTATTATTATTATAATTCATAAAAATAATAACTATAACTAATATATTGCTAATAAAATTATAATTAATATATTAATAAATTAATAAAAAATTGATTATTTCAATTAATTTAATTATCAAATTAAAGATAATTAAATTAAAAATTAAATTAAATTAATTTTATTTTTACTAAAACAATTAAATTTCATCGATTGTAATCAATTACTCAGTGTTCATCCTTAATGTATTTTCCTCTTTTACATGACAGAGACAATATGAGATAAAAATAAATAAATAAATAATCAATGAAAACAAATATACTTCCTGTGCAATTTTTTAGAAGTCAATGCCTCACTAGCACTCACTGCCCATGCTGGGACCCCCGAGGATGAGGACTCATCAGCACTATTTTTTTTTTAAGTGCCTCACTAGCACTCACTGCCCATGCTGGGACCCCGGAGGATGAGGACTCATCAGCACTATTTTTTTTTTAAGTGCCTCACTAGCACTCACATTTTTTTTTTAAGTGCCTCACTAGCACTCACTCCCATGCTGGGACCTCTGAGGATGAGGACTCATCAACACTTTTTTTTTTAAGTAAAAATAAAGTATATTAAATAAAGTGTAGAGAAATTTTTTTAAGTAATGTAAAATAATAAAAAATAAATTATTAAAATTTTTTGAATTCTTTAATTTAATAAATTAAAAAAGTAAAATTTTTAAAAATTTTATATTCTTAAAAAAAAATCATATCTTAAATAACTTATTATTTAAAAATTTTATACATCTTTCAATATAGTGTAAATAATTTATCCTTATCAAATCAGTAGCTGTTTCTACGTCTGCTCATACGTCACTTGCTTATGTCTACTTTCAGTCGTGAGCATTATAGTAAGCTTCACTACAATTATTGTACACTTTTAAGTGTAACTGTCAGCAGGAATGAATGGCAACGGATTATTTATAGGTATTTAATCTGGCTGCGTTTTAATAAGATTAATTTTAATAATATATTGTGGATTTTAAGATGAATTTGAGTTTAAAATTTAATATTTATGGTAAATTTAAATTAGATTTAAATTTTATATATAAAGTATTTGTTATCTGAATTTATTTATAAATATTTAATTAAATATAAATTATATATTTTTTTATGATAATATTTATAAATTTTTATATATTTTATTTTATATAAAATAAAATTAAAATATTTTATGAAATTATTAATTTTTTAAAATATAAGTTATTAATAAAAATAAATTTTATGAAGATTTTTAATTAAAATATATAAAATTAAATAGATTTGAATATTTTTTTGATAATAATAATAATAGGATTTGTGATAGGTTCTGGTAGTTAAAAATAAATTTTAATAAAGTTTTAGGATAGATTCAGGTTTTAAAAACATTAATCGGATTTGGATTTGAATAGAGTGATTCAGGTTTTAAAGACATTAGTAGGCCTTTGTTTGAAAGTAAAATATATTTAAAAATAAAAGAATAAAATGAAGTTTTCATTATTTATAAAATAATTTTCTTTTTTTCTAATATTCAAATAAAAGGAGGAAAATAATTTTTTTTCTAAACTTTTATTTTCTCTCAGTATAATTTTTTTCTTTATTTTATTTCCCTCTAAAATAGTTTCATATCAGGTTTGACATATACAGTAATATATATTGAAATTGATAGAAAATATAATCTCTTCAATTCTAATTTAATTAAAGTAAATAAAAAAAATCTTTAAATAATATTTTAAAATATGTAAAATTATAATAATACCTGCCTCTATTATATCTCATTCTCAGGATAACTCTAATAAAACATGACAACATTAAATATTATTTAGAATGCATTTATTATGCATTTAATATATATATATATATATATATATATATATAAAATAAATAATAAATTTATTTTATAAAATATATAAAATTTATATATTTGTATTTATAAAATAAATATGAGGTGATGGGACATTGCACTAGCCCCGAGGGGTGGATTTGTTGTGACTAATGTCTGGCCTATCCGTTTTTAGTTGGGAGTTAAATTCATAATAAATTATTTGTAAGCAAAATTGTCCAAATATCTAAATTCGTATTGAGCCTTATAAATGTAATGCATTAAATTAACCCATCAAACCAAACACAACAGAAATTTGTCTCCACTCTCCAGGATCCTTATAAATGAAGTGTCTGGCAAGTGCGTGTTGCAAGTGCAGAGAAAAACCTAAAATCTCACTGCAAAGGATTTTTTCTTGCTCACTAATTTTCACTGCTCAACTTTGCTAGCGACCTCTAGCTAGCTACACATATGGAGGATTCCCAAGCTTTGCACGAAACCCAATTAGTATCTGAGACCAATTACCAGCCCAAACAAAAAGACATCATCACTTTCATGGATGCTGAATGGTATAATGCTGCAGCTGAAGGCCAAATTGACAAATTCAAGGATTACACAGAGCCTCTAGATCTTTTGCGCACCCCAAACAAAAATACAGTCCTACATGTTTACATCACAGCAGTAAAAAAGGAAACGGAAGAATCCATTGAATTTGTAAAACTAGTTATCAGCAAATGTCCATCGCTGCTATCTGAGCCCAACATCAAAGGCGAAACTCCGCTGCACATTGCAGCAAGGTTCGGGCACAAAAATATAGTTGAATTTCTTATTCATAGCATCAAGAAGGCTCAATACGAAGACCTTGAGAGAGGCGCAGAGGCGTCAACGAGTGCTAAGATGCTGAAGAAGACAAGCACAGATGAAGACACAGCCTTACATGAGGCAGTGAGAAATAATCATCCTCAAGTGGTGGAAATATTGATTAGAGAAAATCCTGAATTTGCGAACATAGCTAATGCCGCCCGAGAAAGCCCGCTGTACCTTGCAGCGGTGAGAGAGAACAATATCATTGCCTCTAAGATATTGGAGATATGTCCCTCACCAGCATACAGCGGTCCCAATGGTAAAACAGCTTTGCACGAAGCCGTTACAAGTAAAGATGAAGGTACGCTTCATTTCCGCTCAGTTGTGAAATACACAAAAACCATTTTTCTTCCCTATGTGCAATTTTATCCCTTAGTTTTATAATTATTTACAATTTTATCCCTTACTTTTATAGTTATTTACAATTTCATCCCTTAGTTCCATCTTTCTCTCCCTCTCTCACACATTTATGTCTCTGCCTCTCTCCTTCATTTTTGTATCTCTCTTCCTCTCTCTGTATCTCTCTCTCTCTCATTTCTTCTCTCTCCCGTTTATATATCTCTCTCCGTCTCTCTTCCATTTTTGTCTCTCCCTTATTTCTCTCTTTGCCCTCCTCTCTCACTTATTCATCTCTCCCTCCTCTTAGCTCTTTTCTCTTTCTCTCCATGTTTCTCTCTCTATCTCCTTTACTGTTTGTCTATCTCCTTCATGCAGGTATAAAAATGGAGAGGGAGAATAGAGCCATAAATGTATGAGAGAGAGAGAGAGATGGAAAATGGAGAGAGATAGAGAGAGGGAAAGAGACAAAAATGGGGTAGGTAGAGAGATGGCGAGGGAGATGAAGAGATGAAACTGATGAATGAAATTGTAAATAATTGTAAATCTAAGGAATGAAACTATAAATAATTGTAATATCTGAAGATTAAATAGTAATTTATCTCAAATGTTAATGTCTAAAATGGACGGAAGGATCTTAAGTGTGTTATAAAAGCAAAACTAGGGAACTAAATAGTTTAATTTCTAAAATATAAAGACTCAAGTGTTATTAATCATAAAACATCAGGGTTAAATAATAAATTTACCTTTAAGAAAACTAAACAACCCTAAGGGTTTATTTGAATACAGCTGATAACTGTTAACTGATAGATAGATAGATAATTGTTAACTAATAGATATTACTATTAGTTGATAGCTGATAGCTGGTAGTTAATAACTAATGATAGCTGATTTATGTTAAGTGTTTGGTAAAACTACATTTAACTGTTGCTATTGATATGTAAAATGACTAATAAAGACATGTATCATATAATTTATTTTATTACTGAAATGAATATAAAACTATAAATTTATTATATTATATTATTTATTATATTATTAAAATAAAAATATAATATTGATTTATTATATCATATTATTTATTTTATTTTTGATATAAGAAAATAATTAAATTCTTTAAAAAAATAATCAAATAATTTTAAAAATGTAGTTATAAAATAATAAAGTAATTTTATAATTGATGAAGAAAGAAAATCTTATAATTTTAAGTTTTTAGAAAAAAATTGTATTTTTTCATAATAAATAAGTATTTTATATTTTATGTTCTTCAGAGAAAATATTTTAACAAAATTACAATATGCTAATTAAGATGTTAAGATTGTAAATGAAAAAAAAAAGTAAATAACATTAATAATATTAATTTTTGAGTTATATGAAAAAGAATAATATGGTGTAAATAAAAAAAAAATCAAATTAGCTTTCAACTGATGAGAAATAATTTTATTTTTAGAGTTTATACAAACTGAAACTGAAGGGTATCATATCAGTTACTTATCAGCTCTAATTTTTTAAGCTTGCTAAACACTTTAATTCATCTGTTTGAGTGTCTATCAACTATTAGCTATAGCCAAAAGATGAACTAAACACCCCAAAACCTAGAGCGAATAAAAGCTGCTAACGTCTTTTCTTTCTTTGTCCGCCAATTTTTGTTTCTCCAAAATCACTCGCACAAAGAGTTTTGGTTTTTTTAGAAGTACATGGTTGTAAATAAATCAAGCTATTTGAATTCAACTTCAAAAATTTTTTCAAAATTTTAGTGGTACAAGCAACTTGCGGATTGAGTTTAAGGATCATAATAATCAATTTGAGTGTTTCGCGGTCCGATATATTAGCCATTATTAAGTAATTATACCGCTTTGAAATTTGTTTTTGTATTTCTTGAAAAGTTGATATTTATTTCAAGTTTATTGCAGATTTGATAGGAAAAATACTTGAAAAAAACAGTAGTCTGACCAAAGAACAAGACGAAGAAGGATGGACTCCGCTGCATTATGCTTCCTACTTCAATCTTCTTCAAATTGTGGAAGTGTTATTACTAAAAGATGGTAAATCTGCTGCCTATATTGGCGATAAAAGCGGAAAAACACCTCTTCATGTTGCGATTTTCCACTGCAAAAGCCATTTAAAGGTGGTGGAAAAAATTATGTCAGACTACCCAGATTGCTGCGACCTGGTTGACAATAGAGGCCGAAATGTTCTCCATTTTGCTGTGGAAAGCAAGAGTTTTGAAGGATTGAAAACTATTACTGAAAAACCTTTCCTGGCTAACCTAATAAATCAGAAAGATAAAGATGGGAACACTCCGGCCCATCTGCTTGCTACTTATGGCTTTGAAGAGTGTTGTCTTACAGAGCACCACCTAGTTGATAAAAAGGCCATCAACAATGAAAATTTAACCGCTCTGGACGTAGTGGTAAAAACGAAGGATGAAAGCAATATGCCATTTCTGGTACGCCGAGTTAATTTTATGCCTTTACATCATCCCACAAATTGTAGGCATTATTATTATTATTATTATTATTATTATTATTATTATTATTATTATTATTATTTTCAATTTAGCTTTGATTGAAATTTTAACTTGAAATCTCATAGAAAACACTGCCAAAATGAAAAATTATTCATTTCTATTGGTAAGCATTGATTTGTTTTGGAACAACACAGTTAATGAATTCATGTTGCAGGGATGGACAAAAAGAAAACTAAAGAAGGTTGGCTATAAACCTGGTCGGCCTTCAATTATCCAGCTCGCAGAACGTGATAACATGTCAAGACTCGACAATGAGTTCATCACTGAACTCGAGAAAACCAGTCAATCGCATCAGATAGTAGCCACCCTCATAGCAACGATAACTTTTGCGGCAGGTTTCACCTTACCTGGCGGTTACAGTGATCACGATGGCCCCGACGAAGGAACAGCAATTTTAAGTAGAAGATCAGCCTTCAAAACTTTCCTTATAACTGATACCCTTGCGTTTGCCCTCTCCATTTCTGTTGTGCTTATCCACTTCTTATTGACATTGCAAACATCCAAGAGAAAGTACTTTAATCTATTCGCTGCGGCTGCTCACTTCACTTTAATTGCTATGGAATTAATGGTGGTGGCATTCATGACAGGTGTGTATGCAGTGATGCCAAGTTCCTCATCAGGTCTTGGGGCCACCATTTGTGTCATCGGAAGTTGTTTGGGCTTATTGTATTTCTGCGTGCTCAAGGTTTCTATCTAGATTAACTGATTAATACTTGGACTGTTGTACAATTAAAGAGCAGTGTATAATTAGAAAAATATGTAAAATTAAGATGGAAATTAATGTATTTAAAATTTATGAATGTATAATTTATTGTTTATTTATTAAGGATTTTTCTTACGTAGACCCAATATACTATGGACCCAATATATAAAAAATATGGTGAGATTAATTTATTAAATATATAGATCTCACATGATTGTATCTTGAGCATATGATGAACCCAGTTTAGACAAGAATTTCCCATTTATTTATTGAGAGTCGGTCTAGTCCAACTCCATCATCCATTTAGATTTCAACCAGCATGTAGAAGAAGTTATCGAAGGGATGGAACAAGAAGGTGATTGCAGAAGAATTTAGAAGTTAAATAGTTTTGGAAAAATTATTATTTAGTCCCTTAATTTTAATGAAATTAACTACTTAGTTCTTGTATTTTTTCTTTTATATACTTAATGTGGCGAGTATTCTGCACAACGACTTTTTTTTTTTTTATCTTATTATTATTATTATTAGCCTTAAATTGAGGGTTAAATTTGATTTGAACTGTCAAACTATTGAATAATTCCAGTATTAAAATTGGATTAACATTAATCTGACAATGGTTGGAACCGAACTGGATCTGGCATCAACATCACAACCCCACCAGACCACCAGGAGACAATAGAGCTTTGGTATAAAGTCCATGAGTCTAATTAATATTTTTAATGAATAAATTTAATGATATTTAGTTAACATGCATTGATTGATAATTGTTTAATTAAATAAATAAACTTAATTAGATGGATGATCAATTTGAATTCAGAAAATTTTATTAGTGGGACGATATATACACACAATACTCTTATATAAATAAAAAATTATGAATTTAAACTCCCTAATAAGGAAAAAAATGCATTAAATTAACTCAACCAACCAAACACAACCTAAATATGTCTCCACTCTCCAGTCTCCTTATAAATAGAAGTGTCTGGCATGCGTGTGCTACGAGCGAGCGAAAAGAAAAATCTCACTGCAAAAGCTTTTTCCCGCTCACTGTTTTCCATTTGCTCAACTTTGCTACCTTGCTACATATATGGCGGATTCCCAAGTATTGCCCGAAACCCAATTAGCATCTGAGATCAATGATCAGCCCAAGCAAAAACACATCATCACTTTCATGGATGCTAAATGGTACAATGCTGCAGCTGAAGGCCAAATCAACAAATTCAAAGATTACACAGAGCCGCTAGATCTTTTGCGTACCCAAACAAAAGTACAATCCGACATGTTTACATCACATCAATACAAAATGAAACGGAAGAATCCATTGAATTTGTGAAACTAGTTATCAGCAAGTGTCCATCGCTGCTAGTTGAGCCCAATATCAGAGGTGAAACTCCACTGCACATTGCAGCAAGGTTTGGGCGTAAAAATATAGTGGAATGTCTTATCGATAGCATCAAGAATGCTCAAGAAGACATTGAGAGAGGTGCAGAGGCGTCAACAAGTGATCAGATGCTGAAGACGACAAGCCCGGATAAAGAAGAGCCTTGCATGAGGCTGTGAGAAATAATCATCTTGAGGTGGTGGAAATATTGATTAGAAAAAATCCTGAATTTGCGAACATAGCTAATGCCGCCGGAGAAAGCCCGCTTTACCTTGCAGCGGTGAGAGAGAACAATATCATTGCTTCTAAGATATTGGAGATATGTCTCTCACCGGCATACACTGGTCCCGATGGTAGAACGGCTTTGCACGAAGCTGTGATAAGCGGAGATGCAGGTACAGTTCATTCCCCCGTCAGTCAGAGAAATACCCAAAAATCATTTTCTCTTCCTTCTTTCTTATTTTAATTTAGGTCTATCAAGCTCATTAATTTTACAAATTTCATCAAATTAAAAACTTATTTGCTTATTTCTGAGTTATTATTATTATTATTATTTTTTACGGCCCCGCCAATTATTATACATCACTAAAAAAATAAATCACACTTTTATTATTACTAAGAACAGTAAAAATACTATATTGCTTCTTTGTACAGGCTAAATTTTTATTGTGTGCTATTTGTTTTCAATGTCTTTTTTGGACCATCTGATTATATTCTAATTAAATTTTAATTTCTTTAAAAATTGAAATAAAATTATTATGATAAAAAGTTTGCAAATGTTGAAATTTATTACATGACTATTCAAACCATGAATTCATAAATTATTTCACTAAGGGAACTGCTTTTTTTTGAGGAATTATTAGGTGCTTTACTTTATTCATTAAAATTTAAATTTTATTTATTAATTTATTTTTTAATCCACTTAAGTGTTTGTATATGAATTCAAATTAAGTTTTATTAATTTTTTTTCTGTTAATTTTATTTGTTTTCTAATCATTTGATTATTTAATTATTAAATTTAGATTTTATTTATTATTATTAAATTAATTTTAAGATGAATTTATTTTATTAAAAATAATATCTATTTTATAAACTAACATTATATTAATAAAATATTAGACTTTTGTCTTCTTAATTACAAGAAAATATAATAACAAAAAATCATTGATATATTTCAGCAATTATTCTTGCATTTTTTTTTCTTATAAATGCAACTTTAAAATAGTAAGATTTTGTTTCACATTAGTATTCTTTTATTATAATGTTGCAATTATTATTCTTATTATTATCTAAAAATATTTTAAATAATATCTATTTAGTGTTTTTAGTCTATTAATGCGTGCAAATTTAGTTTATACCCTTAAATAATGATGTAATTTATAATAAATTTATTTTTTTTAATAATTAAAAATAGTTTAAAAATAATGTAGTTATAAATTATTTTTTATATATTAAATATATTATTATAAGAATAGTGTTAGGTTTTTTAAAATGGGTAAATAATAGATATTATATTATTATTAGTATATAGAGAGAATGATAAAAATTTAATTTTAATTGAATTGGCTAAATGATTATAATAATTATTGATAGATATAGTTCTTTTTATAAAATGTAAGTATAATATTTTATATTATTATAAAATAAAATTAGATATCTTTCCAATAAAAATATTTTTATTTATTAAGTGGAAGAAACATAAGCTTTTAAAGCTTGTAATATTTAATTTTCTGTGTCACTTTTCCTTTTTTTTTACCCTTAAAAGTTGACATCTTTTTCAATTTTATCACAGATTTGACAAGAAAAATATTGAATAAAAACAGCAGTCTGACCAGAGAACAAGACGAAGAAGGATGGACTCCGCTGCATTATGCTTCCTACTTCAATCTTCTTCCAATTGTGGAAATGTTACTAGAAGATGATAATAAATATGCTGCCTATATTAGCGAGAATGATGGAAAGACACCACTTCATCTTGCGATTCTCAACGGCGATAGCCATTTAAAGGTGGTGGAAAAAATTATGTCGGACTGCCCAGATTGCTGCGACCTGGCTGACAATAGAGGCCGGAATGTTCTCCATTTTGCTGTAGAAAGCGGCAGTTTTAAAGGAGTGCAAATTATTACTGAAAAACCTTCCCTGGCCAACCTAATTAATCAGAAAGAAAAAGAAGGGAACACTCCGGTCCATCTAGTAGCTGCTTTTGGCTTTGAAGATTGTTGTCTTACAGAACACCACCTTGTTGATAAAATGGCTGTCAATAATGAAAATTTAACTGGTCTGGACGTGGTGCTAGAAACGAAGCATAAAAGCAAATTGCCATGACCGGTACACCAACTTGATTTTATGCCCATATATCATCACCCACAAATATTGTAGACATTCATTTTCATTGATTTTTTAAAAAAATTTTTTTAAGCTTGAACTTAAAACTGCATTGGCAACACTGACCCAAAATGAAAAATTGTTCACATTCATGTTGCAGGGATGGACAGCAAGCGACCTAATGAGGGCTGGATATAAACGAGGTCGGCCTTTAATCCAGTTGAGATCACGTGAGCGCTTGTCAATAATTGACGATAAGTCAATCTCTAGATTCAAAAAAACGAGTGAATCCCATCAGATAGTAGAGACCCTCATAGCAACAGTAACTTTTGCTGCAGGTTTCACTGTGTGTAACGTCCTCACCAAAGGTAGTCCGTACATTTTACTGTTCTGATGACTAATGTCTATACGGACAATAAAAATGTCTGGAACTACACTTAAACTATAGTGAGGAGGCATAAATTAATGAAATAAATATTAAAAAAATATAGGAAAAATTTTGAGAAATAAAATAAAATTTAGAGAATTTATTTATTTGGTACAAAAATAATAAAAATAACCCGATATGCACCATGAAAGGCATTTTGGTCATTTCACCCCTAGATGTGAATTTTGACTTAAATGTCAAATTAAAATTTGGAAATAGAATAATTAACATAAATTAATTTTATGAATTTGAAATTGAAAAATGAGAAAGAAAGAAGAAGAAAAGAAAAGAAAAGAAAGGAAAGAAAAGAAAAGAAAGGAAATAGATTTATGAAATTTAAAAACAATAAAGTACACATAAATATATATATAAATACCCACAAGAGACAAAACCCACCAACCCTCTTCTTCTTCCTCTTCTCTCTCCCTCCTTGCCGTCTCCCTTAGTGTCTCCCTCCCTCCATTTTTGTTCTTCTTAAAGCTTGATTTTCCAAGCTTTCTCCTCCCCAAAACCCATAGACCCCTTCACAAAAAAATTTAGCCCACACACCATAAGGAAGCTTTAGATACCCATTAGAAGAAGAAAGATTAAAGTTTGAAGTGGGTCACAAGAGGTTAGTGCACTAATCCCTCTTCTTCTCTTTATTAAACATGAAAAGTACCATTAAAACAAAAAGAAAATCTAGAGGAAAGAACCCTTGAATTTTTGGCAGCCATGGAACTTGAAATTTATTGCTTTTAAGTGATGAAAAATGGTTCCATGAGAATGTGTAATAAGTTTAAATGTTTGGGTGTTTGATTGTGTAGTGTTTGTGTAAATTTGAAACTTTGAAAATTAGGGTTTGTGTAAATGTTGAGGACTTTGTGTAAAATGTTGAAATTGACCTATTGGGATGAGATTGTTGCTTATAGAAGTGTATTGCATGCAAATTGAAGTAAGGAAGTTGGAGGAGATTGAGTTTTGGAAGTGTTAATTTTCTGCAGGTTGTGTTTGTTGAGGGCAGTGTACATTTTAGGCCATAAATAAAATTGTGTGACCCCAATTGGTATGAGGCCAATTGGAGGTGAAACTAGACCCAAAATAGCCCATTTTCCATGAAGAAACCATGCCCAAATTCTGTCCAAAACTTGACCTAAATACTGTCCAAATTCGGATTTCCCTGCAACCCAACCCAGAAAATGACCAAATGAACAGTACGCGTTCATTTGGTCATAACTCTCTCTATACTGGTCCAAAAATCCTAAAATTTTAACCATGGAAATTTTAGACATAGGGCTACATTTTTCATGAAGACTACTTAACCCAGTTTTGCCTTTAACAAATTCAAATTGTTAGCACAAGTTGGGTCACTGAAACTGCCAACCCAGAAAATGACCAAATGAACAATACGTGTTCATTTGGTCATAACTCTCTCTATACTGGTCCAAAAATCCTAAAATTTTAACCATGGAAAGTTTAGACATAGGGATACACTTTTCATGAAGACCACTTAACCCAGTTTTTCCTTTAACCAATTCAAATTGTTAGCACAAGTTGGGTCACTGAAACTGCCAACCCAGAAAATGACCAAATGAACAGTACGTGTTCATTTGGTCATAACTCTCTCTATACTGGTCCAAAAATCCTAAAATTTTAACCATGGAAAGTTTAGACATAGGGCTACACTTTTCATGAAGACCACTTAACCCAGTTTTGCCTTTAACCAATTCAAATTATTAGCACAATTTGGGTCACTGAAACTGCCAACCCAGAAAATGACCAAAATACTGTTCCTTTGGTATGCTTGACCAGTTTTGGCAAAAATGCCATAACTTGGTCTCCAAAGCTGCAAATTGAGTGAAACTAGTGCCAAAAGTTTTATAAGACATAGCACAACAATTTTTATGTTTTGACCAAGCTCTAGAAACCATTGCATCCTAGGGAAAATATTAGCCAAAGTTAGGAATTGAAATCTAGAAAATGTTAAGTTGAACCCAGAATGCCATTTGATACCTGTGTGTTCATTTGGCCATAACTCCCACTAGGAAATTCCATTTGAGATTTGCCAATATGATGTAGAAACATGATACTTAGGGATACAATATTGATTTAGACACCTTTGCCAAATTCTAAGTGTAAAGACCCTAAAAAGAGGGTCAAACATACTGCCCTGAAGTTGATTTTTGCCCTTATAGGACTGAGAGTCCAGGTTAATACATTGACCATAACTCACTATACCAAGCTTGAAAAATTATGAAATTGTACCTGGGAGTCCCTAAGACATAGAGGAACATATCTTGTGAATGAACCTAAGTCTAAAAATGACAATAAAATGATCAAATGACTGGTTAAAGTTTATTGACCAGAAATTGTAAATTCTGGACAGCTTAGAGGCAAATGGACCAGTTATGGTATTTTGACCATAACTTGAGTTCTATAACCCCAAATTCAGTGATTCAAAAACTGAAATTCAAGTTTAAACATAGAGGAGCAATTATTATGAAGGAATTGTGACTAAATAGACATCCTAACCTAGTCAAATTCCTAGATAAATATGACACATCAACATGAACCTAAAGAAAGGTTCATGGGAAAAATGCTATATATGAAAATTAAAATACTCATAAGGATAATTAAATATTAAAAATGATATGAATATGTAAATTGGGACTAATGTCCTATTAATATGAAATTAATAGTATCAATGAACAGTGCAAAAAAATAGTAATAGTGAATAGTGCTAAATTAATTAAAAATATTTAATTGCCCATAGTATACCTAGACTTATTTATTTAGTTGGATAAATTGGTATACCAATTAGGGACCACAGATAGCAGTACTGCTTATAGAGCAAATCATGAACTGACAATATATGTCTGATATGATTGTTCTACAGGCTATATGCCTACTTACTGGCCATTGTGCCTACTTTATTTCTGGCTTTACAAGCCTGACAGCGGGTCTCGTGCCCGACAGCTGGCCTCGTGCCTGACAGATGTATACAGGGTAGACATATGGCTGTCTAACCCGTATACTCCCTTGTATCCAGCTTTTATAATTTGTTATAGGTTTCTTGGGCATTGATAATAATTTAATTAATACTGAATATACAATAAGTAAACAGGAAAGACCCCAATAATTTTAATTGATTCCAAAGTGTAATAAAAAAATGTAAAAGACCCAGAATTTATGATTTGTAAATATTATTTCAATTGTTTAATTATTATTATTATTATAAATTATGCACCACTAAGCGTTATGCTTAGCGCGTTAGTTTTCCATCGCGTAGGTACTGAAGATCAGCAGCCGCCACAGTAGTATTCGAGCAGTTTCACCGGATCGCCACCTATCAGAGTCACCTCACCAGTCTTTTGTATTTTGGTAGGGCCCATGTGTAGACTAGTATTTTGGTTCATTATGTCTAGTCATGATGTAATTCTAGTCATGATGTAATTACTAGTTTATGATGTATTTTATTTTGGACTTGAAATGAAAACTTATAATTTATTATCTATGAATTTCCATATGAATGCAATAGATGGCACTTCATTTTGAGATCTCATAAATAGTTGTGAATGATATGATAAAAGAGAATATGTGAGATGACTATGAATATGTTAACACGTGATAATGGAACCCGCCAGATGCTAATAAAACAGAGGAGGATCTGTTCGGGTCTCCACAGAAATAAGATATATACTGAAAAAAAAAAAAAATTCTACACATAAATTACTTGATTTAAATGACATTAAAATTTACAATAGACATGACAAGACAAGATAGGGTGCTCCGGCACCGAATGTGGCACTCATCGCTCGGCTACACTGTAGACGGGTGAGGGGCGTCACATTTAGTGGTATCAGAGCAGAGGTTTAGGCGGTCCTAGACCTAGATAGATAGAAAGAAATAGTTGCATGACATGCATGGGCCTTTAGATAGAGTCGAGGTGACACTAATATAGATTTGTTCTTTATATGTTTTATAGGATCGATGGCATCTGATCCTTCAGAGCACGGACCTCCAGGACCCATAGAGGAGGAAGTAGAGAATCACGCACCTGCACCTGCGTTTAGTCAGGGGCGCAATAGCAGTAGAGCAGAACCATCGTTGGGTACTTTAGTAAGGACACAATAGGCCTTCCTAGAGCAAATGGCTCAATTGCTCCGTCAGGTCACTGGAGCTATGCCACCACCTCCCCAGCTAGTATATAGGACCCCAATAGAGAGAGTTAAAAATGATGAGCGATTCGGGAGGACAAGCGGCAAGAGAGGGTGCGGACTGCCGATCCAAATGCGATTGCTACAGAGAGCAAGAGACCCAGGGGGTCTGAGGGTCAGATTCAGAGCAGAGAACAGAGGCAGAGGTTCCAATTTACCCTGAGGAGAGGAGGTCAAACGGGTGTATCAATTGGCAATTCTGCGGGTCCTATAGCACGGAGATCAACCCCGATGCCAGTTTGTACACATTGTGGGAAGAACCACAGAGGAAAGTGTAGATTGCTAACGGGTGGATGTTTCAGATGTGGGTCCACAGAGCATTTTTTGAGAGATTGCCCACGGAGGAGTGCTCCCACAGCTCGACCATAGACTCAGAGGTCTGCCCCCACAGTACAGAGGGGTAGAAGACCAATGAGACCAGAGATAGCTGGTACATCACAGAGAGCTTCTGAGACTATAGAACAACCCGAGGTTGAAGTAGCACCCTGTGTGTACACTATGGCTCGAGAGGAGCCAGACCTAGTAGACGTTGTTAGAGGTACATTCTCTAATTATAATACCTTTAAGTATGTATTGATAGACCCTAATTATGTTCACCCCTATATATGCATTGTACCTCCTGTTGAAAGAGGATACCAATAGATGGGTCAGAAGATGACATACTTGTCACCAACCCTTTAGGTCACCAGATGATTATAGATTATCAACCGAAAAGGATCGTGTTAAAGATAATAGATGGAAATGAGAAGGGGGCTGTATGTGAGATGAAAGAAGATGAGCACAGAACTGGTTGAAAAAAAAAAAGAGATAGTCTATTGGGATATACCGTGGTAACTATGCAATGCTCTTGATGTTTGTGCTGTAAGCTGCAGATTACAGTACCGACTTGGGACTATTGTGTAGAGCTACGTATTTCCAATAGTAAATCGAGATAAGGATAAGATTGTAGAACTAGGATTAATAAGACAGACTAAAAAAAAAAAAAAAAGTAAAGTATTATAACACAAAAAGGTGAAAAGACAAGGAGATAGCGGTCCCTCGATTAATTACACTGTGTAAATTTCGAGGACGAAATTTTATTTAGAGGGGAAGAATTGTAACGTCCTCACCAAAGGTAGTCCGTACATTTTACTGTTCTGATGACTAATGTCTGTACGGACAATAAAAATGTCTGGAACTACACTTAAACTATAGTGAGGAGGCATAAATTAATGAAATAAATATTAAAAAAATATAGGAAAAATTTTGAGAAATAAAATAAAATTTAGAGAATTTATTTATTTGGTACAAAAATAATAAAAATAACCCGATATGCACCATTCAAGGCATTTTGGTCATTTCACCCCTAGATGTGAATTTTGACTTAAATGTCAAATTAAAATTTGGAAATAGAATAATTAACATAAATTAATTTTATGAATTTGAAATTGAAAAATGAGAAGAGAAAGAAGAAGAAAAGAAAAGAAAAGAAAAGGAAAGAAAAGAAAAGAAAGGAAAGAAAAGAAAAGAAAGGAAATAGATTTATGAAATTTAAAAATAATAAAGTACACATAAATATATATATAAATACCCACAAGAGACAAAACCCACCAACCCTCTTCTTCTTCCTCTTCTCTCTCCCTCCTTGCCGTCTCCCTTAGTGTCTCCCTCCCTCCATTTTTGTTCTTCTTAAAGCTTGATTTTCCAAGCTTTCTCCTCCCCAAAACCCATAGACCCCTTCACAAAAAAATTTAGCTCACACCATAAGGAAGCTTTAGATACCCATTAGAAGAAGAAAGATTAAAGTTTGAAGTGGGTCACAAGAGGTTAGTGCACTAATCCCTCTTCTTCTCTTTATTAAACATGAAAAGCATGTTTAGCTAAGCATAAATACCATTAAAACAAAAAGAAAATCTAGAGGAAAGAACCCTTGAATTTTTGGCAGCCATGGAACTTGAAATTTATTGCTTTTAAGTGATGAAAAATGGTTCCATGAGAATGTGTAATAAGTTTAAATGTTTGGGTGTTTGATTGTGTAGTGTTTGTGTAAATTTGAAACTTTGAAAATTAGGGTTTGTGTAAATGTTGAGGACTTTGTGTAAAATGTTGAAATTGACCTATTGGGATGAGATTTTTGCTTATAGAAGTGTATTGCATGCAAATTGAAGTAAGGAAGTTGGAGGAGATTGAGTTTTGGAAGTGTTAATTTTCTGCAGGTTGTGTTTGTTGAGGGCAGTGTACATTTTAGGCCATAAATAAAATTGTGTGACCCCAATTGGTATGAGGCCAATTGGAGGTGAAACTAGACCCAAAATATCCCATTTTCTATGAAGAAACCATGCCCAAATTCTGTCCAAAACTTGACCTAAATACTGTCCAAATTCGGATTTCCCTGCAACCCAACCCAGAAAATGACCAAATGAACAGTACGCGTTCATTTGGTCATAACTCTCTCTATACTGGTCCAAAAATCCTAAAATTTTAACCATGGAAAGTTTAGACATAGGGCTACATTTTTCATGAAGACTACTTAACCCAGTTTTGCCTTTAACAAATTCAAATTGTTAGCACAAGTTGGGTCACTGAAACTGCCAACCCAGAAAATGACCAAATGAACAGTACGTGTTCATTTGGTCATAACTCTCTCTATACTGGTCCAAAAATCCTAAAATTTTAACCATGGAAAGTTTAGACATAGGGCTACACTTTTCATGAAGACCACTTAACCCAGTTTTGCCTTTAACCAATTCAAATTGTTAGCACAAGTTGGGTCACTGAAACTGCCAACCCAGAAAATGACCAAATGAACAGTACGTGTTCATTTGGTCATAACTCTCTCTATACTGGTCCAAAAATCCTAAAATTTTAACCATGGAAAGTTTAGACATAGGGCTACACTTTTTATGAAGACCACTTAACTCAGTTTTGCCTTTAACCAATTCAAATTATTAGCACAATTTGGGTCACTGAAACTGCCAACCCAGAAAATGACCAAAATACTGTTCCTTTGGTATGCTTGACCAGTTTTGGCAAAAATGCCATAACTTGGTCTCCAAAGCTGCAAATTGAGTGAAACTAGTGCCAAAAGTTTTATAAGACATAGCACAACAATTTTTATGTTTTGACCAAGCTCTAGAAACCATTGCATCCTAGGGAAAATATTAGCCAAAGTTAGGAATTGAAATCTAGAAAATGTTAAGTTGAACCCAGAATGCCATTTGATACCTGTGTGTTCATTTGGCCATAACTCCCACTAGGAAATTCCATTTGAGATTTGCCAATATGATGTAGAAACATGATACTTAGGGATACAATATTGATTTAGACACATTTGCCAAATTCTAAGTGTAAAGACCCTAAAAAGAGGGTCAAACATACTGCCCTGAAGTTGATTTTTGCCCTTATAGGACTGAGAGTCCAGGTTAATACATTGACCATAACTCACTATACCAAGCTTGAAAAATTATGAAATTGTACCTGGGAGTCCCTAAGACATAGAGGAACATATCTTGTGAAGGAACCTAAGTCTAAAAATGACAATAAAATGATCAAATGACTGGTTAAAGTTTATTGACCAGAAATTGTAAATTCTGGACAGCTTAGAGGCAAATGGACCAGTTATGGTATTTTGACCATAACTTGAGTTCTATAACCCCAAATTCAGTGATTCAAAAACTGAAATTCAAGTTTAAACATAGAGGATCAATTATTATGAAGGAATTGTGACTAAATAGACATCCTAACCTAGTCAAATTCCTAGATAAATATGACACATCAACATGAACCTAAAGAAAGGTTCATGGGAAAAATGCTATATATGAAAATTAAAATACTCATAAGGATAATTAAATATTAAAAATGATATGAATATGTAAATTGGGACTAATGTCCTATTAATATGAAATTAATAGTACCAATGAACAGTGCAAAAAAATAGTAACAGTGAATAGTGCTAAATTAATTAAAAATATTTA
Source organism: Hevea brasiliensis (assembly GCF_030052815.1). NCBI lineage: Eukaryota > Viridiplantae > Streptophyta > Magnoliopsida > Malpighiales > Euphorbiaceae > Hevea > Hevea brasiliensis. Next base: position 20,153,327 of record NC_079506.1, read on the forward strand.
ATTGCCCATAGTATACCTAGACTTATTTATTTAGTTGGATAAATTGGTATACCAATTAGGGACCACAGATAGCAGTACTGCTTATAGAGCAAATCATGAACTGACAATATATGTCTGATATGATTGTTCTACAGGCTATATGCCTACTTACTGGCCATTGTGCCTACTTTATTTCTGGCTTTACAAGCTCGACGGTAGTCTCGTGCCCGACAGCTGGCCTCGTGCCTGATAGATGTATACAGGGTAGACATATGGCTGTCTAACCCGTATACTCCCTTGTATCCAGCTTTTATAATTTGTTATAGGTTTCTTGGGCATTGATAATAATTTAATTAATACTGAATATACAATAAGTAAACAGGAAAGACCCCAATAATTTTAATTGATTCCAAAGTGTAATAAAAAAATGTAAAAGACCCAGAATTTATGATTTGTAAATATTATTTCAATTGTTTAATTATTATTATTATTATAAATTATGTACCACTAAGCGTTATGCTTAGCGCGTTGGTTTTCCATCGCGTAGGTACTGAAGATCAGCAGCCGCCACAGTAGTATTCGAACAGAGTTTCGACCAGATCTGCCACCTATCAGAGTCACCTCACCAGTCTTTTGTATTTTGGTAGGGCCCATGTGTAGACTAGTATTTTGGTTCATTATGTCTAGTCATGATGTAATTACTAGTTTATGATGTATTTTATTTTGGACTTGAAATGAAAACTTATAATTTATTATCTATGAATTTCCATATGAATGCAATAGATGGCACTTCATTTTGAGATCTCATAAATAGTTGTGAATGATATGATAAAAGAGAATATGTGAGATGACTATGAATATGTTAACACGTGATAGTGGAACCCGCCAGATGCTAATAAAACAGAGGAGGATCTGTTCGGGTCTCCACAGAAATAAGATATATACTGAAAAAAAAAAAAAATTCTACACATAAATTACTTGATTTAAATGACATTAAAATTTACAATAGACATGACAAGACAAGATAGGGTGCTCCGGCACCGAATGTGGCACTCATCGCTCGGCTACACTGTAGACGGGTGAGGGGCGTCACACTGTGCCTGGCAGTTACAGTAATAACAATGGCCCTGACGAAGGAACAGCAATTTTAACTAGAAGATCAGCCTTCAAAACTGTTGTCCCAAAATAGTCCAAGAGGGGGTGAATTGGACTTTAACAATTTTTCGGCCCTTGCTTGTAGCCTAATGAAAAATTGTGGCTTTGTTCAACTAGATGCTTCTCTATACAAAATGATAGTGATATGTGTTTCAACAATGAGTTCTTAAGTTGCAATTCAAGCCTCAATCAATGTATATGGCAATATCTAACAGAACATGCATCATACAATATACAACTAATTTCTCATGTCATTCAATATATTCTCAAGTTTATCAATTCAATCTATTCAACCAACATTCAATATCATGTATAACAAGAAAAATTTAAATTGCACAAAAGTAAGGAGGTCAAGGTTAGAGAGATCAAACATAATGATTTTTATAGTGGTTCGGCTTAACTAGTCTACATCCACTCTCTCAAAGAACCCTCTTTGAGTCTTCTCTCCACTATTTGCTCTTTTGAAGGCAAGAGACCAAAAGCCCTTTACAATTTTTCCACACCAAGCTTTTACCAAGGTAGCTTGAAACCTTCACAAGTGCTATCACACGCACTTTCTCTCTCAAGCTTCAATAGGTGCTTGTACAACCTCTCTTAAATGCAATTCAATGTTGTAACACTCACTCTTACTCAATACAAATTAAACTATAAAGAAGAGATGAGTTGATTTGCCAATGGTAGCTCAGACCACTAGCTTTTTTCTTTTTGTCCTCTAGGCTTTCTTTTTCGACCAACAACACCCATTATGAGTATATAAAGGTGAGTTTTGATAGTATAGTTACCCTAAATAAGGGTGAGGATACCATTGCGAGCTGTCATCAGTAGATAGCCTAGTCAGCATAAATTTATAATATTAGTGGGTTCAAGAAAGATAAAAGATTAGGAAACCTAGTGTGTTGGGATGTATCGTAGTAACTATGCAATATTCTTGATATTTGTACTGCAAGCTGCATATTACAGTTTCGATATGGGATTATTATGTAGAGCTACGTGCTTCCCCGTGGTGCACCATAATGAGGCTATTTGCAACAGCCTCTGTTTTGGTACAGTTATGCCAAAATAGAGTTCTATTTCTGCAAGAGAGTTTGAAACTCCTAGTTAGGGGTTTAAAACTCTTGAGCTAGAATATCAAAGGTCATAGTTGGGTGATAACTAGAGTCAGTGACTCAGTTACCCTAGCATGAGCTAGGGTTATATCAGGAGTTGCCATAAGACTATAGGTTTTAGTTTAGTTGCAAAATAAAGGTAACACCCATAGAGTGAGAACATCTAGTCTTTGGTATGAGATCCTGGATAGTTTTTTCATTCATTCTGCATAAAGTTTAGTAAAAATAGTATCTTCTTTGTATGACAGCAAGGCACAGAGTATGACTTTGCTTCCTTAAAAGAAGACAAGATGTTATGAATGATGTTCATAGCCTGTGAAATGACACTTTAAGGGGTTTACAGCATGATACGAGAGCAGATAGCCTGACATGGTTGTGGCAAGGTGGCAGATGCAATATCTCTTTTGCAGTCAGTTGTGATATAGGGTATGGTCTTATCCTTTCAGGAGAGATAGAAGGTTACTACTGATGATGGTGACCTATGGAATAGTATCTCAGATGGGACTGTAGAGTGTGGTAAAGAGTTATTTACTCAGGTATCCTGGAGAGGGTACAAGTTCCATTATAGGAACTATAAGTGATCGAATCATGATGGATGAAAGGTCTGTGAATTGCATGACAGGTTATGGTACCTAGTATCTTAAGTTTTGGCTAATTGAGTTGATATTGGAAAATAGAATCCCTATAGATCCCCTCCTCGAGGTAATAGAGGATAGTATGTAGTCTAATGGACAAAAACAAAAATCACATAGTGAATATATGACTATTATTCCCTAAGTTCCTCCTTAACTTTTTACTACTCGAGACAAAAGTATACTCTAAGTAAAGGAAAGGATAAGGACAGAAGTTAGCATAGATAAATTATAGAATATGTATATATTTAAAAGAAGAGTAGAAGAGAAAGATAAAATAGTTGGATCAAATACAGCAGAAGAGATAACATAAATGCTAGTAGAAGTACTAGCTAGAGTGGTTAAAGGACCAATTCTGAGTAACATCAAGGTTTTGATGACTTGATAGAGACAGTGAAGGGATATAAGTTTCTGACATGATAGTTAGGTTAAGAAAGAGAATAGAGCTAAAGAATAAAATATCAAAGCTCGGCTTTGGGTAAGATAAAGGAGTTGGCTGAAGAACAAATTGAAGGCTCAAATTAAGATAAGATTAGGAAGTATAGAGTCAAGATATAGAGAAGGCAAAGTGTTGTTCTAGGAAAGGTAAACGGGCAAAAAAAAAAAAAGAGAGGAGTAAGAATAGAGAGCTTAGAACAATACCATATTAGTGAGGATGTTTGTCTAGGTATAAAACCCAGAAGTGCAGAACTCAGAGCAGGTCATAGTTGATGCAATGTTAAGGGCCTGAACATGGAGCTCAGAGTTGTAGGATCTAGAATAGACTTTGTCTGTTTATTGTCCCTAAGGTAGAATAAGAGACGATGGGACAAGGACCTTTTGAGAATTAGTTGTATGAAGGAAGCTAGGTGAGGTAGGTAACCAAAGTAGATAGTAACTTGAGGGTGTGCAACGACAACCTGAACGGTCTTATCAGACAATTTTAACGTTTGTTATAGTGAATATTGGGGTATTTCTTTGAGTTATAAATGCTTTCTATATGATAAAGTATGTGGTATAAGGTTAAAAATTGAAATTTTAAGTGTTACTACCGTAAATATTAAAGAAGTAATTATTAATGAGGTAAAAAATAATAAATGGTATAACATTTAATAATGTTTGATAATTAGTGATTAATAAAATAAACTTAAATCAAAGAATTATGTTGCTCCATTTATTAAGTTTTGTTAATTTAGTCTCATAAAGTTAACATTTAACTTCAAAAAAAGTTAAATATTAAGGAGGTTAAAAATTAACTTATTCTCTTATAATATCTAAATGTTATTAATGAGGATTAAAAAGTTGTAAGAGCAATATTTATCTCTTATTAACTTTATATATATATATATATATAAGATTAACTAAGCCTATTAACTCTCTATTCCAATTATTTGATTATAATGGTTAAAATTTAAAAGCTTTGCAAGTTCAAGACTCAAAAGTATAATATCCTTAAATTTTTGGAAAATAGTTTTTGCATTTTTAGTATAAATTTCTTAATTTTTAAGACCCATAAAATATTTGACAAATTTTAGAATTAAAAGAAAATGAAAGAAAATAGAAATATCATTGACAAATTTTGGAATTGAAAGAAAATGAAAAAAAATAGAAATATCATGATTGACCAAAGGCTGAGCGCTGGGCGTAAAATGACGCTTTATTTCAAGCAAAACAGGACGAAATCGCCTACGTTATATTTTCAACTTAAAGCCAAATATAGGGACGTTATACCAACTCTAAATTACAATAGTTCATTTATGGCCTTATCGTTGCTAAAGCGCCAAGGCTACATTTGGCATTACGTTGCATTATATATTTAATTATTTTATTTGATAAAAAAAAATTGATGCAGTGACCACTATCCTTACTTTGCCATCACCACCGTCTCTACCTTGCCATCACCACAACAACACCATTACCACACACAATCACTGGTTGATTATCACTGTTGCCATGACCACCTAGCCATCACTGTCCTACAACTACCTCCACTGCAATCATCATCATCACCATCCTATCACTACTAATTACTACCACCAACACCACCACCCAACAACCACCATTATTATTACTCAACTATTAATTAGTGAAATCATTATCACTTGTTATTAATCTTAAAAATAAACTAACTATTAAAATAAAAATTGTATTATTTTAATACATTAAATTAACCCATTACCAAACCTAAATTTGTCTCACTTTTCAGGCTCCTTAAAGAAGGAAGTTGTCTGGCAAGTGTGTGCTACAAGTGAAGAGAAAAATTGTAATGCTTCAATTTTTGAGAAAATATTAAATATGATTGTTATTAGAAATAGAAATAAAATTTACAAAATTTTGGGGAGAAATTTTTAATTTGAACTTGGACTTGAAAGAAAAGTTTTAGAAGTTTTGAGGCGGAAAATAGGATTTTTGGAGAATTCAAGGACCAAAATGAAATTTATTTAAAAAGAGGAACAGCTGGCAGCCCTTCTCCAGAAATAAAAAAAAAAAAAAAAAAAAAAAAAGAAGAAGAAGAAGAAGAAGAAGAAGAAAGGAAGGATAAAAAAGAAGAATCAGGAAAGAGAAAGAAAAGGGGAAAGGAAAGGAAAGGAAAAGAAAAAAAGAAAGGAAGGAGAATAAGAGAAAGGAAGAGGGAGAAAGATGGCTGGATTTTTTTTGAGTTTCTCTAGCAAGAAACAACACCAACAAGGGGAAAAGAAGGATTTTGGTTTAGGATACTAGAAATTAAAAAGAGAAAAGGGAGAAAAAAAAAAGGTGAATAGTAGCAGAAATAGAGGTTGAGCAGGGGCAATAGTTTTGTCTTCCGTTCAGGTGACTTTGGTTCATCTTTCACCGTCAATTTTTGTATATGTTTAAGGTCTATATGTGTAGAAGTTATGATTAAACTTTGGTAATTTTTCAACGGTTGGATTTGGAAAAATAAATTATTGAACATAGACTGTCTGCAATTAAAATTCTGAATTTTGGCTACTGAAATTTGAGAAAAATAAATAGTTAGAATATTTAGAAAATTATGAAATTTGGTAGAGATGATCTATAGGATGTTGGGGCTGTTGTGTTAAAATTTGGTGAATTTTAGAGTTTTGATTTATGAGATATAAATTATTTTATGTGAGTTATCTGAGTAAGAATGATTTCTGAAAAATTCAGATTTTGAAGGGTTGGATGAATATTTTGATATCTCATGATTTAGCGGTGATTGATACTAAAATTTTTATTGATGTTGTATATGGATGTCTTCAATATATGGTTAAAATTTGGGATTTATCATACGGTTGGATCATTATATACAAATTTGAATGTTCAAGCTACTAGATTGGATATTAATGGTTGGGTTAAATTAAATAAGTGATTTTAATGGAACTAAAATTATTATGAGATCGGATATAATGTTTATTGAATTTTTATGTAATTGTGAAATGTTTTTGAGAAAGAATTATATATGCTTAACTAGATTTTTGGTGTTATGGATACATTGTAGAATATTTTGATTTTGATTTGAGTAGAAAGTGTTGGGAATAATATTTATATGAAGATATAAGTGGGAATATGGATATATTGATATAATTTTTGAATGGTGGATTTGAGTTTGTGATATGAAATTTAGTTTAATTTTAAGAGAAAATATTGTTGAATTTTCATTAGATATTTAATATAAAAAGTGAAGTTTGTGTTTGTTTTTTATTACTAAATTGTTATGGTTTAAAAGGAGCTTTTATATTATGATTTATATGAATGGAAAAGTGACATATGTAAGTTGGTATCTTGCAATACATGTGAATAATATTTACAATATATAGCATGAATTTGCTTCTCAATTAATTCTTGATCTTTGAAAGCTATGATTTGTTTTTTATCATTATTGTATTTTGATATTTTGATTCCTCATTGCGAGTCATCTTAGTTTTAAAATATAATTGTTCATTATTTACTCCAATTTATTCCATGCATATTAGCAAGTCTAGGGAGAGAAAGTTAGAGGTTATAAGAAAGAGAGAAAAATAGCAAAAGGCGATGAGATTAGTATCATATTATGGAGAGATAACATCAAAATTTAACATATATGGTTTAATATTTTGGAATTGTGGGAAATATTATGAGATTGTGGATTAATTTGATGATTGATTAATTATTTAGCTAGTTTGGTTAACAGTGAATTTTTATTCAGCATAATTATGTTATTGGAGATGGTAAGTTTGATGGTCTATGGTCTTGACAACTATGATATGCCTTAGTATCACTATGAGATATTGAATTGTATTTAGCATATTTGCTCCTACTATAGGTTTGTCAATAGTTTAATTATTGCAATAGGAAAGGGCTACCCATAGACAGGTGAAGCAGCCACTGCGAGGTTAATATAGTATGAATATAATTTTGATATCTATTTTGATACCTTGGCATATTTTTGGATGTCAAGAGCCAATTATTAATATGTTTACATATGTGAGGAATGATTAGAGACTAGGAAGAATTTAATTTGAGATTGATATGGAGATCTTAGAATTTGCTAGTATGTATGTTGAAATTTATTATTGACTTTATTCAGCTTGTTCTAAAAATTTTGTTGTTGAACTTATTCGTTTAGCTTTTTGTTCTCTAGTTCCTTCTATTACATGATGTGTATTGTAAATGCCAACTCACTGTACTTTTCCCCAGAAGCTTACGCCCCCAACTCATCAGTTTTGCAGGCGATGTAAGACAGATGTTGAGTATCAACTTAATAGTTTTAGATGTTCCGACCGGCTAGACTCCATGGTCCTGTAAAGCAAGGGAAGAATGATTTTTCAATAGGGATAAGGGTGTTACAAAAATCTAGCTTCAAACGCATTTTTCTGTTCAGTACTTTTCATTGCTCAGCTTTGCCAGCAACCTCTAACTAGATACATATATGGCGGATTCCCAAGCTTTGCCCGAAACCCAATTAGAGTCTGAGATCAATGATCAGCCCGAACGGAAAGACATAATCACTATCATGGATGCTAAATGGTACAATTCTGCAGCAGAAGGCCAAATCAACCCGTTCAACATTACACAGGCCCTCTAGATCTTTTGCGTACCCTGAACAAAAATACAGTCCTACATGTTTATATCACAGCTGTACAAAATAAAACGGAAGAATCCATTGAATTTGTGAAACTAGTTATCAGCAAATGTCCATCACTCCTAGCTGAACCAAATATCAGAGGCGAAACTCCGCTGCACATTGCAGCAAGGTTCGGGCACACACATAGAGTCGAATTTCTTAGTCATAGCATCAAGAAGGCTCAATACGAAGACCTTGATAGAGGCGAAGAGGTATCAACAAGTGATAAGATGCTGAAGAAGACTAGCACAGATGAAGACTCACCTTACATGAGGTCGTGAGAAATAATCATCCTCAAGTGGTGGAAATATTGATTGGAGAAAATCCACGAATTTGCGAACATAACTAATGCCACGAGAAAGCCCGCTTTACCTTGCAGCGGTGAGAGAGCAATAGCATTGCTTCTAAGATATTGGAGATATGTCTCTCACCAAGCATACACGGGGCCCAAAGCTAGAAACGACTTTGCACGGCCGTGATTAGTGGAGATGCAGATGCAGTGAGTTCATTTCGCTACAGCTAGAGAAATACCTAAATTATTTTTGCTTCCCTTTTTCTTATTTTAATTTAGGTTGATCAAGCTCAATCTTATTACAGATTTGACAAGAAAAATACTGATAAAAACAATGATCGACTGGAGACCAAGACAAAGAAGGATGGACTCTGCTGCATTATGCTTCCTACTTCAATCTTCTTCCAATTGTGGAAATGTTCTTTGGAAGATGATAATAAATCACTGCCTATATTGGCGACAATTATGGAAAGACACCTCTTCATTTTGCGATTCTCAATGGCAATAGCCATTTAAAGTAGTGGAAAAAATTATGTCGATCTGCTTGATTGTTGCGACTGACAATAGAGGCCGGAATGTTCTCCATTTCTTTGTGGAAAGCGGCGATTTTAAAGGAATGCGACTTATTACTGAAAAACCTTCCCTGGCCAACCTAATCAATCAGAAAGATGAAAAAGGGAACACTCCAGTCCATCTAGTGGCTGCTCTTGGCTTTGAAGATTGTTGTCTTACAGAACACCACCGAGTAGATAAAAAGGCCGTCAATAATAAGAATTTAACCACTCTGGACGTGGTGCTAGAAACGAAGCATAAAAGCAAATTGCCATTACCGGTATACCAACTTGATTTTATGCCATATAATTGGAAGGCATTGATTTGTTTTTGTAACAGCACAGTGGATGAACTTTCTTGTTGCAGGGATTGACAGCAAGATTATTAAAGAACGCTGGATATAAACGAGGTCGGCCTGTAATCCAGCTCAAATCACCTGATAGCAAGTCAATAGTTGACAATGAGTTAATCCGTGTATTCAATACCTTCTTGAAAACCCATTTGTTCCCTATAGGTACAATACCTTCAGGTGGGTCAACAAGATCCCAAACTTGATTCTTATACATGGAATCAATCTCGGATTTCATAGCATCAATCCATTTTGAAGAGTCTATATCTGATATAGCTTCTTCATAGGTAAGTGGATCATCTCCATGATCTACTTCTTCATGAGTAGACAACTCTTGTTCTTCTTCATGAAGGAAACCATATCTCACTGGTGGGTGAGATACCCTGGTTGTTCTACGAGGAACAGCTGTAGATGATTCATCAATGGGTGTAGTTTGACTAGATGGATCTATATCCATCTGATCTGTTGGTTGGTCAGAATTCTCCAATTTTAACTCTATTTGCCTTCCTTTGCCTCTTTCTTGAACAAACTATTGTTCAAGAAATGTGGCATCTCTACTTATCACAACCTTTTGTGAAGTAGGCAAATAAAAATAATATCCAAAACTATCTTTTGGATATCCAACAAATCGACCTTTTTCTGATCTGGTTTCCAATTTATCAGTGTTCAGCTTTTTGATATAAGCTGGACAACCCCAAATCTTAACATGCTTAAGACTTGATTTTCTTCCATGCCATATCTCATAAGGTGTGGAAGAAACTGATTTTGATGGAATCTTATTCAGAATATACAAAGCTGATTATAATGTAAATCCCCAAAAGGAGATTGGCATATCAGTATAGCTCATCATACTACGTACCATATCCAATAGGCTACGATTTCTCCTTTTCAGATACACCATTCAACTGTGGTGTTCCTGGAGGAGTTAGCTGAGAAACAATGCCATGCTCTCTCAAGTATTCATCAAATTCAGTACTCAAATATTCTCCTCCACGATCTGATCGAAGAGTTTTAATACTCTTTCCTGTTTGATTTTCTACTTCAGATTTAAATTCTTTGAACTTTTCAAAGGATTCATGTTTGTATTTCATCAAATACAAATACCCAAACCTTGATTTATCATTAGTAAAGATAATAAAGTAATGAAAACCGCCTCTAGCCATTTCCTTAAATGGACCACATACATCACTATGTATTAGCTCCAAAATATTTTCAGCCTTTAGTCCTTGTCCAACAAAGGGTGATCTAGTCATTTTGCCCTGAAAACAAGATTCACAAGTTGAAGTAGGCTCAGAGCCCAATGAGGATAGAATCCCCATTTTCTCCAATTTTGCAATCCTATCTTCTGCAACATGACATAACCTTAAGTGCCAAATATATTTTGAACTTGAGTTGGTTTTCACCATGGCATTGCATTCATTTAGATCACTTGCATTCATTTTGTGTTTGTCATTATTATCCAAATAATAAAGACCATCATTCATATAACCCGAACCAACATATTTATTTCCAAAATAAATATTGCAAACATCATCTGTGAACTGAAATTCATAGCCATTTCTAGTCAAACTAGATATAGAAATGATATTCTTAAAAGCATCAGGTACATATAAAATATTATCCAAACACAAACATGTCCAAACATGTAAAAAGATTTAGATCCTATGGCTAAAGCTTCAACAGTTGAGCCATTGCCAATCCGGACTCTAACATCTTGAGAACGCAAGCTGCTACTATTTGCTAGTTCCTGCATATCATTAGAAATGTGAGAACTGGCACCAGTATCTAAAACCCAAACTGTAGATAAACTATGAGTATCATCAGAATCTAAATAACAAGATATGGACATACCTTCCGAAGGTGTATCCTTCTTGTCCTTCAGAGAAGCAAGATACTCTGGGCAGTTCCTTTTCTAGTGCCCATCCTTCTGGCAGTGGAAACACTTTCCTTTGCCTCCATCAGCTTTAGTCTTCCCTTTCTGTTTAGCTATTTTCGTAGAAGGACCAGGAATCTGAGGTTTCTTTTTCTTATTGCTCTTCTTTTTGTTGGACTTTCCAGCAGAAGAAGATGCAATTAAAGCTACCTCTTTTCCTTTATTGCCCGAAATATTCTTTTGGGCAATAACCAGCATATTGAGTAAACCAGCTAAGGTGCATTCCTGTTTAGTCATATGAAAATTTGTCACAAAATTCTCAAAAGACTCAGGAAGGGTCTGAAGGATCAAATCCGTCTGTAGTTGAAAATCCATTTGAAGTCAAGATGTTCCAACTGCTCAATCAGCCGAATCATCTTGTGGACATGATCCCTAACATTCTGTCCCTCAGACATCCTCATGCGGAATAGCTGCCTAGATATCTCATACCTAGCATTCCTGCTGTGCTCACCATACAACTCTTGTAGGTGAAGGAGGATCTCTCTTGCACTCTGCATGTTTCCATGCTGCTTCTGTAACTGATTATTCATGGAAGCAAGCATGTAACACTTAGCTCTCATATTATGCTCCTTCCACTTGTCCAAAGTTTCATGTTCCTCTTGTGTGGCCTCTGGAGGTAAGGGACCAGGAACATTTGAGTCTAGAACATATCCTATATGTTCAAGGTTCAGGACAAGTTTCAAATTTCTTAGCCAATCATAGAGATTAGGTCCTGTCAACCTATTGTGATCAAGTATTCTTGCAAGAATATATGGTGGTGGTTGTTCTATGCTCATTATTATCAGAAAATTAACTGTAGAAAATAACCAGATTAATTAGTAAATGTATCATGTATTTAACCAAAATGATTATGGTCTTTTAATCAAATTGGTCCTCCCACTAACTTAGCGAATCCTACACTTCCAAAGTAGAAAACGGAAATCCTAGTTGGATAGATTTCTAGTGGGTGATTGAATTCTTATAATTCTATTGATCATCCTCAGGTACATCCATTATTGGAATTATAATAAACTATAAGTGAGCAACTCCTTGCCCATCACATCTCATGTGAGGTTCAATCCTTTACCTAGCCCCTAATGCTCAAAATCTCAGGTACATCCATTATTGACTTATCTTGCATTAGTTAAGTTGATCCCATTGAGCCAGTAATTATGCAAATAATTTTAATGTCCTCAGGTACATCCAATATTGGCCACCAAACCATTTACATATTTACAACATCTTATGCTTCACAATTATTCTTGAGAAAATCTCTTAAATTAATTGCATCTAATGCAAGTATTTAAAATTTCTTAAAATAATTGCCTCAATGGAGGGCCTATGTTATAATTACTTTAATTATAGCATTTCCAACTTAATCATTTGTTTGGAAGATTTTATGGTCATCCTAATTACTATTAAGGTCTCACTTTGCACATTATCCATTTAGCATGCATATATCATATAATTGTATACATTCCCATACATCTCATGTATTCATGGATAAGCAGTAAATATGGTATGATCATGGACTTTCTAAGGGATTCAATTCTGAGCCACCAAGAATTGAATCTGGGCATTCTTAGGTGCATTTCATTCATTCATTTTACAAGAGTTGCTGAAGGAGTACATAATCAACACTTGATATTGAATTCCTCCCACTGGTCCCACCAATGCTCTTGACCTCCTTGAACTTCTTGCAATCCAATTACATAGTAATCCTTGGCATACCAAGGTGAATTTATAAGAATTAAATAAATGAAATTACAACCCAAAAATTATTTCAAACTTAATAATACATGCCCAAAATAAATTAAAATAAATTAATTAATTTACAATCCCAAAGAAACATAAAAGAAATAAATCGAATCACATTGGTCTTTTATAGTCCATGATCATCCATCATGCATATCACTATTTAACAATTAAATTAAACATACATACTTAAATTAAATTGAATATCTCATATTCAACTTAAAAATCCAGATTTGAATATGATTCAAATAAATTAAAAAATTCAGATTTGAATCTCATTCAAACAAATTTAAAAATTCAGATTTGAATCACATTCAAACAATCTTAAAAATTCAGATTTGAATCACATTCAAACATTTTTTAAAAAATCAGATCTGAATATTATTCAAACAACTTTAAAAATTCAGATTTAAATATGATTCAAACAATTTTAAAAATTCAGATTTGAATCACATTCAAACAACTTTTTAAATTCAGATTTGAATCAAAATTTAATTGTGTGATTAAAACTACTAATTAAACGCTTTAATTAGTCAAAGAGTAGGCCTTAGATCATACAACAATTGCAGAATTAAAAGCCAAACCTTGAACCACCCATGGAAGCCAAACCATACGCACCATTGATGGTGTTTTTCAAGCATGCCGCCACACCACCATTGCAACCAGCAATGCATAAATCATCTCATGATCAAAAACACAATTAAACACAAGTTTATACCATTGAATTCAAAAATTTTCACCTAGGGTCACATGCATCATGCAAGATTTATTTTTATCTATTTGATTTCAATGATAAACAACATATTAAAACTCTTTTAATATATTTTTTGAATCTATATTTGCCATTTAAGATTTTAAAATTAATCAGATTAATTTTATAACCCTAGATTAAATCAAGAACAAACACACTAACCTCTTGATGCACTGCAGTGTATTTGCGCCTTTGAGATTCGTCTTCAGGACACCAAATGTTGTCCCTCTAGCTTGTCCACACTAAGAACACCTATGGCAGCCCTTAAACAGCTTCTAAAGCTTTTTCTATTAATTAGAAATTCAAGTTTTGCCTTTTAAGAGATTAAAGATGTAAACAGGGCACTAGAAACAATTTCTAGTATTTTTAATTCAAGAGATTGATGGCTAATCTCTTTGAATTGATGAGAGATGAAGAAGAAGAGAGGGAGAGCTTCAAAATGGTGTGACAAAGGAGGAGTGGCTGCTGGTTGTTAATTTTTTCTCATAGCAACACTTATATAGCTAGGTCAACACATTAAACCCTTGCCACATGTCACCCTTTGATTGGTTCTAGGTTTAATTGACTCAATCACATTGTGCCAAGTGTCAAACCTATATTTAATCTTAATTTTAATCATCTTACATGATTAAAAAACATTTGGCAAGCTTATGTGTATGACATGTGTCACCATCTCATGGTGTCACGTGTCACACTGTGAAAGACCAAAATGCCCATGTGTCTTAATTTTGAGTTTTCAACCCAAAATAATTATTTCATTTCTTTTAATTAATTTATATCAAATATAAATTAATTAATTAATATCTATTAATTAATTTCTCATTAATTAAATTCATATTTAAACACTTTAAATATAAATTTAACTTATACTATACATCCAATAATCTATATTTGATTTCAAGTCATGCTAGGGAGTTTGCAATCTAATTGCAAACCAAACCTATTTAATTAATCAATTAAACTCTTTAATTAATTAATTAAATCATATTTAATTAGGTGATAACTTGTGTATGTGTGTGACTTACTAGGCTCATCACTAATTGGCAATGAGATATGATATCAACTCTTAATATCATCAGAACTCTTTCTTACCATAAATGATTTCTCTAAATCATTTTATGCACCTCATAGACCATGGTTAACACCTAGCATAGCATGCCATGGACACCCAATTAGTAATAAGGTTTACCTTAAATGAACCTATAATCATATGTTACCATGCACTAGAATCTCTCTGTTACAAAATCCCAACTCAAGCTGGAGTTATGGTTTATGTCAAACTCCATTTACTATGAATATTATGTTCTCTTTTAATTCCAGTTCTTGATTAAAAGATTTTCTCATCAGAAACTCTTTTCTGATTAAATCTATCTGTTCTGACCAGGAACTTGAAACATCAAGAACAATTAAATGAACATAGGATTTTATCTCTATTTACTTAGAGGAACAGATTCCATCTTGATCAACACCTACCTTCATATATAACTAGTAGGAGCCAACACATGCCCATATACCCATACACAGTACAAGTATGAAAGCAGTATCAAACTCAAACCACCTATATACAAGATAACTGTGCTATTTCAGGTCTAAAGATTATATGCACTGATATGATTTATGACAATGCATTGACAAGAGTAAACTCCATGTGCTTGTCATAAATGTCACTGGTTCGGCCTACTTATCATTTATAACTGCCTATCATGTTTGCCATATAGCATGAGACTCACCATTCCATCTTATTTATATCTCATATAAATAACTTGGGAACAAACATGAATATAATCTTTCTGGATAAGTCATGTCTTTATTATGAAGTATCCTCGATTATGAACCTATTTATGATACTTTGTGCTAGAAATACTGTCACTCATATTCTTAACAACTTAAGAATAGAATTTCTAACAAAATATCAATAGACCTTTTCTATTACACATAAATATATTATGTAAACGAAAAAGTGGAAATGCCTTTTATTAATAAAAACAAGTACAAGATACATACTAAATGATATACTCTAGGGCATACTACTAACACTATATGCCTACTTACTGGCCATTGTGCCTATTTTATTTCTGGCTTTACAAGCTTGACAGCAGGTCTTGTGCTCGATAGCTGGCCTTGTGCCTGATAGACGTATACTGAATAGATATATGGCTGTCTAACCAGTATACACTCGTGCATCCAGCTTTTATAATCTATTATAGGTTTTTTGGGCACTGATAAAAATTAATTAAGACTTAAAATATAATAAGTAATCATAAAAGATCCCGATAATGTTAATTATTTCCAAAGAGCAATAAAAATGTAAAAGACCTAGAAATTATGATTTACAGATATTAATTCAATTGTTTAGTTATTATTATTATAAACTATGCACCATTAAGCGTTATGCTTAGCGCGTTGATTTTCCATCGCGTAGATACTGAAGATCAGCAGTCGCCACAGTAGTGTTCGGATAGAGTTCCGATCAAATTTGCCACCGACCAGAGTCACCTCATCAGTCTTTTGTATTTTGGTGGGGCTCATGTATCGACTAGTATTTTGGTTCATTATGTCTAGTCATGATGTATTTCATTTTGGACTTATAATTAAACTTGAGATTGAAATGAAAATTTATAATTTATTATCTATGAATTTCCATATGAATGCAATAGATGATACTTCATTTTGAGATCTCATAAATAATTGTGAATGATATGATAAAAGAGAATATGATATGGAAATGTGTGAAATGAATATAGACATGTTAGCAGGTGATTAGTGAAAACCCGCCGGATGCTAATAAAACAGGGAAGACTCTTTCTGGGTCTCCATAGAATTAAGATATAAAAAAAAAATTCTACACATAAATTACCTAATTTAAATGACATTAAAATTTACAATAGACATGACAAGACAAGATAGGGTGCTCCGGCACCGAATGTGGCAATTCTTGCTCGGCTATACAGTAGACGGGTAAGGGGCATCACAGGTGAGCAGATTTAAGTTCAAACTGAAAAATTAAATCGAACCGAATCAATTCGGTTCAATTGGTTTGATTTTAAAATTTAATCGGTTTCGGGTCGATTTTATATTATAAAAATTTCGGTTTGATTCGATTTTGAAGAGAAAAATCAGTTAAATCAAACCGAATTGAATAGTAATTTTATAAATTCAAATCGAACTGAATCGATTTTTAAATTGATTTATTTTTATGGGGAATTTATAAATTATATTTAATTTTATATATATATATATATATTATTTAATTTCATTGATTAATGATTATTAGGTTCAAATCAAAGTCAAAATTAGATCAAATAACTTAAAAATCAAGGCTAAATTAAAAAATAATCAAAAATCAAAATTGATCGGTTTGAAAAATGTATTGTTGCTTTAAGGCAATTTAAAAAATAAACGAGGAAATAGGATCCTTTGTTGTGAAGAAATCTCTGGCCATGAGTTGCAATTATGCTTGTAAGAGGATTAGGATACCAAGCAATTTCATATTTTGTGTTTTACTTAATTAAGCATCCATTTGTTTTTGTGAAAAATAATTTTTTAAACAAATATTTTACTCATTTTTTAGTATTTGTGTTTAGGAAACTCATAAAATGAGTAAATGGAAAATATTTTCTGATCAAAATAAAAATTAAACCATTTTTAAAAAAAAATAAAAAAGAAAGTCACTTTCTAGACTTTCACAATTTTATTAAAATATTAAAATACTTATACATATATGGCATTCATATTTATAATTAGTATACTACAATTAAACAATAAAAAATATTTTTATAAAAAACATTTTTCACAAAATAATTTTTATAAAAAATATTTTTCATATACAAATTATTTTAAAAAAAGGGTTTAAAAAAAAAAATACCTCACAGGAGTAATTAAGCTCAAACGAAAGTGGACTATGTTATTTGAGAATGACGCTATTATTGAATCAATGGAATGAAAAATTTTTCTTATTTAGACGTGATTTCCTATAAAACCAAATATTTCATAAGTTATAATATTTTTATGTGGTGTTTAAATACCAAAGTTTGAAAAAAGGAATTTAAATTTAATTTTAATATAAAATATTGATAAATTATTGATTTCAAATAACATTATTTTACTTATTTTGAGTTCTTTTAAAATATATTTTAAATAATATAATTTTACAAAACATTTTAAATCTACACTTAAAATAATTAAATTATTTTTTAACATTATTTAAAATAATATTTCTTGAAAAAGTAAGTTTTTTTTTTTTCCAAATTGAAAAAGTAAGTTTAATCACAACCTCAAACATTCTCTGTATAAAAGAATTGTAATCAGACAAACAAATAATTTGGTAATCTCTATTATTGAAGGGCAAAGCACAAATATTAATTCAATAATAAAGAAATAGAAAGAAGGGGACGGCGACGCAGGACACAGGAAAGGCAAATTAAAGATAGACGAAGAGTGGAAGCAAGGGATTCTTCACTGCATCAACATCAAATGATCTGTCTGTCGTTAATATTCAGTTTTGAGATTAGGTTCTTTCTTTTCCGTCAATTATTCTGGGATTGGTGCACATTTATTTCACAATGGGATCATACGCTTTTCTAACATTCCTACAATTTAGTTCACATGTGAGGAAAGGCCATACGTATTTTTGACACGCTTAAATTGAGTAAATTCAATTTAACGTAAAAACAAATTCAATACCTTATAAGAAAATAATTTCTTAAAATTTTTTCTTAATTTTTATTTTTTCTCCTTATATATATATATATATATATATTTTTTTTTTTTTTAATTTGTTTTTCCCTTTAAAATAGTTTTATATACACAGTAATATATATTCAAAATGACAAGAAATACACAGTATAAAATATATATATTTGAAATGGATGGTGAGTTCATGCAGAACGTATCAACATGCGTGTGAGTGAGTTACAACGTATCAAAACTGGAATGGATCTGGAAGATGAGAAAATATCAACGAGGTTGGGATAAATGATATAAAATTTGAAGGACTTTGATTGGATGGTGGCGGGCGCTGTAGCTGTCCAAATCCTGGAGGTCACATTTGGTGGAGGTGTGCATTACGGGCTATGGATAAATGATTTCGACGTTTGTGATTTTTTTTTTGGTTTCTGGTAAGCGTGAAGTGTTTGTACATGGCAATTGGCAACTTTCATTTCCGATATGTTCATGGGAAAGAGAATCCCAAATTCTTAGTTCAAATCTCTGTTTAGATGTGTGGAAAATAAATTGAGAGAAAATAAAAGGGATTAGCATTTTTTTCAAATTGATTTAAGCACTTGTCTGATATATAAATTAGTTTTTTTGACTCTTTAAATTTTTTAGAAAAAATTTAAGTAATTTTAATTAATTTTGTAAGCCATAAAAACTAAGATTTCATAAATAGCCCATAGCTTTTTGCCTTTGTTCTACAGGATTTATAACACACTTTCCAATAATATCACAAATCTAACATCATTAATTAAGTATTATCTCCAATAAAAATATCATAAATTGATGGATGATGATGGCAATCTCTTATATATATAATATACTAATTATAATAAAACTCTAACTATTTTATCTATACGTTTTTTTTAGAATTGAAAAAATGCTCACATAATTATTAAATTATCAATGTCAATAGCTTTCAAAAGTTAATATTTAACATAAAAATAATAAATCAACTTTAATTAAAAGTAAAATATACTCTTAACTTACTAGTTTAAGCTTTTTTATTTGTTTTTTTAATTTTAAGAGTGTACTTGTTTTCACTAAAACATATTAATTTCCAATAATCAATTAAATTTAACTCATCATTACCATAATACCAAATTTATTTAAGTAATAATATTTTTTTATCTTTTAATTTTCAAATATAAAATATAAATTTTACAAAATATTATTTTTTCAGTACGTATATATGTTTGCACATGGCACAAAAAAAAATTATTTATTTTTCCAAAAGTTCATTTTAGCTCTTTAATTTTAAATGAGAATTTCTCCCAATATTTAAAATCATTCAATTAAAATTTTTATATTTAAATTTAGACAATAATCACATAATTGGCAAATGATATCAATTAATTTTCTTAACTTTTAAACACTATTCAATTACATGTGCGATTTGAACTTTATAAAAATAGATGGTGAAAAAATATTCGATTAATTTATTAATCAAAAGAATTATATCATAAATAGAGTATATATTATAATTGAATTTTAAACGTAATTATACGACTTCTTATTAACTTTAGTAAAAGATCAACTTTCTCTTTTTTTAACAATCGAAAACATTTTTTAAATTTATATAATAATAATTTCTCTATTTCATTAATTCCCATGAATTTAATAAAATATTTCAAATGATCATTAACCTAATTATTATATTAATTTAAATTAACTATTTTATTAGCTACGAAGATCTATTACTAATTAATCCATATTAATTCGTCACTAATTTTCTTTAAGCAACCATTTATCCGTCACTAAATTTAAAAATAATTTTAATTTTTAGTATTACTTTATCACAAATTAAAATTTTGATATTCTTTTAATAGTAACTTATGCTAAAAATCCTATTATAATCCTATTATAATACTATATCACAAATTCTTAATGCTCCTATTACACCTACCAAGAGAGAATGATTGTGTGTATAGATAAATTTTTTTAGGCAATATGGGAATTGCCCTAATTATATGACTAATATTCATATCTTTTAAGGCTATGGCGAGGTCACATAGTGTTTCAAAGCAGAGACCTGAACATGGACCAATGAAGAGGCTGAGTGGTATAGCATATATAATTGCAATTTCTTTAAGTAAATCAGTCCATATATATAGGATTACTCAAAACACTTGGAACTAAGCATATATAATAAAGAATTTTAATGGGATTATGTTATCAGTTATAACCGAATTAGCTGAAAAAAAAAATATATTTTATATTATTAATTAATTAATTAATTAAAAATAAAATATATTTATAATCTTTTTTATTTATAAAAAATAATAAATATGATTATTAAAGAATATTTACGAGTTGATTACTATTATTATTATTATAATTCATAAAAATAATAACTATAACTAATATATTGCTAATAAAATTATAATTAATATATTAATAAATTAATAAAAAATTGATTATTTCAATTAATTTAATTATCAAATTAAAGATAATTAAATTAAAAATTAAATTAAATTAATTTTATTTTTACTAAAACAATTAAATTTCATCGATTGTAATCAATTACTCAGTGTTCATCCTTAATGTATTTTCCTCTTTTACATGACAGAGACAATATGAGATAAAAATAAATAAATAAATAATCAATGAAAACAAATATACTTCCTGTGCAATTTTTTAGAAGTCAATGCCTCACTAGCACTCACTGCCCATGCTGGGACCCCCGAGGATGAGGACTCATCAGCACTATTTTTTTTTTAAGTGCCTCACTAGCACTCACTGCCCATGCTGGGACCCCGGAGGATGAGGACTCATCAGCACTATTTTTTTTTTAAGTGCCTCACTAGCACTCACATTTTTTTTTTAAGTGCCTCACTAGCACTCACTCCCATGCTGGGACCTCTGAGGATGAGGACTCATCAACACTTTTTTTTTTAAGTAAAAATAAAGTATATTAAATAAAGTGTAGAGAAATTTTTTTAAGTAATGTAAAATAATAAAAAATAAATTATTAAAATTTTTTGAATTCTTTAATTTAATAAATTAAAAAAGTAAAATTTTTAAAAATTTTATATTCTTAAAAAAAAATCATATCTTAAATAACTTATTATTTAAAAATTTTATACATCTTTCAATATAGTGTAAATAATTTATCCTTATCAAATCAGTAGCTGTTTCTACGTCTGCTCATACGTCACTTGCTTATGTCTACTTTCAGTCGTGAGCATTATAGTAAGCTTCACTACAATTATTGTACACTTTTAAGTGTAACTGTCAGCAGGAATGAATGGCAACGGATTATTTATAGGTATTTAATCTGGCTGCGTTTTAATAAGATTAATTTTAATAATATATTGTGGATTTTAAGATGAATTTGAGTTTAAAATTTAATATTTATGGTAAATTTAAATTAGATTTAAATTTTATATATAAAGTATTTGTTATCTGAATTTATTTATAAATATTTAATTAAATATAAATTATATATTTTTTTATGATAATATTTATAAATTTTTATATATTTTATTTTATATAAAATAAAATTAAAATATTTTATGAAATTATTAATTTTTTAAAATATAAGTTATTAATAAAAATAAATTTTATGAAGATTTTTAATTAAAATATATAAAATTAAATAGATTTGAATATTTTTTTGATAATAATAATAATAGGATTTGTGATAGGATCTGGTAGTTAAAAATAAATTTTAATAAAGTTTTAGGATAGATTCAGGTTTTAAAAACATTAATCGGATTTGGATTTGAATAGAGTGATTCAGGTTTTAAAGACATTAGTAGGCCTTTGTTTGAAAGTAAAATATATTTAAAAATAAAAGAATAAAATGAAGTTTTCATTATTTATAAAATAATTTTCTTTTTTTCTAATATTCAAATAAAAGGAGGAAAATAATTTTTTTTCTAAACTTTTATTTTCTCTCAGTATAATTTTTTTCTTTATTTTATTTCCCTCTAAAATAGTTTCATATCAGGTTTGACATATACAGTAATATATATTGAAATTGATAGAAAATATAATCTCTTCAATTCTAATTTAATTAAAGTAAATAAAAAAAATCTTTAAATAATATTTTAAAATATGTAAAATTATAATAATACCTGCCTCTATTATATCTCATTCTCAGGATAACTCTAATAAAACATGACAACATTAAATATTATTTAGAATGCATTTATTATGCATTTAATATATATATATATATATATATATATATATATATATAAAATAAATAATAAATTTATTTTATAAAATATATAAAATTTATATATTTGTATTTATAAAATAAATATGAGGTGATGGGACATTGCACTAGCCCCGAGGGGTGGATTTGTTGTGACTAATGTCTGGCCTATCCGTTTTTAGTTGGGAGTTAAATTCATAATAAATTATTTGTAAGCAAAATTGTCCAAATATCTAAATTCGTATTGAGCCTTATAAATGTAATGCATTAAATTAACCCATCAAACCAAACACAACAGAAATTTGTCTCCACTCTCCAGGATCCTTATAAATGAAGTGTCTGGCAAGTGCGTGTTGCAAGTGCAGAGAAAAACCTAAAATCTCACTGCAAAGGATTTTTTCTTGCTCACTAATTTTCACTGCTCAACTTTGCTAGCGACCTCTAGCTAGCTACACATATGGAGGATTCCCAAGCTTTGCACGAAACCCAATTAGTATCTGAGACCAATTACCAGCCCAAACAAAAAGACATCATCACTTTCATGGATGCTGAATGGTATAATGCTGCAGCTGAAGGCCAAATTGACAAATTCAAGGATTACACAGAGCCTCTAGATCTTTTGCGCACCCCAAACAAAAATACAGTCCTACATGTTTACATCACAGCAGTAAAAAAGGAAACGGAAGAATCCATTGAATTTGTAAAACTAGTTATCAGCAAATGTCCATCGCTGCTATCTGAGCCCAACATCAAAGGCGAAACTCCGCTGCACATTGCAGCAAGGTTCGGGCACAAAAATATAGTTGAATTTCTTATTCATAGCATCAAGAAGGCTCAATACGAAGACCTTGAGAGAGGCGCAGAGGCGTCAACAAGTGCTAAGATGCTGAAGAAGACAAGCACAGATGAAGACACAGCCTTACATGAGGCAGTGAGAAATAATCATCCTCAAGTGGTGGAAATATTGATTAGAGAAAATCCTGAATTTGCGAACATAGCTAATGCCGCCCGAGAAAGCCCGCTGTACCTTGCAGCGGTGAGAGAGAACAATATCATTGCCTCTAAGATATTGGAGATATGTCCCTCACCAGCATACAGCGGTCCCAATGGTAAAACAGCTTTGCACGAAGCCGTTACAAGTAAAGATGAAGGTACGCTTCATTTCCGCTCAGTTGTGAAATACACAAAAACCATTTTTCTTCCCTATTTGCAATTTTATCCCTTAATTTTATAATTATTTACAATTTTATCCCTTACTTTTATAGTTATTTACAATTTCATCCCTTAGTTCCATCTCTCTCTCCCTCTCTCACACATTTATCTCTCTGCCTCTCTCCTTCATTTTTGTATCTCTCTTCCTCTCTCTGTATCTCTCTCTCTCTCATTTCTTCTCTCTCCCGTTTATATATCTCTCTCCGTCTCTCTTCCATTTTTGTCTCTCCCTTATTTCTCTCTTTGCCCTCCTCTCTCCCTTATTCATCTCTCCCTCCTCTTAGCTCTTTTCTCTTTCTCTCCATGTTTCTCTCTCTATCTCCTTTACTGTTTGTCTATCTCCTTCATGCAGGTATAAAAATGAAGAGGAAGAATAGAGCCATAAATGTAAGAGAGAGAGAGAGAGAGAGAGAGAGAGAGAGAGAGGAGAGGGAGAGATGGAAAATGGAGAGAGATAGAGAGAGGGAAAGAGACAGAAATGGGGCAGGTAGAGAGATGGCGAGGGAGATGAAGAGATGAAACTGATGAATGAAATTGTAAATAATTGTAAATCTAAGGAATGAAACTATAAATAATTGTAATATCCGAAGATAAGATAAAGCAGTAATTTATCTTAAATATTAATGTCTAAAATGGATGGAAGGATCTTAAGTGTGTTATAAAAGCAAAACTAGGGAACTAAATAGTTTAATTTCTAAAATATAAGGACTCAAGTGTTATTAATTATAAAACATTAGGGTTAAATAATAAATTTACCTTTAAGAAAACTAAACAACCCTAAGGATTTGCTTGAATATAGCTGATTACTGTTAATTGATAGATAGATAACTGTTAACTGATAGATATTATTATTAGTTGATAGTTGATAGCTGGTAGCTAGTAGCTAATGAAAGCTAATTTATGTTAAGTGTTTGGTAAAAATATATTTAACTGTTGTTGTTGATATGTAAAATGATTAATAAGGGCATGTATCATATAATTTATTTTATTATAGAAATAAATATAAAACTATAAATTTATTATATTATATTATTTATTTTATTATTAAAATAAATATATAATTATTAATTTAATATATTATATCATTTATTATATTATTAAAATTAAAATATAATATTGATTTATTATATCATATTATTTATTTTATTTTTGAAATAAGAAAATAATTAAATTCTTTTAAAAAATAATTAAATAATTTTTAAAATGTAGTTATAAAATAATAAAGTAATTTTATTGTTGATGAAGAAAGAAAATCTTATAATTTTAAGTTTTTAGAAAAAAAATTGTATTTTTTTTATAATAAATAAGTATTTTATATTTTATGTTATTAATGGAAAATATTTTAACAAAATTACAATTCGCTAATTAAGATTTTAAGATTGTAAATGAAAAAAAATAATGGTAAATAACATTAATAATATTAATTTTTGAGTTACATGAAAAATGATAATATAATCTAAATAAAAAATAAAATCAAATCAGCTAACAGTCGATGAGAAACAACTTTATTTCTAAAGTTGATACAAACTGGAATTGAAGAGTATCATATCAGTTACTTGTTAGCTCTATTTTTTTAAGCTTGTCAAATACTTTAATTTACTTATTTGGATGTTTATCGGCTATTAGTTATACCTAAAAGATAAATCAAACGCCTCTAAGCCTGTAGTGAGTAAAAGCTGCTAATGTATCTTCTTTCTTTGCCAGCCAATTTTTGTTTCACCGAAATCACTCGCACAAAGAGTTTTGGCTTTTTAGAAGTACATAGTTGTAAATAAATCAAGCTATTTGAATTCAACTTCAAAAATTTTTTAAAAAATTTAGTGGTTCCAGTAACTTGCGGATTGAGTGTAAGGATCATAATAATCGATTTGAGTGTTTCGCAGTCCGATATATTAGCCATTATTAAGTAATTATACCGCTTCGAAATTTGTTTTTGTATTCCTTGAAAAGTTGATATTTATTTCAAGTTTATTGCAGATTTGATAGGAAAAATACTCGAAAAAAACAGTAGTCTAACAAAAGAACAAGACAAAGAAGGATGGACTCCGCTGCATTATGCTTCCTACTTCAATCTTCTTCAAATTGTGCAAGTGTTATTACTAAAAGATGGTAAATCTGCTGCCTATATTGGCGATAAAAGCGGAAAAACACCTCTTCATGTTGCGATTTTCCACGGCAAAAGCCATTTAAAGGTGGTGGAAAAAATTATGTCAGACTGCCCAGATTGCTGCGACCTGGTTGACAATAGAGGCCGAAATGTTCTCCATTTTGCTGTGGAAAGCAGGAGTTTTGAAGGAGTGAAAACTATTACTGAAAAACCTTTCCTGGCTAACCTAATAAATCAGAAAGATAAAGATGGGAACACTCCGGCCCATCTGCTTGCTACTAATGGCTTTTCAGAGTGTTGTCTTACAGAGCACCACCTAGTTGATAAAAAGGCCATCAACAATGAAAATTTAACTGCTCTGGACGTAGTGGTAAAAACGAAGGATGAAAGCAATATGCCATTTCTGGTACGCCGACTTAATTTTATGCCTTTACATCATCCCACAAATTGAAGGCATTATTATTATTATTATTATTATTATTATTATTATTATTATTATTATTATTATTATTATTATTATTATTTTCAATTTAGCTTTGATTGAAATTTTAACTTGAAATCTCACAGAAAACACCGTGCCAAAATGAAAAATTATTCATTTCTATTGGTACGCATTGATTTGTTTTGGAACAACACAGTTAATGAATTCATGTTGCAGGGATGGACAAAAAGAAAACTAGAGAAGGTTGGATATAAACCAGGTCGGCCTTCAATTATCCAACTCGCAGAACGTGATAACATGTCAAGACTCGACAATGAGTTAATCACTGAACTCGAGAAGGCGAGTCAATCCCATCAGATAGTAGCCACCCTCATAGCAACTATAACTTTTGCGGCAGGTTTCACCTTACCTGGCGGTTATAGTGATCACGATGGCCCCGACAAAGGAACAGCAATTTTAACTAGAAGATCAGCCTTCAAAACTTTCCTTGTAACAGATACCCTTGCGTTTGCCCTCTCCATTTCTGTTGTGCTTATCCACTTCTTATTGACATTGCAATCATCCAAGAGAAAGTACTTTAATCTATTCGTTGCGGCTGCTTACTTCACTTTAATTGCTATGGCATTAATGGTGGTGGCATTCATGACAGGTGTGTATGCAGTGATGCCAAGTTCCTCATCAGGTCTTGGGGCTACCATTTGTGTCATCGGAAGTTGTTTGGGCTTATTGTATTTCTGCGTGCTCAAGGTTACTTTCTATGATTAACTGACTAATACTTGGACTGTTGTACAATTAAAGAGCAGTGTATAATTAGAAAAATATGTAAAATTAAGACGGAAATTATTGTATTTAAAATTTATGAATGTATAATTTGTTGTTTATTTATTAAGGATTTTTCTTGCGTAGACTCAGTCTCTACTATGGATCCAATATATAAGAAGTATGGTGACATTAATTTATTAAATATATAGATCTCACGTGATTGTATGTTGAGTATATGATGAACCCAGTCTAGGTAAGAATTTCCCATTTATTTATTGAGAGTCGGTCTAGTCTAACTCTATCCATTTAGATTTCAACCAGCATGTAGAAGAAGTTATTGCAGAAGAATTTAGAAGTTAAATTGTTTTGGGAAAATTATTATTTAGTCCCTTAATTTTAATGAAATTAATTACTTAATTTCCTTATTTTGAAAAATATATGATTTAGTTCTTGTATTTTTCTTTTATATACTTTTTAGTCCCTCCAACAAGTTTAAATCAAGTTTTTTTGTTAGTTAATATATTCAATAAAAAGAGAAATTATTATTACGGGGACCAAAGATTTCAAAGCATAGAAAATAGAGAGAATATATAGTTATGTATTTCAAATTGCATGGAAAAAATCAAATTCAAACTAACACCTAAAATGACCGAAGGAATTAATTAAGAGTAATTAAGTGGATAAAAATATACAGAAACTAATACTAATATATTTTTCAAAATATGAGAACCAAGTAGTTAGTTTCATTAAAATATATAGACTAAATAATAATTCTCCCAAATATTTTTTTATAGTTAATAAAAAAAAAAAAAAATAATATATTGAAAAATTATAAAATAACATCAAAAGGTTTAACTTTAATTTACTCATAAAAATAACTGACTTTTATATAAAATTAAATTTAAATTATAAATAACTATATTTATTTTACAAAAACTATTTAATCCCTCTATTTTACAATACTAATTACTTAGTCCCTTATTTTGAAAAATACATTAATTAGTCATTATATTTTTATTTTGTCTACTCTTTAGTCCCTCTATCCATTTTAAATCAAATTTTCTGTTAGTCAATATATTTAAAAGAGAGAGAATTTACCATTATGTGAATTAAATAGTTTAAGACTTAGAAAACAAATGGAATATAGGAGTGTGTTTTTCAAATTACAATGATTAAATAAAATTTAAACTAACGCTTAAAATGATCAGAGAGATTAAAGAGTAAACGATACAAAAATATAGGAATTAATTAATATATTTTTCAAAATAAATTAGTTAGTTTCGTTTAAATATATGAAATAAAATCATATAATAATTTATAATAGTAATATGTTATTTTATTAAATAAGCTTAAACAGAAATAATATATTTACAACATTAGAAGATATAATAATCAATATAAATAAATTTGTAAACAAGTCAACTCACTTACAAATTTATTTAGCGAACTCACTCACGAACATATATTAAAAGAGTTTGTGAATTATATTAAAAGACATCTTTATTCTAACTTCTAAAATTTAATGTTGACCGTTGAAATTTATATTTGCTGTGGGGACGAAAGGTATCTATTTTAATTAATTTAAGTCTCTATTATTGAAAAAAGTAATGATAGATTATGTTTTTCACTCTTTTTAAATAAAATAATATATCGCTATCATTTTATAATATTAAATTAATTTTCAAGATTGCCATATCTTGAATATCCAAAACTTTAATAAAGGACAAATCATTGCTAAATTTTTAAATTGATTTATTTTTATGAGGAATTTGTTAATTATATTTAATTATATATATATAAATTATTTAATATCATTGATTAATGGTTATCAGGTTCAAACCAAAGTCAAAATTAGAACAAGCAACTTGAAAATCAAGGCTAAATTAAAAAATAATCAAAAATCAAAATCGATCAGTTTGAACCAAACCAAATCGAAATAGAGCGGTTCAGTTCGATTCGATTTTTCATTCATTTCGATTTGATTCGGTTTCTAAAATATGTAATTCAGTTTTCATAATTTAATTTGGTTAAGTTCGATTTGGTTTGGTTTGGTTTGAACCGAATACTCACCCCTTAATTGAGAAATGCTTATCATCATACAATGCCTTGGAGGGGAAAAAAATGTATTGTTGCTTTAAGGCAATTTAAAAAATAAACGAGGAAATAGGATCCTTTGTTGTGAAGAAATCTCTGGCCATGAGTTGCAATTATGCTTGTGAGAGGATTATTAGGGTACCAAGCATTTCATATTTTGTGTTTTACTTAATTAAGCATCCATTTGTTTTTGTGAAAAATAATTTTTTAAACAAATATTTTACTCATTTTTTAGTATTTGTGTTTGGGAAACTCATAAAATGAGTAAATGGAAAATATTTTCTGATCAAAAGAAAAATTAAGCCATTTTTAAGAAAAATAAAAAGGAAAGTCATTTTCTAGACTTTCACAATTTTATTAAAATATTAAAATACTTATACATATATGGCATTCACATTTATAATTAGTTTACTACAACTAAACAATAAAAAATATTTTTATGAAAAACATTTTTCACAAAATAATTTTTATAAAAAATATTTTTTTATACAAATTATTTAAAAAAAAAGTTAAAAAAAAAAATTTACCTCACGGGAGTAATTAAGCTCAAATGAAAGTGGACTATGTTATTTGAGAATGATACTATTGTTGAATCAATGGAATGAAAAATTTTTCTTATTTACATGTAGTTTCCTATAAAACCAAATATTTCATAAGTTATAATATTTTTATGTGGTGTTTAAATACCAAAGTTTGAAATAAGGAATTTAAATTTAATTTTAATATAAAATATTGATAAATTGTTGATTTCAAATAACATTATTTTACTTATTTTGAGTTCTTTTAAAATATATTTTAAATAATACAATTTTACAAAACATTTTATATCTATACTTAAATAAGATGTTTTTCATATCTATGAGTCCAATATAAATTTATTATTAATTAATTAAAAAAATATAATTTTATTAAATTTAAATTTGACATTTTATATTTTTCAACCAAACACAAAGTTATATCCTCTTTATTTATAGTGTCATTACTCTTTATTTTTTTAATCAAACATAAATTACAATAATTTCTTATGCTAAAGTAACGAAAGAGCAAATTGCTTCGAAAGCAACCCAAACTAACATTGGCATTGCCAACTCAATTTAATTCACAATTATATATTCCTTTCCAAAATATTCATCTTCTTAATTAAAATGTATTTAGTAAAATGTTAAAAAATTAAGAATGTATTTTGTATAAGGTTAAAAAATCAATAGTTAAATGTTACTATTATAAATTTTAACCCTTAAGAAGGGTCTCTAAGGTTAACATTTAACCTTCTAAGAAGACATAAATATTGATGAGGTGAAAAGTTAACCTACTCTTTTTTAAGTATCCAAATAATATTAATAAGGGTTAAAAATTATAAGGGTAACAATTATTCTTTATTAATCTCGTACCAAACACTCCCTAAGGATTAAATATTATCCTTGTAAGTTTTAACATTTAAAGAGGGTAATTATTAACTTAATATCTTAAGAAGATATAAAAATTAATGAAGTGAAAAATTGATCTAATCTCTTTAAATATTCAAATAACATTAATAAAAAGTTAAAAATTATAAGAGTAATAGTTACTCATTATTAAACCCGTATGTACGTACCAAATCCTCCTAAACATAAGCTTTTTTTTTTTTTTTTTTTTTTAACTAAAAGATGTGCTTCTTCAAACTATGGGGAAATGTTTAACAAATATTTTCCAATGTTATATTACCTATGGCATGTAGATGTGGAGCAAACAATTGGTCTTGGGGCTACAATTGATTAAACTCCTCATTGGTCATGTGAAAGATAGTAAAATATACTACTAATCAATCTTGGTATATATGAGAAATTGAGATCAATAATAGAAGACATTTCTGTGCCAGTTTTAAGTTCAATGGCTTATAATTGATATAGTGGTTAAAATAAAAAATAACGACTTTTTTTTATATGTACTATTGAAAATATCTTAAACACGTTAATTTTTTTTTTATTAATGTCGAGAATATTTTTAATAATAATAATAATAATAATAATAATAATAATAATAATAATAATAATAATAATAATAATAATTTCTTATTAACGTCGGGAATATCTCTGCTATACCAAGCGCTTTTTTATCAATGCCAACAACAAATATCCCAGACCCCTTTTGTTGCAATAACTCAACCAACTATCTAACCCCACCCCAAAAAAATAAATAAATAAATAAACAAGAAGAGAAAAGAAATAAAGAGTGTATATAAAACATATTAAATTTTCATAGATGTCTAGCGAATCATGCTCGAAATGTCTAGGAAGTTGCTCCACTAAGAGGCAAAGGGGATACCTTTGCATATTTTATTTGCTCTTTCATTTTTCTATTCGTTGCTTCTTCTTTTTGTTTTGTATTATTAAAAGGAAAAGAAAATATTTTGTTTCTTTCCCTTAGAGAATGTAATGCTTTCTTCCAGATCTCATAGATTGGCTGGTTAATTAATTATAAACTCTACTCATCTCTCGCAAATCCCTTTAACTTTCTTCTTTTTCATGTTGCCCAAATCTAGTTAATCATTATCTATCCTTCCACAGATGGCTGAACAAATCCCATAACATTCCATCTAATTGATAACAAAATTGAAAAAAAAAACAATTATTATTAATCATCAAGAAAATTTATCTTAAATGAATTATTATTATTATTATTATTAGCTTTAAATTGAGGGTTAAATTTGATTGGAACTGTCAAACTATTGAATAATTCCAGTATTAAAATTGGATTAACATTAATCTGACAATGGTTGGAACCGAACTGGATCTGGCATCAACATCACAACCCCACCAGACCACCAGGAGACAATAGAGCTTTGGTATAAAGTCCATGAGTCTAATTAATATTTTTAATGAATAAATTTAATGATATTTAGTTAACATGCATTGATTGATAATTGTTTAATTAAATAAATAAACTTAATTAGATGGATGATCAACTTGAATTCAGAAAATTTTATTAG
Source organism: Hevea brasiliensis (assembly GCF_030052815.1). Taxonomy (NCBI): domain Eukaryota; kingdom Viridiplantae; phylum Streptophyta; class Magnoliopsida; order Malpighiales; family Euphorbiaceae; genus Hevea; species Hevea brasiliensis. The sequence goes on from NC_079506.1 coordinate 20,185,335, forward strand.
TGGGATGATATATACACACAATAAATAAAACATTATGAATTTAAACTCCCTAATAAGGAAAAAAAAATGCATTAAATTAACTCAACCAACCAAACACAACCTAAATATGTCTCCACTCTCCAGTCTCCTTATAAATAGAAGTGTCTGGCATGCGTGTGCTACGAGCGAGCGAAAAGAAAAATCTCACTGCAAAAGCTTTTTCCCGCTCACTGTTTTCCATTTGCTCAACTTTGCTACCTTGCTACATATATGGCGGATTCCCAAGTATTGCCCGAAACCCAATTAGCATCTGAGATCAATGATCAGCCCAAACAAAAACACATCATCACTTTCATGGATGCTAAATGGTACAATGCTGCAGCTGAAGGCCAAATCAACAAATTCAAAGATTACACAGAGCCGCTGGATCTTTTGCGTACCCCAAACAAAAGTACAATTCTACATGTTTACATCACATCAATACAAAATGAAACGGAAGAATCCATTGAATTTGTGAAACTTGTTATCACCAAGTGTCCGTCGCTGCTAGTTGAGCCCAATATCAGAGGTGAAACTCCACTGCACATTGCAGCAAAGGTTTGGGCATAAAAATATAGTGGTATGTCTTATCGATAGCATCAAGAATGCTCAAGAAGACATTGAGAGAGGTGCAGAGGCGTCAAAAAGTGATCAGATGCTGAAGACGACAAGCCCAGATAAAGACACAGCCTTGCATGAGGCTGTGAGAAATAATCATCTTGAGGTGGTGGAAATATTTATTATTATACATCACTAAAAAAAAAAAATCACACTTTTATTATTACTAAGAACAGTAAAAATACTATATTGCTTCTTTTTCATGCTTCTTTGTACAGGCTAAATTTTTATTGTGTGCTATTTGTTTTCAATGTCTTTTTTGGACCATCTGATTATATTCTAATTAAATTTTAATTTCTTTAAAAATTGAAATAAAATTATTATGATAAAAAGTTTGCAAATGTTGAAATTTATTACATGACTATTCAAACCATGAATTCATAAATTATTTCACCAACGGAACTGCTTTTTTTATTTATTAGGTGTTTTACTTTATTCATTAAAATTTAAATTTTATTTATTAATTTATTTTTTTAATCCACTTAAGTGTTTGTATATGAATTCAAATTAAGTTTTATTAATTTTTTTCTGTTAATTTTATTTGTTTTCTAATCATTTGATTATTTAATTATTAAATTTAGATTTTATTTATTATTATTAAATTAATTTTAAGATGAATTTATTTTATTAAAAATAATATCTATTTTATAAACTAACATTATATTAATAAAATATTAGACTTTTGTCTTCTTAATTACAAGAAAAATATAATAACAAAAAATCATTGATCTATTTCAGCAATATTTCTTGCATTTTTTTTTTCTTATAAATGCAACTTTAAAATAGTAAGATTTTGTCTCACATTAGTATTCTTTTATTATAATGTTGTAATTATTATTCTTATTATTATCTAAAAATATTTTAAAAAATATCTATTTAGTGTTTTTAGTCTATTAATGCGTGCAAATTTAGTTTATACCCTTAAATAATGATGTAATTTATAATAAATTTATTTTTTTAATAATTAAAAATAGTTTAAAAATAATGTAGATATAAATTATTTTTTATATATTAAATATATTATTATAAGAATAGTGTTAGGTTTTTTTAAATGGGTAAATAATAGATATTATATTATTATTAGTATATAGAGAATGATAAAAATTTAATTTTAATTGAATTGGCTAAATGATTATAATAATTATTGATAGATATAGTTCTTTTTATAAAATGTAAGTATAATATTTTATATTATTATAAAATAAAATTAGATATCTTTCCAATAAAAATATTTTTGTTTATTAAGTGGAAGAAAAATAAGCTTTTAAAGCTTGTAATATTTAATTTCCTGTGTTTCACTTTTCCTTTTTTTTACCCTTAAAAGTTGACATCTTTTTCAATTTTATCACAGATTTGACAAGAAAATTATTGAATAAAAACAGCAGTCTGACCAGAGAACAAGACGAAGAAGGATGGACTCCGCTGCATTATGCTTCCTACTTCAATCTTCTTCCAATTGTGGAAATGTTACTAGAAGATGATAATAAATCTGCTGCCTATATTAGCGAGAAAGATGGAAAGACACCACTTCATCTTGCGATTCTCAACGGCGATAGCCATTTAAAGGTGGTGGAAAAAATTATGTCGGACTGCCCAGATTGCTGCGACCTGGCTGACAATAGAGGCCGGAATGTTCTCCATTTTGCTGTGGAAAGCGGCAGTTTTAAAGGAGTGCAAATTATTACTGAAAAACCTTCCCTGGCCAACCTAATTAATCAGAAAGATAAAGAAGGGAACACTCCGGTCCATCTAGTCGCTGCTCTTGGCTTTGAAGATTGTTGTCTTACAGGACACCACCTTGTTGATAAAATGGCAGCCAATAATGAAAATTTAACCGCTCTGGACGTGGTGCTAGAAACGAAGCATAAAAGCAAACTGCCATTACCGGTATTCCAACTTGATTTTATGCCCATAAGATTGGAAGGCATTAATTTGTTTTTGTAACAGCACAGTTCTTGTTGCAGGGATTGACAGCAAGATTCTTAAAGAACGCTGGATATAAACGAGGTCGGCCTGTAATCCTGCTGAAATCACCTGATAGCATGTCAATAGTTGACAATGAGTTAATCCGTGTATTCGAGGAAACAAGAATCCCATCAGATAGTAGCCACTCTCATAGCAACAGTAACTTTTGCGGCAGGTTTCACCGTACCTGGCTGTTATAGTGGTATCGATGGCCCTGACGAAGGAACAGCAATTTTAACCAGAAGATTAGCCTTCAAAACTTTCATTGTAACCGATACCCTTGCGTTGGCCCTCTCCATTTCTGTTGTGCTTATCCACTTCTTATTGGCATTGCAACCAACCAACAGAAAGATCTTTTTTCTATTCACTTGGGCATTTATTGTCACTGTTGCTGCTATGGAATTAATGGTGGTGGCGTTCATGACAGGTGTGTATGCAGTGATGCCACATTCCTCATCAGGTCTTGCGGCTACCATTTGTGTCATCGTAAGTTGTTTTGCCTTATTGTATTTCTACCTACTCAAGTTTACGTTGTGTGATTAGGGATTATATTGATTAATAGATATTAATACTTGGACAATTAAGGAATCGTGTATAATTGGGATAAATTGTATAATTAAGATTGAATTTTTTTTTTTTTAGAGAAAGATGGAAGTTAATGTTACTATGTTTAAAATTTATAAACGAATTTATTGGAATTTGTTTTTCGAGTTGGGTTTTTGATCGAATTGTTTTCTAGATTAATTCTATTTTTCATTTTAAGCACAGTTATTAAACTATATAGCGAAGCAATTAGATATGTCAGTATTATTTCTAGTCATAATTTCCTTTCCTCATATGTACATAGTCCATGTAAATTCTTAAAAAAATAAAATAAAATTTGAGTAAATATAACATAGATATAATTATTTTAATAAAATAAAAATCGAATCAAATGTTAAGCATATAAAAGATATCCAAATGAATAAAGGAACATAACTAGTAAGTGGCATCATTTAATTAATATACAATGTTACTAAAGAGTAATATTTCGAAAGTCAAATGTGCCTCCAATCAAAACATGTATAAGGAAAATGAAGACAAGAAAAAAAAATTAAAAAAAAAATTATCTACTTTGAATGACACTGAAAACTGCCTTCGTACTTTCATTTTGAGATAAAGGACTAAGTCACTCTTCAATTTTTACAGAAAATTATAGAATTCCACTAAAATTTTGACATTCCCAAATTAAAAAACCATATAAATAGCAATGAAACAACAATCCATAAATTCCCGAAGACATGTATTTATTTTCTTTTTTTTTTTCCCCAATTCAGTCTGGGCTTTGTCCAAGTCAAGGTCTTTATTTTATTTTATTATACATGTAAAATTAGAAAGAAAATAATCCTTTTTATCTATATAAATCTAGGTTCGACTTGTATACATATAAGCAGTAGACTTCACAAAAGAGAAATTATTTAACAAACTAAACCAACAAAAAATGGGTAGCACTGAATCCTTAATAACATAAGTTTTAGTATAACACCTTGACTACAATCAAACAAAACACAATAGCTTGAACAAACTACCGGTTCAAGCATTCCAAAAACTGAGAGACAGATGTTCAAACAAGTATTTTCACAAATCAGGAAAATCATTTTAAGAGAGAAATATGAAATTCCCAAATCCAAATAAAGCATCTTCGAAGAAATTAGACAACATCAAAGCCCACTAGAGTCAATGTTAATTGAACAATTTAGTATAGCTTTCTTTTATAATGTGATTTACATGACTAGAAAAGTAATCCAAAATATAGAAAATGAGTTGCAAATCCACATTACAAATCAAAATTTTTAATAAAGGCAAATCAAACTCTTCAATAAATGCACAATTTCAAGAGCAAATGTAGTATCACTAAGATAAATTTACATAGAGCTAAAATCAAGGTAGAGTATACATAGTTGTGTAACCTAACCAAAAAAACAGTATAAAATAAGCGACAGGTTAAGAAAAAGCCTTCACCAACTGAGATAACCCTCAGTTTGGGAGATGCACCAAAATTAATGACCAAGTTAACTCATTTAGTTTTAGGATTAATATAAGGAGAAATCTAAAATTCACAAATTTCAAGTAATTGAGGTTCTAAGTTCAAGTCCATAGCTCACCTCTAATTCAATTTCTGAACTTATTACAGTAACACTTTCATTCTTTACTGCCAATGTGCAGTCTAGAACTAACTTTTATTCTCAAAGAAAACATGGAAAGGAACAACACTTTAACCTTTCACTTGTATAATTGCTCAAGTCATTCACCTAATATTTTGTAAGTTCTAATTATTTTTTTTAATCTCAAATTTAATCAATCCTAACGACACCATAATTAAATTATCATAGAGCAAAGATAAGTGCAGATTCAGGCTTACCTACACCAAATACACATTAATGATAGCTCAAAAATTCTCAAAAGCAAGGTTGCTGGAAAAGTAAAGCCCGTTGGAGCTTCATCAGCGGCAGTGTATGGCCACACGTGCCATTGCTGTCGTCATCCATTGTCCTAATCACCACCAATATACTCGACCTCTTGAGCATGTTGGCACCGCTCTCTCAGTTGGTTGGCCGCTTATGAGGATGGGTACGGAGCATTTTTAAAACTTCGAAGGGAGCATTTTGCCCCTCTTTGTAGGTTTGCCCGATGCAAATCTAGATTAATCGGCCAATGAGCTTTGAATAACTAGTGGTTTCTATCAAAAATAACGTTTTCTAGGTGGGAAACCACAACACAGCTATGCTATGGAGGAAAGAGGATAATATGAGTGTGTTTAAGACACAAATGCCCAAAATTTTGCGCAGTTGGCCTATTCCTCTCTCCCTTTTCTGTGTTTTACAATGCCCCTCCTCCTCCCTATTTCTTTTTTTTTTTTTCTTAGTTAAATTCCCCCTTAGTCCTTCCTTTACTTATTTTTATGTTCTTCTCTCTCTCTCTTCTTCATTAACGGGAGCATTAGAGACCCAACTACAAAAACCGAGTCAATGAGTTATTGGTTCTATAAGTAGGTCAACGGTTTAACCAATGAGTTATTAAAAATTAATTAAATATTACACTTATTAATATAATTAACTAAGTTTAATAGAATCAATATTTCAACATTTATTACATTATAAATAAGTTAAATATTTTTTTATTCTCAAAATTTACAATTGATATATAAAATGAAAATAATTTTATAAATGAATAAATATCTTCTTAATATTTATGAAATATTAATTATATATTAAAAAATATCATTTTGTAAAATTTCTTATCTTGTATTATTATAAATAAAAGACCAATTTATAAAATAAATCTAAATCTTTACGTGTATTGCTCATGTTATCCAAAACTTTTAATTTTGAACAATTTAATCATAATTTTTAAAATTAAAAAATTTTATTCAAAACTCGTAATATAATTTGAGAATTTTGACTTTTGCCATTTGGATAGTCAGGAGATTCCAACTTGTAATATGATTTGCACCATTATTATGACATACACCATTGAAGCATATTTTCAGATGGTAAAAGTCAAAATTCCCAAATAAAATTATGAGTTTTGGATAACATTTCTTCAATTTTAAAAGTTACAATTAAATTATCCAAAATTAGAAATTTTGCAAAGGTTTAGAGTTATTTTGCCAATAGTCCTAAATAAAAAGACAATAGCTGAATTTTAAATATTAAAATATTAATATCACTGATATTTTTAAAAATTTTCAATTTAAAAAATTTTAAATTGACTGAATCAATGGATTATTAGATCAATGGGTTACCGGATCAACCACCTAATCATTCAGTTTTTTATGGGTCAATTCCTTATCTGGTTTGATGAGAACCAGCCCGATTTTATATGCAAATCACGAATTCACTAGGACAATCCACTGGATCAATCCAGTTCTATAACAATGATTTGCTTTTACTTGATATATTGATACCCATTAGTGAGAAATCCTCCGATTCATTTGTGGTCGTCTATTTGTGAAAATTACAAAAATAGCTTTTAAGTTTGTTATATGATTTTCTTTTTATCAAATTCATCACTTCATTTATTATTGTTATTATTATTATTATTCTTTTTTTTTTTTGTAGAAAGAGAGCAGAGCTCAGCAGATTATTTTTTATTTTTTTGACAATGTGAAGTGAAGTGTCCATCACTTTATTTCTTTAATCGATCAGCACAACCCTTTTTTTTCCCTTTTTCAAAACTTAATTGTTTTGGGATCTATATTTTTAGATAAGAAATCCATATTGATGAAAAATTAAGGTGCATATTATAATAATAATAATAATAATAATAATAATAATAATAATAATAATAATAATAATAATAATAATAATCAACTTTCTTTTTATTTTTTTTTTTACAATAAAAAAAGATAATGAAAGGATCCACATTCTACATTTGTATTAATTATTAATTTTCTTTTTTGATTAAGCTAGAAATTAAAAGAATTCACATTCTGCATTTACATTAATTATTAATATATGGGAAACTGAGTTGTGCTTTAGTGGATGGTATGAATCATCAGTTCTTAGCATTATCAATTGATTATGCATCATATGTTGTCACATTTGTTTCGAGGAGAAGATACTAGATGATTCATTTGTGAAGGAAAATTAAAGACTCAACACATGGATTCAAATACATAAGTTTTAGCCTATATTCATATAATTCTAAGATTTTCACCATATTACTTTCACCAATTAATAATCGCATAAATATTATAAACCACTGTTTGTATGACCTTATGGTATGTGCACTGAGACTGTGAAGATTCCAACAATGAAAAAATTATATGACTGTGAGATGTATCTGGAGGCATTCAAAATGTACAACCATATATACGACATGTCTCTTGAAGAAAATAATTTAAAACAGTACAAAAACTATTTAATTAAATTTAAATGAAATTTATTTTTATTTAAATTTAATTTTAAAATTTTGTTTTATTAAAAAAAAACCTAATTAGACCTAATTGAACCCTTTAAGGCCAATAAAGCCCAGTTAGAGAATTTTAATTAAATAAATAAAAGCCTACAATTTTTTTTTATTTTTAAAGAAAAATAAAAATTAAATAATAAGTTTTCCTCTTTAAGACTACTTAATTAAGTATTTAAAGAACCCAATGATAAAAAAAAATTATATGATTATGAAATATATTTGGAGGCATTAAAAATGGATAACTATATGTACGGCATGTCTCTTGAAGAAAATAATTTAAAAGAGTAAAAAAAAGTTTAATTAAATTTAAATGAATTTTTTTTTGTTTAAATTTAATTATGAGAATTTGTTTTATTTAAAAATCTAATTAGACCTAATTGGGTTCTCTAAGGCCAATAAGGCTTAGTAGGAAATTTTGATTTAATAAATAAAAGTCCACAATTTTTTTTAACGTTTAAGGAAAATAAAAATTAAATAAGAAGTTTTTCTCTTCAAAACTCCTTAAATCTTCTTATTTATGGATTATATAAACTTTTTATATAATTTTTTTGACTTAAACCCCATAAATACCTCATAGAAAAGCAAAAAAAAAAAAAAAAGGGAGAGAGGAGAGAACAATACAACACAAGAAAAAAATAAAAACTTTCACTCCATATCTCTAATTTAGTAAGCTTTCCCCATTTCCCTTCTTTCTTCTTCTTTTTTTCTTCCTTTTTTTTTTCAAGATACCTTTAAGAATTCTTTAAAATATGCATTCTAAATTATAAATATTCAAGAAATATGTCATATATCTATTCTTTCATGTTTATATACCTTTAGATAGTCTCATATGTTTATAACAGTTATGTTCGTGCAATAGATTTGAGGGAAACTTACAACTCTGCACATATTGATTTTCTGTCTTCACGTTGTTTATTATTTTTTTTGTGTTTCTGTTTCTTTAAAAATTATATAAGAATTATATTTATATTCTTCATGAAATTCTAATAATTTTAGTCTCAAGAATCATGCAAAAACTTTTTTGTTGAGAAAGTTATAGCTGTTTAAATTTAGAGTGTCTTTTATCTATGATTTATAGGACAACCAATTTTAGGGTCAATATCTCCCTTAATTCCTTATCTTTTTCGGTGATTATTGATTCTAAAAATAAGTTTAAGATCTTGTCTAACTTTTCCCTTTAGTTTCATGTAAATATCTTTCATGGTTTGTGAGATACATTGATTTTAAAAAAGTAGTGCAAATTTATCTCTAATGCATAACAGTGGTGAATCACGATTTTTGTAAATTATTTAGTAGAGATTTTAGACTAGCTAATAATTTTATAATTTGATATGATATCTTGGCATGTTTCTGAAAATTTTCTATAGTTTTTGTATATGTTTAATTAATTTTACGAATTCAAATATAAAAACACTGTGAATCTATCAAAATAAGAAATTAAAATGTATGTTTGTAATTTGATGTTTTTAATAGAAATTTGTATATAAATGTTAATTTTATATTATATATGATGTAATAAGATATTATAAAGTGTAAGAATTAGGTTAGATAGACCCATAGCCATTGTATAGTTTTGGCCCATCACAAGCTCATATTGTAAGTGATTAAATTTTTAATTTTAATATTTATTTTATTTTAAAAATAAATTAGTAAGTAGCCTTAAGGTAAGTACCAAAAAGAACAATAATTGCATAGAGCTTATATGGAGTTTAACAGGAGTAAGACATTGATTAACTTGTCATACTAGAAAAGTATATCTTTCTTTAAGGGTAGTTTGCCCTGATGGCAACTGTAATAATCAAGTAGTAAGTATCCCTTAAACTTTCTTGAAATAACAATGTTGTACAAAATATGCCATAATAATAGAAATTTATTCAGTAAACACTAAAATCAATTTTATTTGTATTTTAAACCATATTTGGCATGCAAATTAAATTTAATTAAACACTTGGTAAATTATAAAATAGGCTAGCATATTAGAAACAATTTTTTTAGATTGTAATTGTTTGTGACCTTTAGATTTTTGTTAGAATAAATGACATATATATACATATATAATTCATTTAGTTTAATTACCTCTAGGATAACGTGGTAAATAAATAAAATAGGTTATTTAGAATCTTATGATTGTTCGTAAATTGAACTTATGTGAAAATTAAATTGTCAATAATAGATTAATTTTATTTATTCAGTAAATTTCAATTAATTTAATTTAGCAACCTATAGATAGGGAGTACTTACGCATGAAAATTGTTTGTAAACAATAACCCCTATTTGAATTACTTGTGTGTATAGGTTTAGAAATTGAATTTAAAGTAAGAGGTTTGATAAAGGAATAATAAATAAAACTTTTAGAAACTTAAGTAGAAGACTGGAGCTCAGATTAATGAGGTTAGACTAGGCATAAGGGGTACCTAACACATTCTCTTTACATATCCATTACTTAAACTTAGATATTAAGCTATGGTGATGACGATAGTGGAACCTTTGCAAGGAGTAAATTGCCATTCACGACCCTATTGGAAAATTGACATCATCAATCAAGTTCTTTCAATTTTCCCTTCAAAAATTAATGCCTCAATTAGATGTCCCTCAAAATAAATAATGAACATATCTCGGTTATTACTCGAGTGGTAACTCCTGTCTATCTATGCCATTGTTGCACAAATTCTTAGTACTGTAGTAGTGTTATGGGAAAATGATACTTACCAGTGGACTTAATTTTATTAAGATTGTATAAATTGCATGTCTCGAAAATATTGTCTAAAGAAGTGGTACTTAAGTGAGACCGATGTGACCCACCACCTTTTCTAGGTGTTACTTGGTGCATTTTATGTGATCCTAGTAGATAATCTTTCGCCTCATGCCATATGACCCCAATAAATATAATTGTGAATTACTTAGGTTTATCCACAGTCTAGATGTGTATCTTATTCTTCGAATGATCATTGTTTCACAAATGAATCAAATGAGAATCTTTTAAAGGATGCCAAGAATAAAAGCCAATACACCACCACTTAGTACACACTCTTCTAACTGTTGTTTATGTGTCTTCTCTTATATTACTAATGAAGACAAAAACTTAACTATTTATAAGTCATGGCACTTTTTGACCCAACAATTGCATTACTTCATGCATATAACTATTAAAAATAGTTGTATCACTTCATGCATGTAACTATTAAAAAGAGTTGCATCTCTTCACATCTTTTGACCAATATATATGACTTTTGGATTTTGCCATCTTTTGACAATACACAGGACTTTTCATGCAGTTGTTTTTTGTTTTGGTTTTAAGTCTAATGCATCCAGATTGACTCACATGAGTGACTTGGATTATATTTCCAACAATTTGCTTCCTTGCCTTTTGAACTCTCTTTCACAATATCTTATTTGGACTTGAATTCCTAGTTAGTAAAGTCCTTGAAAGTTTAGAATTATACATGTGAATTTTATTTGTTCAATTTTGTGTTTTGGAAACATGTAAGAAGGTTTTTTTTTTTTTAAGCAAAAGAATAATTATTAAATATAGTCTAGAATAAACATAGAACTAAAGACCATAAATGGGCACATGTAAAAAGGTTAGTTACAGAAGGACCTGGCTGAACCACCTTAGCTATGCGTGATGGTTGGAATGATTTAAGAAGCTGATATATATTGCCATTGGCATCGGTGGGCTAGAAGGTGCATAGGTTGTTTTTTTCTTACTAACAAAATGAAGCATTTTGTAAACCATTGTAAATCTATTATTAAATAATAATTTTAATTTTTAATATCGAATAAAAGTAATGACAGGTTATTTTTATCCACTGAGAGGTGATTGTATCAATGTCATCCCTAACTTCAATTTTTATCATAACAATCCCTGAACTTTAATTTGAGCATCATTAAATCTTTGTGACGTTTTGTGCGACTATTGGTTTGCAAGTTAATTGATGGCTCAATTTCATTCATCATCTCTCTTAACTTAGACAAATGTGCCTCAAATGTCTCTCAATTTTAAATTATATCACAAGAATCCCTACATTTCAATGTAGTATATAAATAATTTAACATTATATATATATATATATATATATATATATATATATATATATTAGCAATTGACTGAATCATTTACTAATCCATTAAAATCGGTTGCTAAATTAATTAAATTTAAAAAAAAACTTTTAGTAAGAAACTATCGGTTGCTACTAGCAACTAAAACATAATCGGTTGCAAAAAAATTTGGTGTCTTTAATTTTGTAATTTTGCAATCATTTTGTAAATTGGTTGTTATTTGCAACTAATTTAGCAATCGAAAAGTTGGTCACTAATTTTAAAAAATATAAACTAATATAAATTTCCAAATAAAAAATAAAAAATTCAAATAAATAAATTTTTTCAAAAATTACTAAAATAATAAATTATTGATGAAAAATTAGTACTAAAAAATTTATATAAAAATATTATAAAAAATATTAATAATAACTATTACAAAAAATATTAACAAAAAATAAATATACAAAGATATTTATAAGACAAATTACTAAAAAAAATTATCCCACACACACAAACGCATATATATTACAAAAATTACGAAATATTAATACTACGAATAATTTACTAACAAAAAAATATATTTGTATAAAATTTTTATTTTATGTCAAAAAATAAAATAAAATAAAAAAGATGAGAAAGAAAAAGATGATGAAAAAAATATATAAGAAAGAAAAGGATGATGAGGAAGAAAATAAAGAAGAAAATAGATGAGAAAGAAAAAGATGAAGAAGAAAATATACGAGAAAGAGGAAGAAAAAAATGATGAAGAAAATAGACGAGAAAGAAAAAGATGATGAATAATGTGACGCCCCTCACCCGTCTATTGTATAGCCGAGTAAGAAGTGCCACATTCGGTGCCGGAGCACCCTATCTTGTCTTGTCATGTCTATTGTAAATTTTAATGTCATTTAAGTCAGGTAATTTATGTGTAGATTTTTTTTTATATCTTATTTCTGTGGAGACCCAGACAGATCCTCCTCTGTTTTATTAGCATCTGGCGGGTTCCACTATCACCTATTAACATATTCATAGTCATCTCACATATTTCCATATCATATTCTCTTTTATCATATCATTCACAACTATTTATGAGATCTGAAAATGAAGTATCATCTATTGCATTCATATGGAAATTCATAGATAATAAATTACAAGTTTTCATTTCAATCTCAAGTTTAATTTCAAGTCCAAAATGAAATACATCATAAACTAGTAATTACATCATGACTAAATATAATGAACCAAAATACTAGTCTATACATGGGCCCTACCAAAATACAAAAGACCGGTGAGGTGACTCTGGACAATGGCGATCGGTCGAGCTCTGTCGATGCACTCTCTGCTGCCTTTGCAACTATCGCTTGGGACTGATCTCCAGTACCTATGCGATGGAAAACCAACGCGCTAAGCATAACGTTTAGTGGTGCATAATTTATAATAACAATAATTTGACATTTGAAATAATATCTGCAACTTTTAATTTCTAGGTCTTTTATATTTTTATTGCTCTTTGGAAATACTTAACATTATCGGGATCTTTTATGATTACTTATTGTATTTTAAGTCTTAATTAATTTTTATCAGTGCCCAAGAAACCTATAACAAATTATAAAAGCTAGATGCACGGGTGTGTACTGGTTAGAGAGTCATATGTCTATCCAGTATACATCTGTCAGGCACGAGGCTAGCTGTCGGGCACGAGACCCGCTATCAGGCTTGTAAAGCCAGAAATAAAGTAGGCACAATGACCAGTAAGTAGGCATATAGCCTGTAGAACAATCATACCAGATATATATTGTCAGTTCATGATTTTTTCGGTAGGAAGTACTGCTATCTATAGTCCCTAATTGATATACAAATTTATCCAAACTAAATAAATAAGTCTAGGTATACTATGGGCAATTAAATATTTTTAATTAATTTAGCACTATTCACTGTTACTATTTTCTAGTACTGTTCATTGGTACCATTAATTTCATATTAATAGGATATTAGTCCCAATTTACCTATTCATATCATTTTTAATATTTAATTTTTCTTACGAGTATTTTAATTATCATATATAGCATTTTTCCCATGAACCTTTCTTTAGGTTCATGTTGATGTGTTATCTTTATCTAGGAATTTGACTAGGTTAGGATGTCTATTTAGTCACACTTCCTTCATAACAATTGCTCCTCTATGTTTAAACTTGAATTTCAGTTTTTGAATCACTGAATTTGGGGTTATAGAACTCAAGTTATGGTCAAAATACCAAAGGAACAGTATTTTGGATAAATTTCTGGGTTGACAGTTTTAGTGACTCAACTTGTGCTAACAATTTGATTTGGTAAAGGCAAAACTGGGTCAAGTGGTCTTCATGAAAAGTGTAGCCCTATGTCTAAGCTTTCCATTGATGAAATTTTAGGTCATTTGGACCAGTATAGAGAGAGTTATGACCAAATGAACATGTATCATTTGGTCATTTTCTAGGTTGGCAGTTTTAGTGACCCAATTTTTGCTAACAATTTGAATTGGTTAAAAGCAAAACTGGGTCAAGTGGTCCTCATGAAAAGTGTAGCCCTATGTCTAAGCTTTCCATTGATGAAATTTTAGGTCATTTGGACTAGTATAGAGAGAGTTATGACCAAATGAACACGTACTATTCATTTGATCATTTTCTGGGTTGGCAGTGTTTGGTCATCTGGGTTTGGGCAGAGAATTGATCATGATTTTGACAGAATTTGGGCAGGGTTTCTTCTTGAAAAGTGAAGGGTTGGATGTCCCAAAACACCTCCAATTGGCTTCATACCAATTGGAGTCACACATTGTCAGTTAGGGTTCAACAAACACACTGGACTCATTGAGTCCCAACCTGCAGAAAATTTGACACTCCCAAAATTCAATCTCCTCCTTCTCCAAACTCCAAATAAGCATACATTCACTTATATTATCATCAATCTCAACACAATTATGTCAAATTCAAAAATGTCACAAAATCCTCACTTCAAGTGTATAACCCTAATTTCAAACATCAAATTCACATATATAACCATGAAATCAATTACCACATATAATACCTTGTTAATTAACTTCCCTAACTAAACTAAAACTAACAAAATCCATCATTTTCATGGTTCCTCTAGGGTTGCCGAATTCAAGGGTTTCTTTTCCAAATTTTTCTTTTTAATTTCATGTAAATCTTCACTTGGTTTAGCATGATTTTCATGCTTAAAGAAGAGATTAAGAGTTTTGAGCACTAACCTTTTTGGTTGTCTTGCTAAACTTCAATTTTTTTTTGCTTCTTTTTGGTATCTATAGCTTCCTTAGGGTGTAGGGAGTATTTTTTGTAAAGGGAGCTATGAGTTTTGGTGTGTGGAAGCTTGGAAAATCAAGCTTGAAAGCTTGACAAAAATGGTGGAGAGGAAGCACAAGGGTGGATGGCAAGAGAGAGGGAGAGAGGGGAAGAAGATGGAGAGAAAAGTAGGTGGGTTTTGTCTCTTGTGCTTTATATATTTATGTGTACTTAATTTGTTTTAAATTTTCATAAACCATTTTCTTTTCTTTTCTTTTCCTTTCTTTTCTTTTCTTTTCTTTTCTTTTTCTTTTCTTCTCATTTCCCTAATTCAAATTCATAATTTTTAATTTGTGTTAATTATTTTATTCTCTAAATTTTTATTTTGACATTTAGGTCAAAATTCACCTTTGGGGTGAAATGACCAAAATGCCCTTCATAATGCATATCGGTTTATTTTTATTATTTTATTTTCTCAAAATTTTTCCTATAATTTCTTAACATTTATTTCATCAATTTATGCCTCCTCACTATAGTCTAAGCGTAGTTTCAGACATTTTGACTGTCCGAACAGACATTGGTTGTCGGAACAGTAAAATGTATGGACTACCTATGGTGAAGGCGTTACAATTATTCTCCTCTAATAAAAATTTCGTCCTTGAAATTTACCTGATGTGAAGAGCTGAGGGAACTATTGTCTCATAGTCTCCTCGCTCTCCCATGTCGCTTCTTCCGTGTTGTGGTGTCTCCACAAGACTTTCACTAGTGGGATCCTCTTGTTTCTGAGTTCTTTCACTTCCCATGCCAAGATTCTGACTGGTTCTTCTTCATATGTCAAATCAGGTTGCACAATTATCTCCTCTGCTGAAATGACATGTGAAGGATCTGATCTGTATCTTCTGAGCATCGACACATGGAATACACTGTGGATCTTGTCTAGCTCAGGTGGTAAAGCTAGCTCAGAGGCTCTTTGGACCCACACGCTCAATGACATCGTATGGACCAATAAACCTAGGGCTCAACTTACCCTTCTTACCAAATCTCAGCACTTTCTTCCAAGGTGATACCTTAAGAAACACCTTATCGCCAACCTCATACTCTATATCCTTCCTCCTCAGGTCGGCATATGACTTCTGTCTGTCCGAGGAGACTTTCAAATTGTCTCTGATGAGTTTCACTTTTTTCTCAGTTTGTCTCACTAAAATCTGGGCCCACTACTTTCTCTTCACCCATTTCTTTCCAGCATAAGGGAGTCCTACATCTCCTCCCATGCAATGCTTCATATGGAGCCATTTTTATGCTGACTTGGTAGTTGTTGTTGTAAGCAAACTCTACCAAAGGAAGATACTTCTCCCAACTTCCTTCAAAATCAATGATGCAGCTTCTCAACATATCCTCCAATACCTATCATGTGATTCATGTCATTTTTAGTAGTCTTTTAACATCTATAATAATTTACTAGGTTTTAAGGGTTATCTGAATCACCCGTTCTGACTGTCCATCCGTCTGTGGATGAAAAGCCGTACTGAAGTGTAGTCAAGTGCCTAAAGACTCCTGTAGCCTCTTCCAAAACCTCGAAGTAAATCTCAAGTCTCGGTCAGATATGATCAATGTTGGCACTCCATGTAGCCGGACTATCTCATCTATGTAAAATTCTGCTAATCTCTCTAATGAGTAGTCGGTTCTAACTGGTAGGAAATGAGCTAACTTTGTTAATCTATCCACAATTACCCATATAGTATCATGCTTCCTCTGTGTCAATGGTAGCCCAGTCACAAAATCCATGGTGATGTGATCCCATTTCCACTTTGGTATGGATATAGGTTGCAACAACCCTGATGGAACCTGATGCTCAGCCTTAACCTGCTGGCATGTCAAACATCTAGTCACAAAATCATCAATCTCTTTATTCATTCCAGGCCACCAATAATGTGTTTTCAGGTCTTGGTACATCTTGGTACTTCCTGGGTGCATAGCATGGAAGCTACTGTGCGCCTCTTTCAAGATATTCTTCTTTAGTTCCTCATTTCTTGGTACACATATTCTACCTTTATAGTATAGGCACCCATCTCCTTTCAACTCATAATCAGTCTCCTTCCCCTCTTGAGTTTTGCCCATACAGTTAGCAACTTTTCATCCCTTAATTGTGCTTCTTGTATTTGCTGTGACAAACTTGGCTTTACACACAACTCAGCCAAAAGTACCCCATCCTGTGCTAAAGACAACCGAGCATTTAATGCTCTCAAAGCCATCATGGACTTCCTACTTAAGGCGTTAGCCACTATATTTGCTTTCCTAGGATGGTAGTCGATCACACAGTCATAGTCTTTAAGGAATTCAATCCATCTCCTCTATCTCAAATTAAGTTCCTTCTGAGTTGGCAAGTACTTTAGACTCTTGTGACCAGTGTAGATGTAACACTTCTCACCACATAGGTAATGCCTCCATATCTTCAATGCAAATATTATTGCCGCCAATTCCAGATCATGAGTTGGGTAGTTCTTTTCATGTGGCCTTAGCTGTCTAGAAGCATAGGCAACTACTTTCCCTTCCTGCATCAGAACACACCCAAGCCCATTGTGAGAGGCATCACTGTAGATCACATAGTCTTTCTCTGACTCTGGCTATGTCAACACTAGAGCTTCTGTAAGCATAGCCTTCAGCTTCTCAAAGCTAGTTTGACATTTATCATTCCAGTTAAACTTTGCATTCTTATGCAGTAACTTAGTCAGTGGGGCTACTATAAGGGAAAATCCCTTCACAAATCTCCAGTAGTATCCAACTAACCCCAAAAAGCTTCTAACTTCTGTTACATTTCTGGGAGGCTTCCATTCAACTATTGCTTCAATCTTCCTTGGATCTACCCTAATTCCATCTGCTGACACAATGTGTCCAAGAAAGGATATCTCATCTAACCAGAAGTCACACTTGGATAACTTGGCATACAACTGCTTTTCTCGCAGTGTCTGTAGTACTACTCTCAAGTGTTCATCATGCTCCTCCCGGTTCTTAGAATACACCAATATATCATCTATAAAGACCACAACAAACCGATCCAAGTAGGGATGAAATATGCGGTTCATTAGGTCCATGAAAGCTGCTAGTGCATTTGTTAGCCCAAATGGCATCACTAGGAACTCATAGTGTCCATACCGACTCCTGAAAGCAGTTTTAGGAACATCTGTCTCCTTCACTCTCAACTGGTGATAGCTTGATCTGAGATCTATCTTGGAGAATACTCCAGCTCCCCTCAACTGATCAAACAGGTCATCTACCCTAAGTAAAGGGTATTTGTTTTTCACAATCACCTTATTCAACTGCCGGTAGTCTATACATAGCCGAAGGGTACCGTCCTTCTTCTTTACAAATAGCATTGGTGCTCCCCCAGGGTGACACACTAGGGCGTATGAAGCCCTTGTCTAGTAACTCCTGTAACTGAACTTTCAACTCTCTCAGTTCAGTAGGTGCCATCCTATATGGAGCAATGGACATTGGTGCAGTACCCGATATACCCTCTATAGCAAACTCCACTTCTCTATCGGGTGGCAAACCCGACAACTCTTCCGGAAACACATCCAAAAAATCACATACAGTGGGGATCTCCTGCATGCTTGGGCTAGTCTTCCTGGTGTTAACCACATGTGCTAAGAAAGCCTCACAGCCCTTTCTTATCAATCTCCTGGCTGTTGTGGCTGATATGATGGTGGAAAGATAACCCGTTCCTTCACCCACAACTGTAATCACATCCCCATCTACTGTCCGTAGTGATATCCTCTTTAGCCGATAATCTACCATCGCCTGATGACGTGATAACCAGTCCATACCCAATATCACATCGAACTCATGGAATGGTAGCTCAATCAAGTCAGCTAAAAACTCATACCCTTGTATTTTTAGAGGACAACCCTTGTAGACCTTTTCACCATGACATTATGGCCTAAAGGGTTTGTGACTTGTATGTCCTCCTCTAGCTCCTCTACATATACCCCTCTATCAACTGGTGGTGTGATACACACATATGAATGTGTGGAACCCAGATCAATTAATGCACATACTAGTAGGTCATAAAAAGAAAATGTACCTCTAATGACATCAGCTGGCTCTGGCTCATCTCGAGCTCTCATGGCATAAGCACGAGGTACTACCCTAATCTCCTGCCTCTGGACTATCTCTGCAGTAGGCCTCTGTGATGTGCCAGCTGTATCAGGCCTCGCAGGTCTCCTACCCTCTGTGTTGTTGGGGCAGACCTCTCTATCTGAGGCGGAGCAGTGGGAGCACTAGTGTTCCTCTGTGGACAATACTTCAGGAAGTGATCCGTAGACCCACATCTGAAACATCCACCCGTCAACAATCTGCACTCTCCTCTGTGGGGTCTACCATAATGTACGCAAGCAGGTGGTGGGGCTGATCCCCGTGTAGCTGCACTAGGTGAACTACCCACTGATGCACCAGATTGTCCTCCTCCTCTCCTTGGAGCAAACCGAGACTTCTGTTTCTTGCCCCTACCCTGAGTCTGACCCTGAGACTCCTTGGGCCTCTTACTACCCGTATCTACTGAACCGGACTGACCAGACCCAAAACCCCTCTTGCGTTGCCTATCCTTTCTGGACTGCTTTTCATTTCTGACTCTCTCCACATCAGGGGCTGATGCTATCAACAGAGAGAAATATGTGAAGTGGTGAGATGTCACTATCAACCTGATATTGTCATTCAGTCCGTCCTTAAATCTTCTGCATTTATCAACCTCTGTCGGCATCAACTCCAATGCATATCCACTAAGTCTCACGAATTTCTGCTCATATTCGGAGACTGTCAGCTGCCTCTATCTCAGTGCCAGGAATTCTCTCCTTTTGGCCTCCAAGTACACATGACTGATGTATTTCTTTCTGAATTCAGCCAGAAAGAAATCCCAGGTGATCTGTGCAGGCTGTACCACTCTAGATACTGTCACCCACCATTTATATGCATCCTCCTGTAGCAGTGACAGAGCACACTCCAACTGCTGCTCTGGGGTGCAGTGCAACTGCTGCAATACCCTCTCTGTCCTCTCCAGCCAATACTCTACTGCGGCTAGATCATCATCCCTCTTACCTCTGAAGTCAACTGCCCCATACTTTCACAGTTTCTCTAGTGGAGATCTATGTACAGGTTGCTGCTGTGGGGGTGGAGGTGGCTGTACAGGTGGTGGTGGTGGTGGTGGTGGTGGTGGTGGTGGTGGCTGTGGCTGTGGCTGTGGCTACGAAGGTGGAGGTGGCTGTGGCTGGGGAATGGCTCCGGTGATCTGACGGAACAGCTGTGTCATCTGTTCATAGAAGGCCTGCTGTGCCCTACTCACAGTACCTTGAGATGACTCTACTCTACTACCACTTCTCCCCCGACTAGGAGTAGGTGCGTGACTCTCTACTTCCTCCTCTATCGGTCCTGGAGGTCTGCGCTCTGAAGGATCAGATGCCATCGATCCTATAAAACAGACAAAGAAATAGATCCGCATTAGTGTCACCTCGACTCTATTTAAAGGCCCATGTATGTGATGCACTCTATCTATTTCTAACTATTTAGGTCTAGGACCGCCTAAACCTCTGCTCTGATACCACTAAATGTGATGCCCCTCACCCGTCTACTGTATAGCCGAGCAAGAAGTGCCACATTCGGTGCCGGAGCACCCTATCTTGTCTTGTCATGTCTATTGTAAATTTTACTGTCATTTAAGTCAGGTAATTTATGTGTAGAATTTTTTTTTTATATCTTATTTTTGTGGAGACCCGAACAGATCCTTCTCTGTTTTATTAGCATCTAGCGGGTTCCACTATCACTTGTTAACATATTCATAGTCATCTCACATATTTTCATATCATATTCTCTTTTATCATATCATTCACAACTATTTATGAGATCTCAAAATGAAGTATTATCTATTGCATTCATATGGAAATTCATAGATAATAAATTATAAGTTTTCATTTAAATCTCAAGTTTAATTTCAAGTCCAAAATGAAATACATCATAAACTAGTAATTACATCATGACTAAACATAATGAACCAAAATACTAGTCTATACATGGGCCCTACCAAAATACAAAAGACCGGTGAGGTGACTCTAGACAGTAGTAGATGCAGTGTGAGCTGCATGTGCACTCTTGGTCTTTGCTTCTTGGTGATCTCCAGTACCTACACGATGGAAAACCAATGCGCTAAGCATAACGCTTAGTGGTGCATAATTTATAATAACAATAATTTGACATTTGAAATAATATCTGCAACTTATAATTTCTGGGTCTTTTATATTTTTATTGCTCTTTGGAAATACTTAACATTATCGGGATCTTTTATGATTACTTATTGTATTTTAAGTCTTAATTAATTTTTATCAGTGCCTAAGAAACCTATAACAAATTATAAAAGCTGGATGCACGGGTGTATACTGGTTAGACAGCCATATGTCTATCCAGTATACATCTGTCAGGCATGAGGCCAGCTGTCGGGCATGAGACCCGCTGTCAGGCTTGTAAAGCCAGAAATAAAGTAGGCACAATGGCCAGTAAGTAGGCATATAGCCTGTAGAACAATCATACTAGATATATATTATCAGTTCATGATTTTCTCGATAGGCAGTACTGCTATCTGTAGTCCCTAATTGGTATACCAATTTATCCAAACTAAATAAATAAGTCTAGGTATATTATGGGCAATTAAACATTTTTAATTAATTTAGCACTATTCACTGTTACTATTTTCTAGTACTGTTCATTGGTACCATTAATTTCATATTAATAGGACATTAGTCCCAATTTACATATTTATATTATTTTTAATATTTAATTTTTCTTATGAGTATTTTAATAATCATATATAGCATTTTTCCCATGAACCTTTCTTTAGGTTCATGTTGATGTGTTATTTTTATCTAGGAATTTGACTAGGTTAGGATGTTTATTTAGTCATACTTCCTTTATAACAATTGCTCCTCTATGTTTAAACTTGAATTTCAGTTTTTAAATCACTGAATTTGGGATTATAGAACTCAAGTTATGGTCAAAATACCAAAGGAACAGTATTTTGGACAAATTTCTGGGTTGGTAGTTTTAGTGACTCAATTTGTGCTAACAATTTGATTTGGTTAAAGGCAAAACTGGGTCAAGTGGTCTTCATGAAAAGTGTAGCCCTATGTCTAAGCTTTCTATTGATGAAATTTTAGGTCATTTGGACCCGTATAGAGAGAGTTATGAAGTGTTCATTTGGTCATTTTTTAGGTTGGCAGTTTTAGTGACACAACTTGTGCTAACAATTTGAGTTAAAGGCAAAAGTGGGTTAAGTGGTCTTCATGAAAAGTGTAGCCCTATATCTAAGCTTTCCATTGATGAAATTTTAGGTCATTTGGACCTGTATATAGAGAGTTATGACCAAATGAACAGTACACGTACTGTTCATTTGGTCATTTTCTGGGTTGGCAGTTTTAGTGACCTAATTTATGCTAACAATTTGAATTGGTTAAAGGAAAAACTGAGTCAAGTGGTCTTCATGAAAAGTGTAGCCCTATGTCTAAGCTTTCCATTGATGAAATTTTAGGTCATTTGGACTAGTATAGAGAGAGTTATAACCAAATGAACTGTTCATTTGGTCATTTTTTGGGTTGACAGTGTTTGGTCATCTGGGTTTGGATAGGGAATTGATCATGATTTTGACAGAATTTGGGCAGGGTTTCTTCTTAAAAAATGAAGATTTGGATGTCTCAAAACACCTCCAATTGGCCTCATACCAATTGGAGTCACACATTGTTAGTTAAGGTTCAACAAACACACTGGACTCATTGAGTCCCAACCTGCAGAAAATTTGACACTCCCAAAATTCAATCTCCTCCTTCTCCAAACTCCAAATAAGCATACATTCACTTCTATTATCATCAATCTCAACACAATTATGTCAAATTCAAAAATGTCATAAAATCCCCACTTTCAAGTGTACAACCCTAATTTCAAACATCAAATTCACATATATAACCATGAAATCAATTCCCACATATAATACCTTGTTAATTAACTTCCCTAACTAAACTAAAACTAACAAAATCCATCATTTTCATGGTTCCTCTAGGGCTGCCGAATTCAAGGGTTTCTTTCCCAAATTTTTCTTTTTAATTTCATGTAAATCTTCACTTGGTTTAGCATGATTTTCATGCTTAAAGAAGAGATTAAGAGTTTTGAGCACTAACCTTTTTGGGTGTCTTGCTAAACTTCAATTTTTTTTTTACTTCTTTTTGGTATCTATAGCTTCCTTAGGGTATAGGGAGTATTTTTTATAAAGGGAGCAATGAGTTTTGGTGTGTGGAAGCTTGGAAAATCAAGCTTGAAAGCTTGACAAAAATGGTGGAGAGGGAGCACAAGGGTGGACGGCAAGAGAGAGGGAGAGTGGGGAAGAAGCTGGAGAGAAAAGTAGGTGGGTTTTGTCTTTTGTGCTTTATATATTTATGTGTACTTAATTTGTTTCAAATTTTCATAAACCATTTTCTTTTCTTTTCTTTTCTTTTCCTTTCTTTTCTTCTCATTTCCCTAATTCAAATTCATAATTTTTAATTTGTGTTAATTATTTTATTCTCTAAATTTTTATTTTGACATTTAGGTCAAAATTCACCTTTGGGGGTGAAATGACCAAAATGCCCTTCATAATGCATATTGGTTTATTTTTATTATTTTATTTTCTCAAAATTTTTTCTATAATTTCTTAATATTTATTTCATCAATTTATGCCTCCTCACTATAGTCTAAGCGTAGTTTTGGACATTTTGACTGTCCGAACAGACATTGGTTGTCGGAACAGTAAAATGTACGGACTATCTATGGTGAGGGCATTACAAATAAAATATGTTAAAAAGGAAAAGATGATGAATAAAAAGGATAAGAATGAAAAATATGATAATGAAATTGAGAGAAAAGAGAAGAAAGAGAAAAAATGAGTAATGAGGAAAGAAAATGAGTAGTGGTTTATATAAGCAAATTAGTAACTGATTTTAGCAATCGATTGTTAGTTGTTAATTTCTTTTAAAAATTTGGCAGGAATTTTTGGGGGAAAAAATTTTACAATCGAATCGCAATTGGTTGTAAAATTAGTTGCAAAAATCAGTTGTTATTAACAATCAATTCGATAATTTGGTTGTAAATCAAAACTTAAAAAAAAATGGACGAGAATTTTATGGGGAAAAAGTTGGTTGCTAACACTAACTGATTTTAATCAATTGCATATATTGGTTGCTGTTAGCAACCGATTCACAAATCCGTTGCAATTAAAAATAGATAAATAAATAAATAATTGGGCAAAATTTTTTTGGGGAAAAAAATCTATTGCAAAATTAGTTGCTATTAGCAACCGATTTTAATGGATTGTAAAAATCAGTTGCCATTAGCGACCGATTCGCAAATTAGTTGTAAATAAAAATAAAAAGGTGGGAATTTTTATGAGAAAAAAATTTAATAACTGGTTTGTAATTGATTGCAAAAATAAATTACTATTAGCAACTAACAAATAATCAGTTACAAATAAAAATCGATTTTAGTAACTGATTATAAATCAATTGCTAATAGCAATTGATTTTTGCAAACTATTGTAAGTCGATTGCTAACTTTGGAGCCAATTAAAATAATTATTTAATTTAATAATCGATTTCCTAAATCATTTGTTGTTAGCAATATATTTTAATAACTGATTTCTTAATCAATTGCTAATTATATATTTAAGGTTTTTTTTTAATATCAATTAGCAACCGATTATAAATTGGCTACTAATAACAACCAATTTAGCAACCTATTCTTAAATCGGTTGCTAAATTTATAAAAATAACTATTTTAATTAAAAACCAAAATCATAAATCAATTACAAAATTAGTTATTAATAGCAACTAATTTCAGTTAATTACAAAAATCGATTGTAAAACTGATTATTTTTTGTAGTATATATATAAATATAAGAAAGAATAACAAAAACTATACATAATATCAAACTACATAAAATATAAAATCATCCATATTTAGTTAGAGTTTGAATGTCATTAAAATAAAGTAAAATAATATATATTGTTAAGTTTTTTCTTATATTAAAATAAAATCAATTAAATTAAGAAAATTAGATGTTAATTTCTTTAGATATTAAAAATAATATAAGTACAAAGGATATAATTAATTTTTTTAAGAAAAATTGTAACAATTACATATTTTCAAAAATATTAATTTTATTTTAAATAAATAAACTTTAAATTTCAAACTAACTATAAAAAATTGAAAGAGAAATTGTATAATCATAATTTATGATTTATTATTATTCTTATAAAAATTTAAAAGAAAAAAAAAACATAAAATTGAAATTTATTCCAATTCAAATTAAAGTTGAGATACGATTATAATATATCCATCTAAGTTGAGATATGGTGAGTAAAATCTAGGCACAAATTAATCTGTAAATTGATAATAGTAAGTCACAGGGATTTTAATAATATTAAAATTAAAGTTCATAGATTTTTACATACAAATTAAAATCAATGGACTTCATTGATACGATAACTTAAATTGAGAGATGATGAATGAAATTAACTCTAATGGCAAATTATGTTTTCCTTTTCAGCTACAACTTAAACTAAAAGAGTAGCTAAGAAAGAAGTGGACAAAAATAGAGTAGGTAGAAACTAGAAACTTTGAGATAAGGGAGTATTAATGGCTTGAAAATGAAAGGTTAAATATTGATAAGATTTATATCGTTTTTAAAATGATTTCAACTTATCACTGAATTGAGGTACACATAAAATTAGAAATCCTTTCTAGTATAAAGAAAAAAAATTCAAAAAAAAAATCATTAATAACATTCAATCTAATTCACAATAAATTAAAAAAAATTATTTTTAATCATTAAGAAATTTATCTTAAATAAATTATTATTTGTGCTAGATATGTAAATTAAGAGTTTTATTAATTTTGATAAAAAATTTTATTAATTAAGAGTTTTATTATTATTTCACTTAATTTAATTTAGTAATCCCATAAATAGGGAGTACTTGAATGTGAAAATTGTTTGTAAACAATAACTTCTATTTTAATTTCTTGTATGTGTAGATTTAGAAATTGCATTTTTAGGTAAGAAGTTTGATAAAGGAACAAACAAGATTTAGAAATATTAGTAGAGGATTGACACTCGAATTAACGAGGTTAGACCAGGCGTAAGACGTAAATGGTGCCTAACACCTTTTCCTTACATACCCACTATCCTAAACCTAAACATTAAGCTATGGTAATGATCGTTGTAGAGCCTCTGCAAGAAGTAAGTTGTCATCTATAATCCTATCAGAAAATTGAGTGCATCAATCAAGTCCATTTAGTTGTTTCTTCAGAAATTGATGCCTCAATCAGATGTCTCTTAGAAGAAATAATGAATATGTCCCGATTATTACTTAAGTGGTAACTTCTGTCTACCTATGCCCTTAGCACAAGTCCTTGATACCATAATAGTGTTATAGGAAGACAGTACTTATCAATGGACTCATATCTATTAAGATTATATAAATTACATGTTTATGAAATGTTGTCTAAAGATGTGATACTTAAGTGAAATCTATGTGACTCCACTATCTTTTCTAGATATTACTTGATGCACTTTATGTGATCTTAGAGGATGATTTTTCACTTCACACCACATGACTCCCACAAATATAGTCATGAACTACATAGATTTATCCACGATTTAAATGCATATCTTATTCTCAAAATAATCATTGCTCCACAAATAAATCAAGTGATAGTCTTTTTAAAGATGCCAAGAACAAAAGCCAATACACTACCACTTAGTGCATGCACTTCTAACTTTTGTTTATGTGTTTTCTCCTCTATTATTAATGAAGACAAACACTTGACTATTTATAAGTCATTACACCTTTTGACCCAATAATTGCATCACTTCATGCATGTAACTATTAAGAAGAGTTGCGTCTCTTTACATCTTTTAAGCAATATGTATGAGTTTTGGATTTTGCACCCTTTTGATAATGTACATGATTTTTCATGCACTTGTTCTTGTTCCTGGTTTTAAGTCTAATAAATCTGGATTGACCCACATGAATGACTCGGACTATATTTCCAATAGTTTGCTTCCTTGCCTTTGGAACTCTCTTTCACAATATCTTACTTGGACTTGAATTCGTAGAATTATAACTGTGAATTTTATTTCTTCATTTTTGTGTTTTGGAAGCACGTAAGAAGGTTAGGTTTTTTTTTTTTTTTTTGTTTAAAGCAAAGGAATAATTATTAAAGATAGTCCAGAATAAACATAGAACTAAAGATCACAAATGCGTACGTGTAAGAAGATTAGTTACAGAAGGACCTGGCTGAACCACCTTAGCTATGGGTGATGGTTGGAATGATTCAAGAAGCTGATACATGTCGCTAGTGGCATCAGTGGGCTAGAAGAAGCATTGGTCAGTAAAGTATATGATTTATGCAGGAAATGATTTAATAAAAAGTGGAATATTAAAATTTAAATTAAAAATTAAAAATAATTTTATAGAGGCAACAAGTTTGAAGTTACCATGTCGAATCTCCACTAATTGCTTGCTTGGTTGAATAATTAATGTCAATAAAAAAAAAAAAACCATAAATCGAAAGAAGGCAAATTAAGCACCAATTTGTCAATGAAAATTAAAAATGAGAATGTTAACTTGATTAAAAATATTAATAAGGCAATAAAATTTCAAGAAAAAATTACATGCCCAATCTAATTTATAAAAATAATTACTTTTAAATATTTATCCATAATAAATAAATTTAATTAAAAGTAAAATTAGAACACTCACAACTTCATTTAGTAATCATCATATGTTATCTTATTTATTTTATAATATACACTAATAGAATCCCTCAATTATAATTTATTATTTTCCCTAAAATAAAATTACAGTTTAATATTAACAAAATTTAACATGCATGTATTTTATAGTTTGCACATATTTATATTTCAAATTTATGCTAAAAAAAATATTTTTCATGCTTAAAATCTATTTGCTTTTTTTTTTTTTTTAAAGAAAATGCAACCCTTAATAATAAAGCTGGTTATCTTATAGAGTTTGTTTCCTGTGTTGTTATTAGAATTATTGTAAAATATATTTTTAACTATATAAAATAAAATTGATAAAAATTACTTTTTAAATTTAAATTTAATATTTTAATTATAAATTTTAAAATAATTGTTTTATATTCATTTAAATTTAATTAAAAAAATATAAACTTTAAACCTTATAAATTTTAAAATAGCTTTAATATTATTAAATTAAAGTTATTAATTCAAATCGTTAAAACTCTTTAATACTATTAATACGTATTAGCATTTTTATTTCATATACTTATAACTTTATATGGTGCAGATATATAATGTTTTTCCTTTTTGCACTATATTTATATTTTTTAAATTATTAGTATTACTTTTTAAAATAATATTAATAGGATTGAATAAAGATAATATTTAACATATTTTATCTCTTTAATATATTAAGTGGATTAAAAAATTTTGATATTTAAAACATTGAAAATGATCGTAGAATTTAATTAATCTCAAAATATTTAATATCTTTAATTTGTATTTTTATTTTACTGCTAAACTTTTTTATTATTTTTATTAATAAGTTTTTTCAATATTGTAAAATTTTCATTAAAAAAATGTGAGATAGGAAGTATAATCCATATAAAAAGTAATAAAAATAAAATACGGGGTAATTAATGATAAATTTAAAATATTTATATGTATATATATTAAAATAAAAAATAAATATATAAACTAAAAATTATTTATATACTAAAATTACACATGCAAAAGCACACTTGAATTAAATTCATTGTTTTAATAATAAATATTATTGTTATTAAAATTTAAAGAACCGGTTGAAATGACGAATCAAATTTCAAAATAGTCCATATTTGTATTAGTTAGTGTGATCTAATTATTTTGATTGGTAGGATCAGTAAAATTTAAATTGTTTTTTGAATAAATTAATTATATTATATTTTAAATAAGATAATTGTAGAAATTATCATTTATTCAATAACATTTTAAAAACTACCATTAATTTATGTCTTAAAAAATAAATAAGTTATTTTAATTAATTATACCATAAATTAATTTAAAAATTACTAGTAAAACAGGAAAAAATTCATTTAAATTAAATAAACAGGAAAAAATTCAGTTGGGACGATTTATTAAATAATTCAGTAGAGCAAGGAGAACTAATTGGAAGATACATTTATAATGATGCAAAATATATGTAATTCAAAAAAATAAGGAGAATTTACAATTTAGTTATTGGATTTTGCCTTATATTATATTTTAATTTTTAGATTTTGATAAATTAATTATTTAGTCTTTAGATTTTAAATAAAATTATATTTTAGTCTTTAAATTTTGAGAATGAATTATTTAATCTCTTTAATATTAATATATAGAAAAATTTAATTCTTATAATTTTAATATATATAATAATTTTATTTATTGATAGGATGACTAAATTATTTTATATATTAAAATTATAATGACTAAATAATTAATTTTTTAAAATCTAAAAATTAAAATACGTTATAAGCAAAATCTAAGACTATAAAATTAATTTTTAAAATTTAGAAATCAAAATACAGCATAAATTAAAATTTAAAGATTAAATTATAAATTAAAAAAAAAAACAATTTAGTGAGAACAAATAAAAGTAATTCAATGAAAACAAAATTACAAAAAGACGAACATCAGAAGCACTTTTTGAAAGTCAAGTCATTGCCTCACTGGCACTCACTGGCGCCATGGGATGATGAGTGGCGACTCATGAACATGTTAATTTATCACTCGCCTGTTCATACGTCTGCTCATACATGTTAAATTTTTAACTAACTAAATTATTAACTTACTCTAAAATTACTAACCCATTTGAAATAAAAAAAAAATCAAAACCAACCGAACTAAAATTATTGGATTAGTTATCAATTATAATCGAATTAATTAAAAAAAATAAAATATATATTTTAGATTAGTAATTAATTAAAAATAAAATATATTTATAATCTTTTTTATTTATAAAAAATAATAAATATGATTATTAAAGAATATTTACAAGTTGATTACTATTATTATTATTATAATAATTCATAAAAATAATAACTATAACTAATATATTGCTAACTATTATTATTATAATAATAATTCATAAAAATAATAACTATAACTAATATATTGCTAATAAAATTATAATTAATATATTAATAAATTAATAAAAATTTGATTATTTCAATTAATTTAATTATCAAATTAAAGATAATTAAATTAAAAATTAAATTAAATTAAATTTATTTTTACTAAAACAATTAAATTTCATCGATTGTAATCAATTACTCAGTGTTCACCCTTAATGTATTTTCCTCTTTTACATGATAGAGACAATATGAGATAAAAAAAAAAAAAAAAAAACAATAATCAATGAAAACAAATATACTTCCTGTGCAATATTTTAGAAGTCAATGCCTCACTAGCACTCACTGCCCATGCTGGGACCCCCGAGGATGAGGACTTGTCAACACTATTTTTTTTTTAAGTAAAAATAAAGTATATTAAATAAAGTGTAGAGAAATTTTTTTAAGTAATGTAAAATAATAAAAAATAAATTATTAATGTAATTCTCCAAATTTTTTAAATTTATTATTTTATGAGTAATATTAATATTATAATTTTATTTAAATTTTAGGAAATTATTTGAAATTTTTTGGATTTTTGAAATCAGATTTAATTCCCCGAAATATAAAATTTTGATGATTTTTAAAAATTAATTTAAAGATCACGTGATAAAACTAAAAATATATTTGAAGTCTACGAATTTTTCTGAGTTTTCTAGAATTTTTTCGAAATTTTTAGGCCTCGTTTTCTGTCCTAAGGCAGAGTAAAAATTTAAAATTTTATATTATGAATTGAACCGCCGAATCGAACCAAACTGAATCGGACCAATCGAATCGAACTGGCCCTTCTCTTTTTCTTCCTTCTTCTCCCTCGCGCGCCCGACCTCTCCTCCTTCCCTTCCCGTTTTCTCTCTCCTCCCTCACCCCTAGGCCGCGCCGCTTCCCGCTTCAATCTTCTTCCAATTGTGGAAACGTTACTAGAATTTGATAAATCTACTGCCTATATTGGTGAGAAAGATGGAAAGACACCTCTTCATCTTGCGATTGTCCGCGGCGGTAGCCATTTAAAGGTGGTGAAAAAAATTATGTCAGACTGCCCAGATTGCTGCGACCTGACTGACAAAAGTGGACGGAACGCTCTCCATTTTGCTGTAAAAAGCAAGAGTTTTAGAGGAGTGAAAACTATTATTGAAAAACCTTCCCTGGCCAATCTAATTAATCAGAAAGACATTGGTGGGAACACTCCGGTCCATCTACTCGCTGCTTTTGGCTCTCCTGGTCTTTCTGTTTTACAACACCACCTAGTGTTGATAAAATGGCTGTCAACAATGAAAATTTAACTGCTCTGGACATGGTGGGAAAAGAGATGGAGCTCAGCAATGCGATAATTTTTCGGGTACACCAACTGAATTTTATGCCTTTATGTCATCCCACAAATTGTAGACATTGATTTCTTTTTCTTTTTTTTTTAGCTTCGATTGTGATTTCAACTTCAAACTTCATAGACAATACTGAGCCAAATTTAAAAATTATTCACTTCTATTGGTAAGCATTGATTTAATTTGGAACAACACAGTGAATGAACTTTATTTCATGTTGCAGGATTTTAGAACAAGAAAACCACGGATGGTTGGATATAAACGAGGTCGTCATTCAAAACTGCTCAGAACACTTGGTATCATGTCAAGACTCGACAGTGTGCCTCTAAGTGATCTCCGAAAGGCAAGTGAATCCTATAACGTAGTTGCCACCCTCATGGCAACAGTAACTTTTGCGGCGGGTTTCACCTTACCTGGTGGTTTCAGTGATCACGATGGTCCTGACGAAGGAACAGCAATTTTAAGTAGAAAAGCAGCCTTCAAAATTTTCCTTATAACTGATGCCCTTGCGTTTTCCATCTCCATTGCTGTTGTGTTTATCAATTCCTCATTGACATTTTTCCATCCAAAGAGGAGAAACTACTATACGATATTCTTTGCGGTCACTTTTTACACTGTTTTTGCCATGGCATTAATGGCGGTGGCATTCATGACAGGTGTGTATGCAGTGATACCACATTCCTCGTCAGGTCTTGGGGCTGCCATTTGCGTCATCATAAGTTAGCTTGCCTTATTCACTATCTCCTGGCAATATTATCCCTTATTTCGTGATTATTAGATTAATTGTTCTAGTGTATGTGCAGCCAATCGTTTGTTGCAGGTGTAAAATCACCTAATTTCATGTAAATATATATTTTATAATTAATAAAGGTTATTTTATCTTTAATATTTATATTAACATATTAGTGAATATTAACAACATAAAGTGAAGAAAAAGTCCAAAAGATTAATATGCTTCACAAAGGGAATTATAATGTGTTATAATTGTGTGATTCCTATTGCATCACAGCATAGTTCCTAAAGGTTCTCGGTCAATGATTCCTATTTGTACTTGTATTTTAATTTTTTTTATATGCAATTTAAAAAAAATTAATGTTAATTATCTAGATAAGCTTAAAACATCTTGAGAATTTTTTTTTTATTTTCTTGAAAATTAATATATTATGGAAAAAAAATTAATATACCTCTAAATTAATGAAGGCTATATAAATATACACACATATATACCATGAATCTTACTATGAATCTTAGATGGAGACTATACTCTAGATTTTAGTAGTATATAGTTATATGTAATTGTTACTTGTTTGTTTATATTTAATGTAATATAATATTACAAATTATATGCATAAGTATCGATATGAAATGAGTCTATTTATGTAGTATTTGAGTTCTTTTTCATATTATAAAATCATAAATTTTAATTTCAATTTCAATTAAGGCTAAAATTATATATATATATATATATATAAAGAAATAAATTTTATTTGTTAATTTAAAGACTTTATAAATTTAATTGTTTAAATTGCTTTTTTCTATAACTGGACAATAATCTAAAATTATACTTATATCATTAAGATTGTTATCAACCCTCAACCCCCTTTCGGTCATATGTAAGGGGGAATCACTAATAGCAAAGAAACTACTCTCTAAATCTTGAAAAATAAATAAATAATCGAAGAAATAAACAAAAGTAAAAGTAAAAACAGAAATAAACGATGAAATTAAATGTATGAAAAATATATATACATATATTCAATAGGCAGTAGGGCCAGTCCGTTATGAATATATATACATATATTTATGCAGAATAGGCTGTATAATCAGCCATAATCATACAAAGAAATAAATGTTTGTAATTTTGTAAAGAGATTTCAAAGAAACTTACTTTGAAATTTTATAAACTTTTGTACAAAGGTTTTGGAGATGTAATTCCCGGTAGGTATTACAAAGGTTGCTCAGCACATGAGCTTCCTAGTATCTACTATAAAGAAATTACAAAGGTTTTGTAGAGAGGCAGATGTTAGACAGGATGGGTGATCTTCTTGGTAGAGGATGACCTTCTTGCTCCTTCGTCGCCTCTGCTTTTGTAAGAGAGGGTTTTGGAAGATGGAACTTGGAAAGATGTTGTTTCTACTAGTTTTACAACCCCGTGCACGGATCGCTAATAAGTAATAAAGTGATGAGTAGATTATTGTTCCCACAAAGAATTTGATTAGTAAGTACCAATCTACACAGTAATTTTGGCTGTCTAGGCTATCGAATACTTAGGGAATGAAGTTTGTTAATCTTAAACACTAGAATGGTAAACTTAAAATGAAATGATTTATTTGAAACAATTATGGAATTAAGATTTCACACTTGAATGTTACTAGGGATGTTATCTCGTTTATTTACTGAATTGAGGATCGTTTTCCTTGATGGAAATTAGTCCTAAGTTATCTTAAATCCTCTCTCAAGGCACGTAGGGTGTATTCTAATTAACTCAAACCCAACTTTTGTGGTGATCAAATTAATTAAAATCCTTTAAGATCTTTGACCAATTTTGAAGTTTCACAAAATTATGAAGTATCAGCCTATGTCTAGGTCAGAATTCCTAGGTTCAAGATCTTGATTTTCTAATATTAATCTTCACCTTTCAGTCCTTTAATTAACATTTACAATCATGGCTAAGTGGGTACCAGCACGTAGCATGCATTAAGATCACAAGAAATTAAATCAAGGAACGAATCTCAAATCCAATAAATAAAACTTAGTGTTCATCCATTATAATAATTATAAGCATTACTCTCCCAAATCCAGAATAAGAAAACTACTCACTCTTGGTGAGTTCAGCAAACATCATGATAAAAGGTAAAAACAGTAAAAAGAAAATCATGTAGAAGAAATAAAACAATAAAAATCTGTCTAGGGAGATGAAATGAAGGAACCAAAGAAAGTTTGCATCTTTGATCTTGTGGAGCTTCAGCTGGAAAACTCCTTTTGGTACTGATGTTTCTCTCCTCGAGACGGCTGGAGAGAGTGCAGAGTGTGGATTTCTCTCCTTCAAAACTCCTCAAAAGTGCTATCAAAAGATCAAAGAGAGCCCCCTTTTTCTGATGTTTTCTTTTCTATTTATAATGGTTGCTCTAGGGTTAGGTCATCTTGAGTCCAAAAGGCTTTAGGAGTCTCATTTGAATCAGAAAACAAGAGCGGGAATTCGAGTTATAAAATTGGCTACCGCATAGTGCACGGCTCGTGTGTCACTACACGGCCGAGGGCCGTGTAACTTGTTAGAGTGGAATTACGGAGTCTTGCATTAGCACAGAGAGTTACACGGGTCTGCGCCAACTACACGGGCCGTGTACTTTTGTTCCCATAAGGTTCTTCAAGCTTGTGCTCGGCAGAGACTTACACGGGTCCCTGCAGATTACACGAATCTAATTACATGACCCGTGTACTTTTGTTTCTCCATTGGCTATCTAGCTTTCTTCTGGCAGAAGGTTACACGGGTCTGGGGCTTGGCTTATAAGACCCGTGTACTTTGTGCCAGCCGCAATACTCAGTCTCTTGACCTCTCCAAGCTTTCTTTTGCACTCTTATACTGTGGGGCTTCACCCAAACACCTGAAATGATGCAGAAAATATGGAATTAAGGGATTGACAATAGAAATTAAAAAAACTAATGAAATCAACTACTATGCATGAAAATACTTGCCTAAATGCTATGAGATAGTATACAAATGTGTTTAAAAATATCTATACAATTCAAGTTTATCAAATACCCCCAAACTCAAACTTTTGCTTGTCCTCAAGCAAAGCAAAACTCTATTTTAAAACACATTTCAGAGGATATTTAGGAATATAACCAACAATTTAATAAGCATAGAATTGAACTCCTCCAACCTTCATACCAATTTCCCTCTTTCAAGGCATAAGGGTTCTATTAGCTGCCTGTTTGGAACTTCACATTATTTCATGGTGTTTCCACTAATTATTTCTCTATACAAGACCATTAATAAGCCACAAATAACCTGTTTTATCGGGATAGATTTGAGAAATACCAACTCCCCCAAATTTGCCCCTATTGTGAGTAATTATGATGAAGAGACTCAATTCTAACTCCATAGACATATCTCAATTTTCTATCTCCACTAATATAGCATGCACTTTTCAAAAGATCAAAAGGTCTTTAAAAAGGGTTATAAAGGGGCTAAGGGGATAATGACTTGGTTGCTAATGAAAGGTTTTTAGGGAATGCAAATATGAGGATAGCATGTATGCATAAAATACCAAGTATACTAAGTTTGTTTCTACATATTTTGCATGGAGAAGAGGGGCTTTTGGTTTTTTATAGTGCCAAGCATGCTTCCATGATACTTATCTTGGGACTTCTTCTCTCTCTCTTTTTTTTTATGTCCCTTTTATCCTCTCCCCCAAACTCATTGCTTTTGCTGGGTTGGAAAGGCAAATTTTTCTTTGATTTCAATTGCACACTTGCACTTTTTCTTGAGTTCTACATCCTCTCTTCAATTTTTTTTTTACACTTAATATGCTGTTTACTTATGCATTTTGCTTCCTCAAAAGGGTATGGTAGGTGTTTAGGTTAGGGGCTAGGTAAATAACATGGGTAAGCAATAAATTGTAAGGGATAAATATAGGCTTTAAGTTGGCTACAAGGGATATACATTTTAATTAGGGGTGGCTAAGGCTTAGTGAGGCTATAGCAAAGAATGCCTTAATCATTTTTTCATCAAGCATATGCTAGGATTTTGCCTTGATAGGTCCAAGAGATATGTTCTAGAGCTAGTGAGGCATTTTTTAGGTTTGGTTGTATTTCAAAAATTATTCTCCAAATTTTACAAGTTCAATGTGATAAATTAATAGTTATGAAGAGGTTTAACTAGTCTAGTTCCATTAAAGAGATTAGTTCTTCACAAACAACATGTTAGAATCCCTTTTTGCCTATCTAGATACGTTCATTCCTCTATCCTGTGGAGTCCAATTATTAGCTTACTAGAAATTGGTTATAGTGCTAAGTTTCACAATTTAAAGTGCAAAATTTTTCAAAATTTTTCAAAAATTTTGATACACAAGAATAATGTAGCTGAATTTAAACAATGTAATGATGTGCATGTAATGATATGCAAATGTAATGATATGCAATGCACTTGTATCCCCCCCAAACTCAAACCAGACATTGTCCTCAATGTTAAAATAATATGCAAAATCAGAGAAAATGTACAAAGATTATAAGGAAGCATATTATTTATTAGGTATTGAAAAGTTTGGACATTAAGCATATAAAAGAGACCTATGATTGCAAATTAGGACTAAGGCATGTAAGATATTACAATAAAGATCCTATTCTATAGTCTTAGCTCTAAAAGGTCTCTGATGGTGATGATGGCGATGCTGGCTCCTCCTCCTCATCATTTAGCTTCTCCATTAGCATGTCCAATTTGTTGTGGGCTTCCTGGAGGCTATCCTCGATTGCTCACATTCTGCTGTACATGGTGGTCTCCATGTGCTGTAGGTATGCGAGGACTGGATCTGTTGGTGGTGGTGTGTATGGAGGCACTCGAACGGGGGACTCTTGGAACATCCGCTCTTGGCTTTCTTCTTTAGGCTGGTGTCTCGCCAGGTTCTTCTCGTGCTTCGTCTTTCTGAGGGATGGCGTTCCCTTCGGCATCCAGCAGGTAGCAGGTGTTGCCCACCTTCTTACATATCCCCATGGATATGCAGATGGTTTGATCATTCTTGATGTTCCAGTGACAAAGCGCAGCCTGTGATGTCTTGGAACGAAGCTGAAGTGGAGGGCAATGGTTGTGACAAGGCCACCAAGCACGATGTGCCCGGTAGACTAATGACAGAGGCAGCGGAGATGGTTGCACAAAAAGAAGCCGGTGCTGCAGCGCTGTCGGTGACCATACACCATAAGAAGAATAGCTCATTGGCATTTACAACACCAAGGTTGTCGCCACAGCCCACGATGGTGTGGGCGGCGAACCGATGCATGTAGCGGAGGGCTGGACTTGTGATGCCCATGGATTTGGACTTGCTGGAGTTATATGGCTCTGTGTTCGGGGCAATGGAACTCCAGAAGTTGATGCTGTTATAGAGTATGTGGTTCCTAGGGATCTCCTGGTGGTCGGCGCTATCAAAGTCGAAGATGGTATTGAACTCATCTATGTTCATCACCCGGTCGACACTGACAAGGCGAAATTCAATCCTGCTCCTATCCTCCCTGTCAGTAGGCCATAAGGTGGCCTTGAAACTGCCAAAAAACTCCAGTGTGGTGTCCCAGTATGCTGAAAATTGGAGTTGGGCAAACCTTATCCACCCGACGGTATCGAGTAGCCCATTGATTTCATTCTGCAGCCCAATTTGCTCCAGCAGTAAAAAATCCTTGTATTTGGTGGAGCTTATTTTTTGGGTGTGAAGCCGAGTGCACATTGCCTTATGGGCATCATCACGGAATCCCCAAGGAATGGAGATTTTGGGTTGTGGAGCAGCTTGTGGTTGGGGTTGCGGTGGAGGATGGGCTGGTTGAGATGGTTGGGGAGAGGCTACCCTTGTTCTTCGGCGTTGGGGTGGCGGCTGAGGTGGAGAAGATGAGGATTCTCCTCTTTACCTCGAGGAAGAGCCAATTCTTCTCGCAGATCACTTTGCAGGAGCGTTTAATGAGTTTTTGGGAAGGAGAAGAGTAGGGTTTGGTGAAGGGAGATGAGATTTGAGGGGTTTTTATAGGCTAGGAGGGGTAGAGATGAAGGGTTTTGTCTTTATGTGGTTTTAATGCGAGGGGTGCATTTAAAGAGCCGTTAGGACTCTTCATTTCGCGTGTTTCGTGTCACACCTTACCTCTCTGTAAGGCATAACATGATCCCGTAGAATACCTAATGAACTTCCGAACTTCACCTACCAATAACTCATTAAGTACCCTACAAGGGATTTTAAAACAATTTTCTTATTTTTAACAAGTGGTGAACATTTTCTAATAGGTAATTAAAACATTTAGTTAAAATTAAAAGTAGTTAATATTTTTGGCCCATTTTATTTTTTCGCAAATTTTATAAAAATTTTGACAGAGTTTCATCTGTTTTTTGAGAAAACAGTTCTTCAAATACCTGAAATAAAAGCACTTCCAATAATTTTCTTAACAACTACTTCAATTTCACAATCAAACTCAATCAATTTTAACAACTCCACAATCATTTCAATCAATTTCTCAAGTTCAAAATTCAATAATCCTCAAGGTACTGTCAATTAATTTCATACATTCATATTTCTTTAAAGATAACAATTTATATATACATCATACAAAAATTTACATTAAGAAAATCCAAACTAAAATTTATTACGAATTTATACAGATTTTGCACAAGCTGCTCAAGACCCATTTTCACATGTCCATACATTTCTGTGCATTACATACATCAAAATAAATATTTACAGGCAGAGTATAAATTATACCCGATAACTTCAAGCTGATAAATCCTCAATCCTCAGCAGCTCAGTCTGCTGCTCCTTTAGTATCTATATCTGCGATAGCAATAAAATCTATCGCTGAGTACTAGGACTCAGTGGTGCACAACATACTAAAATAATCTTTATGCAGAACTTAAATCACATTTATTCGAAGATTTGACTGAACATGAGAATTAAATACAAATCATGCATTATGAGATTTTAATCCCAAACAATTTCATTTTGAAGTGTCAAATCATATTTCATAAAACCCACAGTTAGATCATGCCATTCGAAACAAATAGAATCTCAATAGCCAGAGGCTAAAGAGAAATCACATCACAAGGCTAGCTAGCTCAAATATATGGATATCCATTCACATCCTCTTCTACTGGCACACCTCAACACTTCTCCAGAGAAGGAATCAAAATTCGAAACTAATTACCCCCACTAGTCGTGCTAGTGAGGTGTTCAAATATATGGTCATGACACTGTGGTTTCAAAACTTATCTTAATAATTTGTTAAACATTGTCATTTCAAATATACACAATAACTTTCACAATTTAAATCAAAACATCATAAATAAGGTCACAATAAACTTTCAACAATTCAAAGCAAAAGTAAAATGCATATTTCATTCACTTTATCAATGAATTTTTAAAGCATAGTGATGTTTTGCACAAACCTCAAGCGAGTCGCCTCTTGGCCTTAACTCGGTTCCTCAGGTTCTTTTTCGGTATTCTTTTCAACTGAAACACACAATTTTACAGTGTTTCAGTATCATAACTTAGCATAAATTCAAAAATAAATTTAACTTCACTTTTACCTAGCTCTAACGTGCTAAACTCGATGTTCTTGAAATTTTGTGTTTAGGGTTACTATTCACTATACTATTCAAGTCAAATTGTTGACTTTCTAAGGCTTAATAGATATGGGAATTCCAACTTCACCCACATACCACATTTTGGTCACTAAATTTGTTGGTTTTGGTTGTTTTCTCAAAACTTAGGTCTTTTAGGCAAAATTGCCAATTTTCAGTTTTGGAGTCCTAAGTTGCACTGTTCCATTGGTCACTTTACTGTTAGAATTTGGCAAAACTTTCTTCATAGAAAATGTTCCCTAATGTCTTAAGTTTATTCTCCTTTTTGAATCACCCCAATTGGAGTTTTGTAGCTCAAGTTGTGGCCATTTGAACCATAGCTGCCGGATTGGATTCAACCCAGAATTCTGGGCAATTTTTGGTGCTGGCAGATTTGGGTCACCAACTTGGGGTGGCCAAATGACTTGGTTAATGGCAGAATTTGAGTTTGTGTTCCTCATGAAAGTTTTAGGTCTATATCTCATCTAACCACTGGTAAAATTTCAGGTAATTTAGACCTGCCTAGCTCAAGTTATGACCAAATGAATAAACACTGTTCATTTAGTCAGTTTGTATAGAGGCAAACTGCAATTTTTCAACTTTGGTCAATTTGTTCACTAGGTTTTGGTCACTTTTTGAACATGCTTCCTAAATGAAAATTGTGTTATTTAGTGTCTATTTTCATTCCCAATTGGTCTCATACCAATTGGACTTGCAAAATTTCATTTTTAGTCCTTCAAAGTTGACTTGGTCATGCTGCCAGCAGCATGACCACACTCCCTCCAAATTTGGCTTTAATTCAAACACTTCTAACACACTTAATTAGGTCAGAAATGACCATTTCTCACTTCACATTAGGTCAAAGACACCATTTACAAGTTTCTCACATTTTTGTCTCTAACCCTAAGTGTCCAAACCCTAATTTGTCTAATCATCACAATTCATGCAATCTAAATATACAAATCACACATACAACATCAATTCACCAAGATTTCATATTTAACCTAACTAAACACCATCAAAATTCTAGGGTTCCATGGCTGCCAAATTTTCTCTTCCCTTATTCAAACATGGTTTTCTTTATTTCTAATGTAAATTCATCACATTTAAACTTAAATTCATGAATTCAATAAGAATCTAAACTTGAAGTTGCACTTACCTCAATTTGTAGATTCCCTAGTTCTTCAATTCTCCAAGTTTTCTCTTCCTTCTTGCTCCCAAAGTGTTTATCTAGGTCTAAGGGTAAGATTTAATGTTGGGATTTAGGGGATTTATGGAAAGGAACCAAGGAATTCCAAGCTTTTCTTCCTTAAAAATGGTGGAAGTAAATGAGAAAGAAAGGAGAGAGACTTGGGCGGCAATATGGAGAAGAAGATAACTTTTGTTTTATTTTTTTTTTCTTTTCTTTTATCAAATATTTAACCTATGGAAGACCAATAATTATCCTAAAATTTAACTTTTTTTTAAGGTCATGCATGATGTCATTAACTTTTTTACTTTTCTATTTTTCTTTTTCTTTTTTTTTTATATATTTTTCTATTAGTTCTTCAATTTAATTTCCGACTCTGAAATTTTCTTTTCTCCATTTTTATTTGACAGTTAGGTCAGGAGTCAGCTCTCGGGGTCAATTGACCAAATTGCCTCTCGCCGGTTCATCCCGGTTTGCAAATAATTCAATATTTCTTTCGGCTCCCTGACCTAATTATTTGACTGACTTAACAATTCTTTTTCGTGATTTTCTCTTTTCCACTGTGTTCGTAATAGTCCTAAGGACCACAGCGTCACATTTTACGATTCGAAATTTGAGTTTAAATCGACTTCGCAATCGTTGCCGAGAAGGTCACCCATCGCTGTGACTCTCGGCTCGTTTAACTTCTTATGTTCTATTTTTCTTATTTATACTTAACTAATTGGCAATTACTAATTATTTGTGTTTATAGTTTATCTAGTTGTCTTAAATGTGATTCTAATCCCCTTAATTGTTCGGACCGGCTCTGGTAACCGGAACAGTAAAATATACCAGGCTATGCAAATAGGGGTGTTACATTTCGCGCCCTTAAAGTCGCGTCTGCGACATGATACAAGGGTCGTGTATCACTACACGGGTCCCGTCTTGTAGGGCCGTGTAAATTTTTGCTTGAAAATTTCAAATTTTGTTGTAGTACACGGCTCGTGTGAATGAGCTCTGGGACCCGTGTAACTTTCTGTCTCCCGAGTTGCTTTACTGGATATGTTACACGGCCCGTGTCAAATACAAGGAGGCCTGTGTAACTCCCTGGCTTTAAGTTATTCTGCTAGAGACATTACACGGTACCTGCACGGTACGTGTAAATTGAGCTATGGACCCGTGTAACTTTCTGCCTCCCTCAGAGTTAAAAATGCAAGAAATTTATGGACTTCTAGAAAGTTACACGGGGCGTGTAAAACCAGTACATGACTCGTGTAATTTTTTGATTTTTCAAATTTTTGTCAAATGAAAAATTTTTATCATCACAACACATGAAATGGATGTAAAGTTTAGCAATAGAGCTACTTCCCTAGTTTTGTCCAATTTTCCCTTTTGTGGTTTTGACTTGGTGATTCCTTTCCTCTTTTGATCTCTACTCCCCTTTCTAAAAAATCCTACAAAATGAAATGCTAATGAGTATAAAACAAAAATCAATATGAAAAAGGAGAAAAAAGAAAAGTTCAGAAAATTTTTTGGGTTGCCTCCCAAAAAGCGCTTGTTTATAGTCTTTAGCTGGACTTTGCTTGTTTATGGTCTGTTGGTAGGATGGTAGAGGGTGCAATTGACTCCCATTTCTATGGATTCTTCCTGAAAGTAAGGCTTCAGCCTCTGCCCATTGACCTTAAATGCACCTGAGATTTCGCTCCACACTTCTACTACTCCATGTGGGAAGACTTGGGTGACCTTGAAAGGTCCGGACCATCTTGATTTTAGCTTCTCTGGAAAGAGTTTCAATCTAGAGTTGAATAAGAGGACAAGATCTCCTTCTTTTATTTCTTTCCTTGCTATGCTCCTGTCATGCCATCTTTTGGTTTTATCCTTAAAAATTTTGGCATTTTCGTATGCATCCTGTTGGATTTCTTCCAACTCATTCAGTTATAGGAGTCTTTTCTCACCAGCAGCTTTGAAGTCAAAGTTTAGGATCTGAATTGCCCAGTAAGCTTTATGCTCAAGTTCAACAGGGAGATGGCATGATTTTTCATAAACCAGTTAGAAGGGTGTTGTGTCAATTGGGGTTTTATATACAGTGCGGTATGCCTCATAGTGCATCATCTAACTTCATGCACCAGTCCTTCCTGGATCTGTTTACAGTTTTCTCCAGAATCTGCTTCAGTTCCCTGTTTTAGATTTCTACTTGACCGTTGGTTTGAGGATGATAAGGTGTGGCCACCTTGTGAGTCACTCCATATTTTTTCAGTAGTGTTTCGAATTGTTGGTTGCAGAAGTGACTTCCTCCATCGTTGATTATTGCTCATAGTATGCCAAATCTTGTGAAGATGTTATTCTTAAGGAACCTTGTGACCACTCTAGCATCGTTGGTTGGTGTTGCAATTGCTTCTACCTATTTTGACATATAATCAACTCCAACCAGAATATACTTGTTTCCACAGGAAGAGGGAAATGGGCTCATGAAGTCTATTCCCCATACATCAAACAATTCTATCTCAAGTATACCATGCAGTGGCATTTCATTCCTTCTTGAACTGTTACCTGTTCTTTGGCATTGATCACAAGCTAGCACAAAGGATCTTACATCCTTAAGCAAATGTGGCCAGTAAAACCCTGCTTGCAAAATCTTGGCTACGATTTTTGAGGTGCCAAAGTGTCCTCCATATAGTGATGAATGGCAGTGATGAATGATACTTTCTATATCTTCCTCTGGCATGCATCTTCTTATCAACCCATCATTACATCTCTTGTATAGTAGAGGTTCCTCCCATATGTAATATCTCACATCATGTAGGAATTTCTTCCTTTGCTGATAAGTCATGTTTGGAGGCAGTACCCTGCATACAAGAAAATTAACAAAGTCAGCGTACCATGGAGTCTGGGAGAATGCAAGTAATTGCTCATCAGGAAATGAATTATCAATTAGCAAATCTTCAAAGTTCTCTGTGTACTCTAATTTTAGTCTAGAAAGATGGTCAGCTACTATATTTTCGGATCCTTTTTTGTCCTTGATTTCAAGGTCAAATTCTTGCAGGAGTAGAATCCATTGAATCAGCCTTGGTTTTGCTTCCTTCTTGTTGAAAAGGTACTGGATTGTAGCATGATCTGTGAATACAATGACTTTGGACTCAATGAGGTAAGATATGAACTTGTCCATTGCAAACACCACTGCTAGGAATTCCTTCTCTGTGGTGGCATAATTGATTTGCGCATCATCGAGTGTCTTGCTAGCATAATAAATAGCATGGAGCTTTTTATCTTTTCTTTGCCCGAGCACTGCTCTAATTGCAAAGTCACTCGCGTTGCACATCACCTCGAATGGTAGCTCCCAATTTGGTGGCTGCATTATTGGTGCTGATATCAAGGCTTCTTTGATCCTGTTAAAGGAGACAAGGCAATTTTCATCAAAATCAAAGGGAATATCTTGACTTAACAAGTTAGTAAGTAGCTTAGCTATTTTGAAAAAGTCCTTAATGAATCTTCTGTAGAATCCTGCATGTCCCAAAAAGCTTTGCACTCCCTTGACTGATGTTGGTGGTGACATGTTTTCAATGATCTCAATTTTTGCCTTATCAACTTCAATTCCTCTTTCTGATATCAAATGTCCCAGAACTATGTCTTCACTTACCATGAAATGGCATGTTTCCCAATTTAGGACCAGATTTGATTCTTCACATCTTTGCAATACCTTAGATAATTTTGCTAGGCAATCATCAAAAGTAGTTCCATAGACAGAAAAATCATCCATAAAAATTTCCATGATATCTTCAATATAATCAGAAAAGATAGACTTCATGCATCTTTGAAAGGTAGCAGGGGCATTACAAAGACCAAAAGACATTCTCCTATATGCAAATGTTCCATATAGATAAGTGAATGTTGTCTTTTCTTGGTCTTCTGGGTGA
This sequence comes from Hevea brasiliensis, assembly GCF_030052815.1. Lineage (NCBI taxonomy): Eukaryota > Viridiplantae > Streptophyta > Magnoliopsida > Malpighiales > Euphorbiaceae > Hevea > Hevea brasiliensis. The sequence goes on from NC_079506.1 coordinate 20,230,144, forward strand.
ATAGGAATTTGAAAGAATCCCGAATACCCAACTAGATAACAGAAATAAGAGTGTTTAGCTAACCTTTCTAACATTTGGTCGATGAAGGGGAGAGGAAAATGGTCTTTTCTGGTAGCACTATTCAATTTCCTATAATCTATGCACATTCGCCAACCAGTGACTACTCTAGTAGGAATTAGTTCATTGATTGCATTTTGGATAACAGTTGTCCCACCTTTTTTAGGAACTACATGTACTGGACTAACCCATTTACTATCAGAAATTGGGTATATGATACCTGCATCTAATAGTTTTAAAATTTTTTTCTTGATTACTTCTTTCATGTTTGGGTTAAGTCTTCTTTGGTGTTCGATAGTGGGTTTACTGTTTTCTTCCATGGGTATCCTATGCATGCAAATCGAAGGGTTGATTCCCTTCAGGTCTACTATTTTATATCCTATGGTTTTGTTATGGATCCTAAGTTCTCTTAACAAATTTTCCTCTTCTAACTTAGACAGGCTAGCATTGATTATAACAGGATATTTAGAATTTGAGTCCAGAAATGCATACCTTAGCGAGGAGGGGAGAGGTTTAAGCTTTACCCGTTTGGCATTTTCCTGGAGCTTACCTTTAGTTTGTTCCTTCTTCAACTTTTCCATCTCGGAAGCCTTAGCTAAGGGTAGGGGTGGATGAGCTGCTAATTGTTGTGCACAAGCTGCTATTTCTGTATTTTCATCATCCACTGTGTGGCTGTGCACAATTCATGCTTCAAGAGGATCTTTAGGATATGTCTTATGAAATTCTTTTTCAACTTGTTTGTCAATTATGTCAACCTTGAAGCATTCATCAGGTTCAAATTTGTGTTTCATTGTGTCGAACAAGTTGAACTCCATTTCTTCTTCTCCTACCTTGAGGGTTAGTCGCCCATTTTTGACGTCTATGATGGCTCCGGCGATTGCCAAGAATGGTCTTCCCAAGATGATAGGAATTTGAACATCTTCTTCCATCTCAAGGACAACAAAGTCTATTGGAATGAAGAATTTGCCCACTTTGATAGGGATGTTCTCAAGTATGCCTACAGGATATTTAACAGATCGATCAGCCAATTGTAATAAGATTGTTGTGGGCTTCAGTTCTCCGATCTCCAGCTTTTTGCATATTGATAGAGGCATTAAACTAACGCTTGCCCCAAGATCGTAGAGGGCTTTGTCTATTTTCTTGTTACCAATGAGGCAGGGAATGGAGAAGCTTCCTGGATCTTTCAACTTTGGAGGCAGTTTGTTTTGCAGTATGGCACTGCATTCCTCTGTTAGAGCTACTGTTCCATAGTCTTCTAGCTTTCTTTTCTTTGATAAAATTTCCTTAAGAAATTTGGCATAGGATGACATTTGAGAAAGTGCTTCAGTGAAGGGGATGTTGATATAAAGTTTCTATAAAACTTACAAAAACTTCCCAAACTGCTTGTCTAATTTGGCTTTCTGAAATCTCTGAGGAAAAGGTAGGGGAGGCTGGTATGGCTCTAGTAATTTTTTTGTCTTCCTTGCTTCCTCTTCTTGATCTTTTTTAACTTCTTCCTCCTTTTTTTCTGCTTGGCATTTAGATTTTTCTATGGTTTCCTCTGTCGGTTCTACCTCTGGTTGAACTAGAGTTCTCCCACTCCTCAGTGTAATTGCCTTACAATGCTCCCTTGGGTTCATTTCTGGTTGGCTAGGTAGTTTGCCAGCAACCTTACTTGAAGAACTTGCTTGCTAAGTGATTTGATTCTTTAGCACCTTGTTATGAGTAGCAAGTTAGTCCATTCAGGAAGTTAGCTATTTAATCAATTCATTTTATTGTTGTTGAGCTACTAGGAATCCTTCCATCATGGTTTCCATGGTCATCTTCAGTTCAGGTTGTTGAGGTTGGAGAGGTAGTGATGGCTGTGCAAAGTTTTGACCTTTGTTCTGAAATCCAGGGGGTGCTGGTGGTTTGTACCCTTGTTGCTTGTTTATTGGCTGGTTCTGCTAATTGGACCATGAGAAATTTGGGTGATTCCTCCATCCAGGGTTGTAAGTATTTGAATATGGATTGTTGGGCTGCCTCTGGTTGAAGTTTCCTCCATTATTCACATAGTTCATCTATTCTGTAGAGGGTTCATTGAAATTGCTGTATTATGAACTCATGTATCCTCCTCTATAGCTATCCTCATGTTAATTATTTGTACCAACTACGTTGGCTTGCATTCTTTCGAGTCTCTTTGTGAGCTGATCAAATTGAGCATTTATCATGCTTTGGGCTTCTACTTCTAGGACCCCTGTAGTTCTCCTTGTATTTCCTCTTTCATTTGACCACTCATAATTATGGTATGCAACCCTTTCTAAAAGTTCAAGTGCTTGTGTCACTGTTTTCTCCATTAGATCACCTTCTGCAACTGAATCAACTATGCTCCTTGTAGAGGGTAGTAACCCATTATAGAAATTTTACACTAATAGCCAATCCTCTATGCCATGGTGTGGACATTCCCTTTGCAGGTCTTTATATCTTTTCCATGCGTCATAGAGTGATTCTCCTTCCTTTGTTTGAAGGTGTTGAGCTCAAGCCTCAGTTTTGCAGTCTTTGCAGGTGGAAAATACCTTGCTAGAAAAGCTTGAGAGAGGTTTTCCCAAGTGGTGAACGTTCCAGCCGGTTGAGAAAGTAACCACTTCCTTGCTCTGTCTCGAAGGGAGAATGGGAATGCTCTGAGTCTTATTGCTTGATCAGACACTCCATTCATCTTGAATGTGTCACATAGGGCAAGAAAGCACTGGAGGTGATAGTGTGGGTCTTCTGTTGGTGAACCTGCAAACTGGGTTTGTTGAATCATTTGGAGCCAAACTGGTTTTAATTCAAAGTTGTTGGCTTTCACTATGGGTCTTGTGACACTGGGCTGAAATCCTTGGATAGATGGAGCTCCACAATCTCTCAAGAGTCTTGGTCTGTCATTATTATCGACCATGGTTGGAATTTAAGGATCTCCTTGACCGTGCTCTTGATGTTTCCTTTCCCTCCTGATGGCTCCCAGAGTTCTGTCTATCTCCGGATCACAGTCCAAAATTTCTTCTTCTGGCCTTATTCTGGTCATATACTAGATTGGGCACTTGAGAGAAAAGAAGAGAAATACAACCAGTAAAATAAAATTAGATAATAAATATAATTGCCTAAATCAGCTAAATTGCCTATCACTTGATATTACTAAAGCCAAAAATCTCCGGCAACGGAGCCAAAAACTTGTTTCTGCTGGTTTTACAACCTTGCAAGTGCACGGATCGCTAACAAGTAATAAAGTGATGAGTAGAGTATCGTTCCCATGAGGAATTTGATTAGTAAGTACCAATTTACACAGTAATTTTGATTGTTTAGGCTATCGAATACTTAGGGAATGAAGTTTGTTAACCTTAAATACTAGAATGGCAAACTTAAAATGAAATGATTTATTTGAAATAATTCTGCAATTAAGATTTCACACTTGAATCTTACTAGGGATGTTATCTCTTTTATTTACTGAATTGAGGATTGTTTTCTGTGATGGAAATCAGTTCTAAGTTATCCTAAATCCTCTCTCAAGGCACGTAGGGTGTATTCTAATTAACTCAAACCCAACTTTCGTGGTGATCAAATTAATTAAAATCCTTTAAGATCTTTGACCAATTTTGAAGTTCCACAAAATTGTGAAGTATCAGCCTATGTCTAGGTCAGAATTCCTAGGTTCAAGATCTTGATTTTCTGATATTAATCTTCACTTTTCAGTCCTTCAATTAACATCTACAATCATAGCTAAGTGGGTACCAGCACATAGCATGCATTAAGATCACAAGAAATTAAATCAAGGAACGAATCTCAAATCCAATAAATAAAACTTAGTGATCATCCATTATAATAATTACAAGCATTACTCTCCCAAATCCAAAAAATAAGAAAACTCCTCACTTTGGGTGAGTTCAGCAAACATCATGATAAAAGGTAAAAATAGTAAAAAGAAAATCATGTAGAAGAAATAAAACCATAAAAATCTGTCTAGGGAGATGAAATGAAGGAACCAAAGAGAGTTTATAGCTTTGATCTTGTGGAGCTTCAGCTGGAAAACTCCTTTTTGTACTGATGTTTCTCTCCTCGAGATGGCTGGAGAGAGTGCAGAGTGTGGATTTCTCTCCTTCAAAACTCCTCAAAAGTGCTATCAAAAGATAAAAGAGAGCCCCCTTTTTTTTCTGATGTTTTCTCTTCTATTTATAATGGTTGCTCTAGGGTTCGGTCATCTTGAGTCCAAAAGGCTTTAAGAGTCTCATTTGAATCAGAAAACAAGAGTGGGAATTCGAGTTATGAAACTGGCTGTCGCATAGTACACGGCCCATGTGTCACTACACGGCCTAGGGCTGTGTAACTTGCTGGAGTGGAACTGCGAAGTCTTGCATTGGCACAGAGAGTTATATGGGTCTGCGCCAACTATACAGGCCTGGTTACACGGGCCGTGTACTTTTGTTCCCATAAGGTTCTTCAAGCTTGTGCCCGGCAGAGACTTACACGGGTCCCTGCAGATTACACGGGTTTAATTACACGACCTGTGTACTTTTGTTTCTCCATTGGCTATCTAGCTTTCTTCTGGCAGAAGGTTACACGGGTCTGGGGCTTAGCTTACACGACCCGTGTACTTTGTGTCAGTAGCAATACTCAGTCTCTTGACCTCTCCAAGCTTCCTTTTGCACTCTTATACTGTGGGGCTTCACCCAAACACCTGAAATGATGCAGAAAACATGAAATTAAGGGCTTGACAATAGAAATTACAAAAACTAATGAAATCAACTACTATGCATGAAAATACTTGCCTAAATGCTATGAGATAGTATACAAATATACTTAAAAATATATATACAATTTAAGTGTATCAGATGCCAAGCTAGATGGTGAATGAGAATGATGCCCAAGCTAGGAAGATGATCCCCTTGGTGGAGTAGGAGTCTCCTTATATAGAAGTAGCTGATGGCATGTTTTGTAATTTTTTTGAATCTTGTATAGTACTGCCACTCGCTTTCTTCATGTGTGAATAGTACTTCTTGTCTCCCTTCACATGTGAACAGTGAAAGTGAACAATATAAAGGGTGACAGGTGAACAGTATCTTGTCTGGTTTTGAAAAGTAAAACAAACAATACAAAAGTAGGAAATTATACAAAGAAAAGTAAAAGTAAAAGTAAAAGTAAAGGAATGAAAAAGGAAATGGATAGTTTTGCTACTATAAATTTCTTTTGCCGGTCTTTTTCATACTTTTTTTTTTTTGAAATTGGAGTGGAGCTGGGACCACTCCTTCTTTTCCTTCCATCATGTTTTGTAAATTGTTCCATATCTCATCATCTTCACTCTTCTCATCTTCTGTGTCAAAATTTGAATTGGATGATGAACTTGTAATTAGTTCATCAATTTGTAAGGCTTCTTCACTGTCTGTGGATTCAAAAAAGCTGGATTCACTTTCAGTTTTGACTAGAAGAGCAATTATCTTATTAATAACTTCTTCCTCAAGTTGTAATTCATGAAGTTTTCTATTTAACTTGCAATAGTTTGAAGCATAGCCTTTTTTGCCACACTTATAGCAAGTTAGGTTTCTAAGATTTGTTTTGGATTTGGAACTAGATTTAGTAGTCTTTTTTGAAGGTTTTTTGTAATAAGGATCTTTTTTAGGTTTTGAAGGAGTTTTGTATTTTTAATCTGCACCTGTATCAAATAAGGTAATTGTATCAATTTTGAAATTTTTTGAAAAGACTATTGTAAGTTTTATCAAATATTTTCTAAAAGTGATCTCGTTAAGAATGAAAAGAAAATCTTTTGGAGCTTTTTCAAGATTTTGAATTTCCAAACTATTTTCTTCATCCTCTTCAGAGTCTTCTTTGGTTTGTTTTGAAAGTAGAAGCTGGATTGCTTATGAGTCCTATGCCTATTTTTCTTTAAGCTGTTTAAGCTTAACCTTAATGGTTTTTATTTCTTCTTAGAGGCTTTGGACTGAAATTGTTAATTGTTTTGGAGTCTTCTTTCTACCTAACATGGTCGTAAGGTCATGTGTATTTTTACTAATAGAAGGCAGAATAGAGGATTTACCAATCGAGGATAGTGTTCATATTTGAGGAATTTTTGAGGGTTGATCTATGATCTTGAGGTGAATATCACAGTGCAGGGTATTCTTTAGGTCTGTTAACAGACCTGGGTAGTAAGTCCTGTTTTGAGGTCGTGTGAAAGGCGAGTTAGGGCAGTGAATCCTTTGGTGTTAGCCACTTAACTCAAAACATCAACCTAAGAAACTTGTTTAAATATGAATCCTATTTTCTGTAGGACTATTTCTTCCTCAAACTCTTCTACCTCATCCTCCAAGTCGAGAAAGATAGTTAATAGTGAAGAAATTATAATCAAAGATTTTGAAAAATCGATAGATAATTGGTAAATTCCAAGAGTACAAAAGGATCAGATCCATCAGACTTCATAACTCAATTTTTTCAAAACTGATTTCACCATCAAAACTGAAGAAAGAGATCTTCAGATTTCAAAACCTTTTGAGACTATTTCTCTTCTGTCTAAAAAATCTTTACAAAAACATAGGGATAAACAATATAAATACATTCACATAGGTTTGGTTCAAGTAGGAATTAAGCCTTTTACAAAAGAAGGATTGAACACCTCAATCCTAGCAGTTCTTAGAGACAATAGGTTCATAAACTTTCAGAACTCATTGCTTAGTTCAATAGAGTCTAGTCTGTGTAATGGACCGATCTCTTTTGATTGCTATCCAAACTTAACTATTTCTTTAAATGATAGTAACATTACAAAAACACTTTTTTACAAATCAAAACACATAACTACAAAATGATAGATGGGTTTATTCTTCTTGCTCTAATTTAGAAAATACATTACAAAGCTATGATTTCTGCTTTTGCTACAAAAAATAAGTTTCAAAGGAAAAAAGGAGACGCATTGCTTTTACAAACTGATCTTACAAAAGTAAACACTGTAATTTCTATATCTATTCAATGGAAAGACATAACCTTACCAGAAGAATGGGTCTTAGAAGGCGCAGTCCAACCAGAATCTTCAAAAATTATTGAACCAAACGTTCAATTAAGGAAAATAACCCAGTACGAAGATGTTAGAGTTAGCCTTAGCTTTAACAGAAGCTTTAGGACCTCAGATGATTCTTCAACATCTAGTACAATCGATATAGGAAGAGTTTCTCAATTACCCTCTGTCATAAATTTATCTATTACAAAACCAAATTTCATTCAAAATATCTAGCCTAGGTATTCTACTTCAGACTTACCTAGCTCGTTTAGGTTTTTTACTTCAGAAACACCTAGCTTCACTTTACAAAATGTAAATTACTCTACAAATGTTCCTCATCCAGTTTATATAAATCTACAAAACAAATCTATTCAGGTTGAAGCCCAACCAAGATCAGAACCAACTTCACCTACTTTTTCAGCCATTACAGAAAATATTGTAAATAAACTAAATGTTCTTGAAAAAGAATTTGAAGTTAATAGAAAATTTTTAAATGCAGATTTAATGCTCCCCACAATAATAAAAAGAGACACTGGTTTTTTAAAAATTTTATGGAGTAGAGAAAAGAAATACAGGAAAAATTTTATGAATTTGTATATCAATACAAAGTTCATATTTTATTTTTTGATTGGTTTGAAATGTATGCTTTTGAAAACAACATTTCATATCCGTTATGCTTTTGAAAACAACATTTCATATCCGTTTTTTAAAACTTCCAAAACTTGCAAAAAGTCCAAAAAATCTACAAAATCAATAACCCCAGTTTCTGAACCTTCTCAGATTTCAAAATCTAGCCAATAACAATTACAAAATAACCAAACTGAGTTCGTTAAGGCTATCAAAGCTCAGCTAAGAAGGTTAGATACCAAAAAATCTATAAACCCTGTTACTATCAGAAATAAAACTCCTGAATGGGAAATTTCAGATGGTAGGAAAATACAATATGAACATCCTCCTCTTAGGAAGATAAAAATTCCCCATTTAGACCAATCTGCAGAAGTAGCCCCTTACAAAAATATAAATGAGGATAGTTCTGTAAATATAAAAAATATTATTAAACAGAATAATTTTACAAATGATCATTTACATACCATAGGTAAGCAATTACAAAAAATTGAACAAGCATAACAGGCTACAGTTTCCCCCATTGAAAATAAGTCTGATACAAAATTAAAAAATCTAGTCTTCAAAACTTTCCAAGTCCCCAAAAATAGTCAGAAAGATTTACAAAACAACAATCAATCTGAATTTATAAAAGCCTTAAAAGACATGCAATCTAGGCTAGAAGCTTCGATTTCTACTCCAGCAGCACTTGATACACCTCAACCTTCTCAAAGAAGTGTCAATATAATAAAGGAAGATTCATATGCTCAAAGCCAAAAAAAACCAGTCTATGCAAAATGTAGAAATCCAATCTCTCAAAAATTTACAAATCAATAGGCTTTATTGGCCATGGGTAGCATCGCCCCTTCCAATAATAGCCCCAGACTTAGGTATAGAAAATAGACTTGAAATCTTAACTCAACCTAAATTCAATGCCTCTATTGTCTATGAATAGAACATAGATGGTATGTCTGAATACAACATCTTGAATTTGCTCCAACAAATGACCATGGCAGCAAATGCTTACAAAACCCAAACTGAAACCCCAGATCGAGCTACTTCTGAACTCCTCATTGTAGGATTCTCAGGACAGCTCAAAGGATGGTGGGATTATCATCTTACGAACCTACAAAAATTTAAGATTCTAGATTCCATACAAACTCAAGAAGATGGTGCACTTATTCTTGACGAGTTAGGTCAACCAATCCCAGATACGGTAGCCACCTTGATTGTAACAATTTCCTTACATTTCTTAGGTGATCCGTCACATCTTAAGGATAAAAATGTTGAACTCCTTTCAAACCTTAGGTGTAAAAAACTGAGTGATTTTCAGTATTACAAAAACACTTTTCTTACTAGTAGAGAAGATTCTAATAAGCCCTTTTGGAAAGAAAAGTTCCTTGCAGGACTTCCAACCCTTTTAGGAGAAAAGGTTAGGAATAAGATCAAGGAAGCATTTAGAAACCAAATCCCATATAATCAATTAACCTATGGTAAACTCGTTAGTCTCACCCAAAAAGAAGGGTTAAAGATTTGTCAGGATTTGAAGTTACAAAAACATTTAAAATGGGAAATGAAGAAAACTCACCAAGAGTTAAGATCTTTCTACAAACAATTTGAAATAGGAACAAAAAATCCTACTCTAGATTGTGGAGGAAGTTGTAGCAAAAAACCTTACAAAAAGTCATCCCAAAAATACAAAACCCCTTCAAAACCTGAAAAAGATCCTTATTACAAAAAACCTTAAAAAAAGGCTACTAAATCTAGTTTCAAATCCAAAACAAATCTCAGAAACCTAACTTGCTATAAGCGCGGCAAAAAAGGCCATACTTCAAACTATTGCAAGTTAAATAGAAAACTTCATGAATTACAACTGGAGGAAGAAGTTATTAATAAGGTAACTGCTCTTCTAGTCAAAACTGAAAGTGAATCCAGCTTTTCTGAACCCACAGATGGTGAAGAAGCCTTATAAATTGATGAGCTAATTACAAGTTCATCACCTAGTTCAAATTCGGACACAGAAGATGAACAACCTACAAAATTAAAGATAAATGTTCTTTCAAAAGATCAAGAGCTGCTCCTAGAAATTCTTGCACAAGTGGAAGATACTCAACTTCAAAAAGAATTTCTAGATAAACTTTTGAAATCTTTTGAAGAAAAACCAGTACAAAACCCTTCTATTATGCCTTCTGTTGGTAAAAACACATATGACCTTATGGCCATATTAAGTAGAAAGAAGACTCCAAAACAATCAACAATTTCAATCCAAAGCCTCCAAGAAGAAATAAAAACCATTAAGGTTAAGCTTAAATAGCTTAAAGAAAAACAGGCACAGGACTCAGAAGTAATCCAGCTTCTACTTTCAAAACAAACCAAAGAAGAATCTGAAGAGGATGAAGAAGTTAGTTTGGAAATTCAAAATCTTGAAAGATTTAAAAAAGCTCCAAAAATTTTTCTTTTCATTCTTAACGAGATCACTTTTAGAAAATATTTGATAAAAGTGATAATAGTTTTTTCAAAAAATTTCAAAATTGATACAATTATCCTATTTGATACAGGTGCAGATTTGAACTGTATTAAAGAAGGTATTATTCCAAAACGTTTCTATGAAGAAACAAAAGAAAACCTTTCAGCAGTAAATAATTCCAAAATAAAAATCAAATACAAAACTGAAGCTTCAATAGCTAATTCAAATCTTCTTCTAAACACTTCATTTGTTTTAGTGAGAGATATAAATCATAGTGTTATTTTAGAGACACCATTCATAAATTTGATAACTCCCTATAAAGTAAACTATGATAGTATTTCTTTTAAAACAAGAAACCAAAATCTTATTTTCCCTTTCATCGAAAAACCCAAAAGAAAGAATTTGGATATCATAAAAGCTTATTCTATTTATGATAACTGAATAAATGTTTTGGTATAAAAAATAAGACAGAATTTCCAAAAAGATATTTGTTTACAAAATGATTTCAAAAATCAATTCCTAGTTATTACTTGTTCCAAACTAATCCCTGTGAATTTTACAGATGGCAGAATCTTCAAACAGAGGAGATTTGGTCCACTTTGGACCCATAGTTCTTTCAAAAACTCCTGCTCAGAAATTCAGAATTAATGTAGCCAGAACTGCATATACTCCATCAGAAAGGCACCAATGTTTATTGGATAATCTTTAAACTTTAATACAAAACCAAAGATTGGGAGTAATAACTCTCAACGCTCTTTGTATTGAGTTTGAAGAAACCAATAAATATGTGGCTGACTTCATTAGCAGAATTAAAAATCATGAGGATCATATTCTAGTAGCTCAATCATTCATTGAGTTTTTATAGAAACAAAGTTTCAAAACTACTCATACATCTAGAATTAATCCATCAGATCCATACATCTGTTATCAAAATCATCACCTTGAATTACAAAAACAGGTAATCGAAGGCCTGGGATCCCCACTAGATTCTAGTGTAAAAATACAAAACCAAAGGAACAAAGGCCTAGAATCCCCATCAGATTCTAGTGTAAAATTACCATTGACTCCACTGGTCAATGTGAAAAATTACCACCATAGTGAAGTAATTTTTACTTCACTTGGTGCAAACAGGTTTTTAGAAGAATTCCAAGCCCGGTGTCATATGAAGAAACTCCGACAACAGGTTCTCAATGGTCTTTCTCAAGAGATCCAAGAAAAAATCCTACAAAACATCATCCAGTCCAGAATGAAAGAATAACTGGATCTATTTGAAAATTGTCATAATTTTACAAAACACAATCAGTAAAATCACAACGGATGGTCATGGGAATGGGAGTACTATTCAAGACCTTATTTTTAGTGCACTCAGGAACATCCTAATAGGATTGCTATTGCTTATCCAAATTGTGAACACAGCTTAGATTTCAGCATCCATCGCTTCACAGCAGCTTGGCTATTGGGAATTCGATATCTTGATCCAAAATAGCTATTCAAGTGGGGTATGTTAGCTGGAGTCCGAGTTACAAAATTTAATTGTGAAGAAGTATGGTTTTTAGGAAACAAAGTCCTCCAAGAAGAAAAAAGACTACTATTTTCTCAAAAACTAGTTAATATACAAATCATTTCAACACCTCTAGAAGTACTAATAAATGGAGAGCTACAACAGGCAATCCATTGCTTTTATTTGGATATAAAAATTTTGTCTCTCTATCATCCTCTAGAGTGGCCATCCAAACATGAAGACCATCTTACTCAACTTAACAAATGGCGAGTACAGACAGTGGTCAACAACTGGCAAAGATATTGCTATCCAGAATATATACCAATTCATACAAGTACATATTCGCGGATATTTGTTCATTACGAACACTTGCCAGGTCCACAACCTTTTCCTATTGAAACACAACATGAAAACTATATAATTCAATATGAAAAAGATGTTAACTTCCCATTCGACTCATCAAAAGACGAGATGAGTGAAGACGATGAGACATGGCACAATTTACAAAACATAATGAAGGGGTAAGAAGGGGTGGTCCCAGCTCCACTCCAATTTCACAAAAAAAAAAGTATGAAAAAAACTAGCAAAAGAAATTTATGGCGGCAAAGCTATCCATTTCCTTTTTCATTCCTTTACTTTTACTTTTACTTTTCTTTATATAATTTCCTACTTTTGTATTATTTGTTTTACTTTTTAAAACCAGACCGGATACTATTCACCTGTCACCTTTTGTAGTTTTCACTTTTACTTCTCACATGTGAAGGGAGATAAGAAGCACTATTCACACGTGAAGAAAGCAAGTGGCAATACTATTCAAGATTTCAAAAAAAAAAAATTACAAAACATGCCATCAGCTACTTCTATTTAAGGAGACTCCTACTTCACCAAAGGCATCATCTTCCTAGCTTGGGCATCATTCTCATTCACCTCTCTAGCTTGGCATCTTACAAATCCTCCATCTCACCTCTACCAAGTTCTCTTACAAAACCAGAGGCGATAAAGGAGCAAGAAGGTCATCCTCTACCAAGAAGATCACCCATCTTGCCTAACCTCTGCCTCTCTACAAAACCTTTGTAATTTTTTTGTAATAGATACTAGGAAGCTCATGTGCTGAGCAACCTTTGTAATACCTATCAAGAATTAAATCTTCAAAATCTCTTTGTACAAAACTTACAAAAGTTTATAAAATTTCAAAGTAAGTTTCTTTGAAATCTCCTTACAAAATTACAAATATTTATTTCTTTGCATGATTATGGCTGGTTATACTGCCTATTCTGCATAAATATATGTATATGTATTCACAACAGACTGTCTCTATCGCCTATTGAATATATGTATATATATTTTTCATACATTTGAGTTCATTTCTGTTCTTTCTTTTACTTTTGTTTATTTTTTTGATTATTTATTTATTTTTCAAGATTTAGAGAGTAGTTTTTTTTACTGTTAGTGATTCCCCCTCTCGGTCCATGGGTATCGTTGGTATCAGAGCCTAGGGGGGAAGGAGTGTTGTCGAGGATAGTGTTCATATTTGAGGAATTTTTTAGGGTTGATCTATGATCTTGAGGTGAATATCGCAGTGCGGGGGTATTCTTTAGGCTGTCAATAGACCTGGGTAGTAAGTCCCATTTTGAGGCCGCATGAAAGGCGAGTTAGGGCAGTGAATCCTTTGGTGTTAGCCACTTAACTCAAAAAGTCAACCTAAGAAACTTTTTTAAGTACGAATCCTATTTTCTGTAGGATTGTTTCTTCCTCAAACTCTTCTACCTCATCCTCCGAGTCGAGAAAGATAGTTAATAGTGAAGAAATTATAATCGAAGATTTTGAAAAATCGATAGATAATTGGGAAATTCCAAGAGCATAAAAGGATCAGATCTATTAGACTTCAAAACTCAATTTTTTCAAAACTGATTTCACCATCAAAACTAAAGAAAGAGATCTTTAGATTTCAAAACCTTTTGAGACTATTTCTCTTCTATCTCAAAAATCTTTACAAAAACATAGGGATAAACAATACAAATATATTCACATAGGTTTAGTTCAAGTAGGAATTAAGCCTCTTACAAAAGAAGGATTGAACACCTCAATCCTAGCAGTTCTTAGGGATACTAAGTTCATAAACTTTCAGGACTTATTGCTTAGTTCAATAGAGTCTAGTCTGTGTAGTGGACCGATCTCTTTTGATTGCTATTCAAACTTTACTGTTTCTCTAAATGACAGTAACATTCACTTGTTTTACAAATCAAAACACACAACTACAAAATGATAGATGGGTCTATCCCTGTTGCACTAATTTACAAAATACATTACAAAGCCATAATTTCTGCTTTTGCTACAAAACATAAGTTTCAAAGTAAAAAGGAAAAATATTGCTCTTACAAACTAATCTTACAAAAGCAAACACTGTAGTTCCTAGATCTATTTAATGGAAAGGCATAACTTTACTAGAAAAATAGGTCTTAGAAGGCACAGTCCAACCACAATCTTCAAAAATTATTGAACCAAATGTTCAATTAAAGCAAATAACCCAGTACAAAGATAGAAAAGTTAGCCTTAGATTTAATAGAAGCTTTAGGACCTCAGATGATTCTTCAACATCTAGCACAATTGACATAGGAGGAGTTTCTCAATCACCCTCTGTCATAAATTTGCCTGTTACAAAACTAAATTTCATTTAAAACATCTAGCCTAGGTATTCTACTTCAAATTTACCTAGTTCCTCTAGGTTTTCTACTTCAGAAATACCTAGCTCCACTTTACAAAATGCAAATTACTCTATAAATGTTCCTCATCCAGTTTATACAAATCTACAAAACAAATCTATAAAGGTTGAAACCCAACCAAGATCAGAATCAACTTCTCCTACTTTTTCAGCCATTACAAAAAATGTTGTAAATGAACTAAATGTGCTTGAAAAAGAATTTGAAGTTGATAGAAAATTTTTGAATGCTGATTTCAATGCTTCCCATAACAATAAAAAGAGATTATGATTTTTCCAAAATTTCATGGACTAGAGAAAAGAAATATAAGCAATTGTATATCAATACAAAGTTCATATTTTATTTTTTGATTGGTTTGAAATGTATGCTTCTGAAAACAACATTTCATATCTATTTTCCAAAACTTCTAAAAAGTCCAAAAAATCTACAAAATCAACAACCCTAATTTCTGAACCTTCTCAGATTTCAAAATCTAGCCAACAGCAGTTACAAAACAACCAAACTGAGTTCATTGAGGCTATTAAAGCTCAGCTAAAAAGATTAGATACCACAAAATCTGTAAACCCAATTACTATCAGAAATAAAACTCTTGAATGGGAAATTTTATATGGTAGGAAAATACAATCTGAACATCCTCCTCTTAAGAAGACAAAAATTCCCCATTTAGACTAATCTCTAGAAGTAGCCCCTTAAAAAAAAATAAATGAGGATAGTTTTATGAATATAACATCTTGAATTTGCTCCAGCAAATGGCTATAGCAGCAAATGCTTACAAAACCCAAACTGGAACCCCAGATTGAGCTATTGCTGAACTCCTCATTGCAGGATTCTTAGAACAGCTCCAAGGATGGTGGCATTATCATCTCACTAACCTACAAAAATTTGAGATTCTACATTCCATACAAACTCAAGAAGATGGTGCACCTATTCTTGACGAGTTAGGTCAACCAATCCTAGATGCGGTAGCCATCTTGATTGTAATAATTTCCTTACATTTCGTAAGTGATCCGTCTCATCTTAAGGATAAAAATGCCGAACTCCTTTCAAACCTTAGGTGTAAAAAACTGAGTGATTTTAAGTATTACAAAAAGACTTTTCTTACTAGGGTAATGCTTAGAGAAGATTCTAATAAACCCTTTTCGAAAGAAAAGTTCCTTGTAGGACTTCCAACCCTTTTAAGAGAAAAGGTTAGGAATAAGATAAAGGAAGCATTTGGAAACTAAATCTCGTATAATCAATTAACCTATGGTGAACTCATCAGTCTCACCCAAAAAGAAGGGTTAAAGATTTATCAGGATTTGAAGTTAAAAAAAACATTTAAAATGGGAAATGAAGAAAATTTGCTAAGAGTTAGGATCTTTTTGTAAATAATTTGAAATAGGAATAAAAAATTCTACTCCAGATTGTGAAAAAAGTTGTAGCAGAAAACCTTACAAAAAGTCATTCCAAAAATACAAAACCCCTTTAAAACCTGAAAAAGATCTTTATTACAAAAAATATTAAAAAAAGACTAGTAAATCTAGTCCCAAATCCAAAACAAATCTCAGAAATTTTACTTGCTATAAGTGTGGGAAAAAAGGCCATACTTTAAACTATTACAAGTTAAATAGAAAACTTCATGAATTATAACTAGAGGAAGAAGTTATTAATAGGACAACTGCTCTTCTAGTTGTAACTGAGGGTGAATCCAGCTTTTCTGAACCCACAGACGGTGAAGAAGCATTACAAATTGATGAACTAATTATTAGTTCATGACCCAGTTCAAATTCTGACACAGAAGATGAACAAGCTACAAAATTAAAGATAAATGTTCTTTCAAAAGATCAAAAGTTGCTCCTAGAAATTCTTGCACAAGTGGAAGATCCTCAACTGCAAAAAGAATTTCTAGATAAACTTTTAAAATCTTTTGAAGAAAAACCAGTACGAAAACCTTCTATTCTACCTTCTATTAGTAAAAACATATATGACCTTACGGCCATATTAGGTAGAAAGAAGACTCCAAAACAATCTATAATTTCAGTCCAAAACCTCCAAGAAGAAATAAAAACAATAAAGGTTGAATTGAAACAGCTCAAAGAAAAACAAATTGAAGATTCCAAAACCTTTCAAATTCTACTTTCAAAACAAACCAAAGAAGAATCTGAAGAGGATGAAGAAAATAGTTTGGAAATTCAAAATCTTGAAAAAGCTCCAAAAGATTTTCTTTTCATTCTTAATGAGATCACTTTTAGAAAATATTTGATAAAAATTACAATAGTTTTTTCAAAAAATCTCAAAATTGATACAATTGTCTTATTTGATACAGGTGCTGATTTAAACTGTATTAAAGAAGGTATTGTTCCAAAACGTTTCTATGAAGAAACAAAAGAAAAATTATCAGCTGTAAATAATTCCAAAATAAAAATCAAATACAAAATCGAAGCTTCGATAGCTAATTCGAATCTTCTTCTAAAAACTTCATTTGTTTTAGTAAGAAATATAAATAATAGTGTTATTTTAGGGACGTCATTCATTAATTTGATAACTTTCTATAAAGTAAACTATGATAGTATTTCTTTTAAAACAAGAAACCAAAATCTTGTTTTCCCTTTCATCGAAAAACCCAAAACAAAGAATTTGGATATCTTAAAAGCTTATTCTATTTAGGATAATCAAATAAATGTTTTGGTACAGAAAACAAGACAGAATTTCCCAAAAAGATAGTTGTTTATAAAATGATTTCAAAAATCAATTTCCTGGTTATTACTTGTTCCAAACTAATCTCTGTGAGATTTTGCCGATGGCAGAATCTTCAAACATAGGAGATTTGGTCAACTTTGGACTCATAGTTCTTTCAAAAACTTCTGCTCTGAAATTCAGAATTAATATAGCCAGAATTGTATATACTCCATAAAAAAGGCACCAATGTTTATTGGATAATCTTTGGACTTTATGTGGCTGACCTCATTAGCAGAATTAAAAATCATGAGGATCATATTCTAGTAGCTCAATCATTTTTACAAAAATAAATTTTCAAAAATACTTATACATCCAGAATTAATCCAATAGATCCATACATCTGTTATCAAAATCATCACCTTGAATTACAAAAACAGGTAATTGAAGGCCTAGGATCCCCACTGAATTATAGTGTAAAAATACACCACTGGATTCTAGTGTAAAATTACCATTGGCCCCAATAGTGAATGAGAAAAATTACCATCATAGTAAAGTCCTTTTTACTTTTTTTACTTCACTTGGTGCAAACAGTGAAGGAGCGAAAGCATGAAAATTATTAAATTAGAACGTTGAATTCAAAAATTTTCTTCTAGGGTCTCATACATCATGCAAGATTCATTATTTACCTAATTGATTTCAATGTTCAATTGCATATTAAAACCCTTTTAATATGTATTAGGATCTACATTTGTCATTTAAGATTTTAGAATTAACAAATTAATTCATTAGAACCCTAGATTAATTCAAAAACATGTGCACTAACCTTTTGATGCACTGTAGATGTGTTTGGTATCTTTGTGAAGCACCTAAGACCCCAGATGTTGTCCCTCTAGGTTGTCCACACCAAGATCACCAATGGCAGCCCCTTGAACAACTTCTCAAGCCTTTCCAACCAATTAGAAAATAGGGATTTTCCTTTAGGGAGGTTGTAGATGTATATTGGATACTAGAAACAATTTCTAGCAATTTTAATTCAAGAGAATATGGGTAACACTCTTTGAATTGATGAGAGATGAAGAAGAAGAGAGGAAGAGAGCCTCTTGGGTGGCGGCACCTTTGAGAGAAAAATCATATTGTTATTTCATTCTTTCATAACATCACATTATATAATTATGTCTCACTTAAAACCCTTGCCACATGTCATCTTCTGATTACACCTTAATTTTAATTGACCTAATCACATTAAGCCAAGTGTCAAAGCTATGTTTAATCTTGACTTTGATCATCATGCATGATAGGAAAACAAATGACAAACCATGATGCCATGTGTCACCATCTCATGGTGCCACATATCACCTTGTGAAATGACCAAATTACCCTTGTGTAGTAATTTTGAGTTCTCAACCCAAAATAATTATTTTTCCTCTTCTAATCAATTTATATCAAACAAAAATTAATTAATTAATCTCTATTAATTAATTTCTCATAATTAAATTTATATTTAAACACTTTAAATATAAATTTAACTTTACTATACATCCAATAACCTAGATTTGGTTTCAAGTCATGCTAGGGACTTTGCAATCTAATTGCAAACTAAACCTATTTAATTAATCAATTAAACTCTTTAACTAATTAATTAAATCACATTTAACTTGGTAATTACTTGTGTATGTGTGTGACTCACTAGGCTAATCACTAATTGGCAATGAGATATGATATTAACTCTTAATATCATCAGAACTCTTTCTTACTATAAATGATTTCTCTAAGTCATTTTAGGCATCTCATAGACTATGGTTAACACCTAGCATAGCATGCCATGGCCACCCAATCAGTAATAAGGAATACCTTAAATGAACCTTTTATCATATGTTACCATGCACTAGAATCTCTCTGTTAAAAAATCCCAATTCGAGCTAGAGTCATGGTTTATGTCAAACCCCATTTGCTATGAATATTATATTCTCTTTTAATTCTAATTCTTGATTAAAAAGATTTTCTCATTAGAAACTCTTTTCTGATTTAAATCTGTCTGTCCTGGCTAGGAACTTGAAACATCAAGAACAATTAAATGAACATAGGATTTTATCCCTATTTACTTAGGGTAACAGATTCCATCTTGATTAACACCTATCTTAATATATAACTAGTGGGAGCTAACACATGCCCATATACCCATACACAGTACAAGTATGAAAGTAGTATCAAACTCAAACCACCTATATACAAGATAACTGTGTTATCTCAGGTCTAAAGATTATATGCACTAATATGATTTATAACAATGCATTGACAAGAGTAAACTCCACGTGCTTGTCATAAGTGTCACTGGTTCGGCCTACTTATCATGCATAAGTGCCTATCATGTTTGTTATATGGCATGAGACTCACCATTCCATCTTATTTACATCTCATATAAATAACTTGGGAACAAACATGATTACAATCTTTCTGGAATAAGTCATGTCCTTATTGTGAAGTATCCTTGATTGTGAACCAATTTATGATACTTTGTACTAGAAATACTGTCACTCATATTCTTAACAACTTAAGAATAGAATTTCTAACAAAATATCAATGGACCTTTTCTATTACACATAAATATATTATGTAAATAGAAAAGTGAAAATGCCTTTTTATTAATAAAACATGTACAAGAAACATACTAAATGATATGCTCTAGGGCATACTATTAACAATCTCTCACTAGCACTAGAGCCATTCATTACAATATCTTAGATCCATCTTTTCAAAATGTTGGTCTAACTGAACTTGTGACATAGGCTTATTGAATGGATCAGCTGGATTTTCAGCTGATGATATTTTTTGCATAGTTACATCGCCTCGCCCAACTATCTCTCTATAATGTGGTAGCGCCTTTCTATGTGTTTGGATTTCTAGTGAGACTGGGGTTCCTTAGCCTGTATGACTGCTCCATTGTTGTCACAGTGGAGTGGAACTGCTGACTCAATGAAAGGAACTACTGCAAGTTCTATCACGAACTTCTTTATCCAAACAGCTTCTTTTGCAGCATCTGATGCAGTAATATACTCAGCCTCGGTAGTGGAATCTGCAGTCGTACTCTGTTTGGAACTCTTCCAACTGACTGCACCTCCATTACAAAATGAACACATATCCAGAGGTGGACTTTCTATCATCGATATCTAATTAGAAATCAGAATAAGTATAACCATCCAATTGCAAGTTACCACCTCCATATATCAAGAATAAATCCTTAGTTCTTCTCAAGTACTTAAGGATATTCTTGACAGCTATCCAGTGTTTCAAACCTGGATTGGATTGAAACCTGTTAGTCAAACTAACAGCATATGCGATATTCGACCTAGTACACAACATTGCATACATCAAACTTCCAATAGCGAAAGCATATGAAATCCTGACCATTTTATCTCTTTCTCAGGTGTCTTTGGAGACATCTCTTTAGAAAGGTGGATACCATTGTCATAAGGTATTTTGCAGTCTCCTGGATGAAAGCTCTTTACTAAAGTGGGAAAGAGTGAGGAGTCGCCACTTTAATTTTGAGGGTAATTAAAGAAAACCATTTGTGAAAATAAATTAAGAGAAACCACTTCGAAAACAGAGATTCCAGGTTCGGGGTCCATAAACGGGCGGGGAAGGTGTTAAGCACCCCGCCTCGTCCCTCAATGAGGGTAGACAGATTTAATCTTATGCTCTTTCATAACTAAAAAGGGTAATTAGGGGATTAGGATAGTGATGATGTTAATCCTTTGTACAAAATAAAGGAATGTTTGATATTTCACTCATTTTGGGTTGCCCAGGAATACAGGTTCGCGAGATGGCCCTTTGGTGAACAAGTGTTTTAGTGAGGTTGTCTTGTGTATTGGGGTCATGTCATTTAGTTTGAATTTTGTTAAAAGAGCTCGAGCAGGGAACTTCTCCCGATCTCTAGGTATATTTTATTAAGAATTTTGAGTGGGAGATTTCGGATAAGAACTCTCCTCCGATCTCCCAATTTTAATTTAAGTGAGAATCAGGTAAGAACTCTTCCCCGATCTCTTAGGATGTTTGATTTAAAATTTGATGAAGGATCTCGGATAAGAACTCTCCTCCGATCTCCGCTTTTATTTGACTGAGGATCAGGTAAGAACTCTTCCCCGACCTTTTTGGTTCAAAAATTTAAATGAAGGATCTCGGATAAGAACTCTCCTCCGACCTCCGTTTTGTTTGAATGAGGACCGAGTACCGGGTAAGAACTCTCCCCCGACATCTTAAAGTATCTGGTTTGAAATTTTAATAAAGGATCTCGGATAAGAACTCTCCTCCGATTTTTGTGTTTTTGTTTGAATGAGGATCGGGTAAGAACTCTCCCCCGACCTCTTAAAGTATTTGGTTTAAAACCGAGCCTCTCACCGATCTCGTATATGACTCTCTTGTCTGAACTCTTTGGCTGGCTACATCTGATTTCTTTCGGTTACTTGTCTGGGGACCTATCTCAATCCCTGCTTTGTTATTTCCTAGACTCGCTTAGTAACCCGACCTCGTGACTTTTCTCGTAATTCCCTATTCATTCTTTGATTATTTTTGCTTATTCAAAAGAAACTATTACGTTAGGATATTGCTACCAACACTTTGCTAAATTACCTAGAAGTTACTTGTAACCGGAACACCTATATTTGAAGGAAGTAAAAACTAAGAACAAATAAATAACGTGAACTGATGAATAGAAAAGGTAAGCTCAAGAGAATAACTATTGACCTGAAGGATCTACGTGGGGATTTTTAGTATAACTGAGCTTAATGAAAATTTCAAGAATAAAAAAAAAACAAAGAAAGTAAAACGCGAGCATCCGACAAGGTGACAGTTTAAATACTTACCTGTGTGAGGTCAAGATTATCGAACTAACTTTGGAGACCACAAATACTGTTACGTTGAAGGCTGACGGTTCCGGGACCAACGTTTACTTTGAGATTGCGAGAGCCGGGAAGAAATGCAGTTAAGTCCAAACTATAACTACCTGGTCAGAATGAAGTCAAGCTGAGAGAAGAATATGTAGATGATGGGGTGATGAAGACAAGACTGAACGAAAATGGTATGGCAAAGTGATGAACAAACTGAAAATGAAGGATTTCAAGGTTCGAAAACTCTATCAATGGAGACACTTGAGAAAACTAGTTTCTGGAGTTTTATGCAAGCTTAGAATGGCAAAGCAGCAAGACTGAATTAAGTTTCAGAGCCTTTCAACTATAAACACCACCACTTTCTTTTTGTCCGTCCCCTCTACAGTATTGCATACAGGTATTTATAGGGAACGGGTGCTCCCAATGAAAGGTCAGGATCTCTCCTGTGGAGATGGAAGGTCTGGATTTCAAAGGACATGATCCGATGTCTGAGAATTAAAGAGAATCAAAATGGATGGCTGGGATCCTATCCAGAATATCCGTCCTTTTTCTTCCTAATCCAACGGCTCAGGGTCTTGCCTTACAAGATGGATCCGAGGGCTGGGAATAAAAGGCACCGGACCTGTCATCTGTTTTTTTATCTAAGGGTTCCGAGTTCGTCCTTGTAAGTATGATCAATGGTGGGAATTGTGATGTACAGAACTGTCATAACTGTTTCTGGCGTCTGTCAGCAATGTGGGCGATTCTGCAAATGAGGCGTGTGGTGAAGATTTGATCACGCCTGCAATGCTTTAACTACCTCGGTTCTGATTATGTAGAGAGTTATTGGAAGTCGTCTCATCCTCTTCTTGCTTTTCGATCTCCTATTCCTTCCGATCTCTCTATTATGACCCCTTTTCGGATCTCTCATATCGGGCCCCTCTCCCGATCTCTCCCATTCTAGAACCTTCCCTTCTATCCAATCTGCCTCAGTCAAAGCATTTAATTCTTTGGTTGCTGATGCATCCACTTCAGTTTTCGCAAGTAATAAATGCTCAGACCCCCTGTATATATGGCTCAGCGGGGAATTTCTCCCACATTCCATTTCTTCTCTTCCCATTTTTCACTTCTCCTGTCCTAGTTTCTCTGGTAACATTCTGACCATGGCAACCGCTTTTGATCTTTTTTCGACTGTTCTCTTTGCTCCCCAATTGAAAATCTATGATCCTGATGATCGGAGAATTATGAGAACCACAAGTGATGACAGTGAGAGAACCGGACTAATTTACCGATCAAGATAAAAAATATCGATCACGCCGACCTCGAATCGGTCTACCGATATAATTGGTGAACTGATTTCGGGCGAGAAAACTGCTAATTTCCCTCTAAATATCGGTGACCGCCTCTTGAAGTTCATTTGGCTCCTCACCACATCAGGCGTCCTGACTGTAGCTCGGTTCTGGTCGATGACATCGACGATGACTCCTCCCATCATCATGAGAGTCATAGTCACTCCATCTAAGCTGCACATCTATCCGATGCCTATGGCTGGCTTTCTGATCAGACACATCTTTTGATTCAGCCATAAGACTAGGCTTTGACATAGGTCCTTACTAGGTAGGATGTAGTGCCGATCTTTAGAGATCGCCCAAATCATATAATATGTTCTTTAAAGGTTCTTAATGATGTAATCCGATCTCTTGAGATCGCCCAAATGATGTAATCTGACCTTTTGGAAATGAAATGAAATTTTATTTGACAGTTATCATTTTATTATTGCATTGGTTATTTTTCGATCTCTGATGTGCTTATCCGATCTGGTTCCTAATTATATTACCCTTAGCCGATCTGTAGCTCTGAACATCTGCCTTAATCCGACGATCTTTAGCCAGCCGATCTCCTCTTATTTTATTTATGGAGTTTCTGGAATCTTCCTGCGACTTGTCAGAAAAGCGGGCGGATTTCGATAACCGATGCGTCGCTTGGGATACTGTGAGCATTGAATGCTCAGACGGGTATAAATAGGGGAAGGGTCAGTCAGTTGCTCCTTTATGTTATTTTCAGCACTTTGCGAGCGATTCCAAAATTCTCTCGTTTCTTCAAGTTCTTCCAACGCCGATCACATTTCGGTAAGGGTTTTGATCTTTCTCTTAGTTAAACTTCTTTCATTTCTTTGAAAATGAGCGGCGCCGAGGGTCAGAGAGCGGTGAGTCCTCCTTTCGTCCATGTCTCGTGGTCATCGAATGAAGTCGAGGTGATCAGATCGAGTGGGCACCCCGAGCCTCCTACGACCTCTGTTTCAACTCGTGGTCAAGTGGCACCATCAAGATGAACACATTCCTCAGGGAGAGAAAATCTCCCCGTGGATGAGTTGCCGTCAATCCTCCAAGAAACGGATCTGCAGTCAATTAGCCAAGAGTAAAACCTTTGGACCGACTCATACGAGCTTATCAGATGTCATGGCGATCTCCGAGTCGATCACTTCTTTGAAGAAAATGATGCGATCATGATATACGAAGAACAATTAAAAGCTGAGCTCCGGTTTCCTCTTGACAACTTCTTTAAGGACGTTCTGAAATTCCACCACATATGTATAGCCCAAGTTCATTCGAACTCATAGCAAATTCTGGTGGCTTTCAGAGGCTTATGTCGAGCTAAGAAGCTCAAGCCCACAGCAAAGGTTTTTGCCAAGCTGCATAGACTTACTCGTCGAAAGGATAATGAGTATTAGTTCTTCCAAGCCAAACCGCACTCTGGGCTTTTTACCGATCTCCCCTCTTCACTGAAAAATTGGAAGAATCATTTCTTTATTTTGAGGAGCAAGATTTCGAATGGTTTTGAGGGTTACCCGGGTAGCTGGCTGCATCTGGGCCCATAATCGCCCTGAGTAGGGACAAAGGTGCCATGGTAATGGAATTAAAAGATCAGGCGGCCACTCAAAAGTACTCGTGCCTATACGCTATTATGGCCGAACTGAGATGGTGGCTGATGCGGATGGCCACCAACGAATACTATGAACTGCAGCTCTCTGACCTCGGACCTGGGACCGGTATAACCTAAATCTTTAGACTCCTGGTTTAGGTAATCTCACTAACTGTTTTTCTGTGCAGAAATGGCTGGAGGCGAAGGCGCAAAGGAGAGCCGGAAGCGAAAAAGAGAAGTCTCCCAGAAGGTACGAGAAATGAAGATTGTCGCGGCATCGCAGACACCAGGGCGAGATCCAGGAGAAGTGCTGAGGGACTCGTCCCGACCTTCGAGGCAACCGGTCTCAAAAGTAGAAGTGGCTCCTTCCCCCCCTCGACAAGAGGAGCCACCACCTCCACTTGTTCCTTCTAGTGTCGAAGGTGGGCCTTTCCAACCTACTGTGAGGACCCTGTCTCGAGGCGCCTAGGTCCTTATTCATTCCTTAGAGAGGAACTAATCAGTTCGGGAGAACCTGAGCTTGGCCAAGGTTCTGGGAGCTTCCATCTGCCTCCAGGAGGATCGGAACAGGATGATCCCGAGTATTATTAACGATCTCCTGGCCCAGATGATGAGTTTGAGTGTAGAGAGCCTGGTGAACCAGCATATAATCAGGGAAAAGGCTCATCTTCTGAGGCAAGAAATTCTAAAAGCGGTCCAGGACGCAGCCTCTGCCCAAGCCCAAGTTTCATCCGCCCATGACTACATTGCTGAAATCGAGGGTCGGATGAAATCCTATGAGGATAAGTTGGCCAATCAGGCTCATGAACTTGAGGAAGCTCGGGCACTCCGAACTGCTGACGTTGCTCGCCTTACCGAAGAGATCAGAGCGAAAGAAGAAGAGGCTGTAACGAGGGAAGCTGGTGCCTATGTGAATGCCCACAGCGATCTTTTGGCTGAGCTTAAGAGGCGTTACCCCGGGGAAGACTTCTCGTGGATGGTGGATCTGGCTCCTCAAGACGAAGAGGAGAGCGAGGAGGAAACCGAAGGAGAGAGAGAGACTGAGCGAAATGTAGAACAGGCTGGGGGTGATCCTCCAGCCGAATGACTTGTATTTTATTTTGATATGAAATGAAATCCCTTTTGTTTAATTTCTTGATGAGCTCGGAAAGTATCCAAATTGCATGAATGCTTGATTGCTTAAACGTATTGGGACATCAGACTTAACAGCGATTATTAATCTAAGTATAAGAGGTCGGAAGAACATTGTAACCATGAGATCGGCCTAAGCCGAGACCAAACACCGGATAGAACTTTAGATCATTAAAATTGGAAACTTGATTTGAACACTTAAGATCGAAAACACCATTAAGTCGGACTGAAACCTTAACTTTATTAAACGATTATCCATAATATTTATAAAGGAGAGATCGGAAATAAGACTGTATGGCGCGGAGACCTGATGTTGGTTTAATTTCCTTTGACGAGAGATCGGAAATGTGAATGGCGTGGGGGCCTGATATTGGTGTGATCTCCTTAGTTGAGAGATCGGAAAACATTCGACTAGATGCAGGATCGGTTCATTTCCTAATCAAATTACTTGCAACCAAGGAATGTCAGTTGAGGGTCGATTTTAAAAGTTTATTGACTTCAGTGATTTGCCAAAATACGGTGTCGATAGCTGTCCCTCTTTACATAATTTCTATTAAAGGGAATAAAATTTTCCGAATAGGAGTTATGTAAAGATTCAGACCCATATTTTGGGCGATTGGGTATCAAAAATGAAAATGTCGAAACTCAGAATCTGACTTGGAAGTTAAAGTTGGAGACTAAGATTAACTTGGATCAAGGAATCAGAGGTTGATGACAGGAATTTAAATGTGAAAATTAAAAATCAACTCGGAAAATCAAAATCAGCTTGGAAATTTAAATGCACGAAATTAAAATCAACTTGGATCAAGGAACCAGAGGTTGATAGCAGGGAATTTAAATGCGAAAAATTAAAATCAACTTGGAAGAAGGAACCAGAGGTTGATAGTAGGAAATTAAATGCGAAAATTAAAATTAACTTGGGTCAAGGAAACAGAGGTTGATGACAGGAAATTTAAATGCGAAAAATAAAATCAACTTGGATCAAGGAACCAGAGGTTGATGACAGGAAATTAAATGCGAAAATTAAAATCAACTTGGATCAAGGAACTAGAGGTTGATGACAGGAATTTAAATGTGAAAATTAAAATCAACTTGGATCAAGGAACCAGAGGTTGATGACAGGAATTTAAAAAATCAACTTGGATCAAGGAACCAGAGGTTGATGACAGGAAATTAAATGCGAAAATTAAAATCAACTTGGATCAAGGAACCAGAGGTTGATGACAGGAAATTAAATGTGAAAATAAAATCAACTTGGATCAAGAAACCAGAGGTTGATGACAGGAAATTTAAATGCTGGAAATTAAAATGCTTACAAAGCAAGCCTAACCTGACACAAGAAGTTCTTCCGCGACGAATAGTACTTAACAGGATCCCGAAGATAAACAATTAATGGAGGACGAGTCTCAAGATTTAAACCCATAACTTTCCCTTTCTTACTCACTTCTCAGGAAGCCCTTTCTGTTCTCGATTTGCTTATTTTGCGGAAAGCGCCCTTGCGGGTTTTCACTTTCCCCTCTGCCCATCTGACTAGAAGCGCCCTTCCGGGTTTTCACCCCTAGTTTTTTTTTTTCGATCATTTCCTATAAATCTCTTAGCAAAGTGCATGAGGTTATCAATATCCAAATCCTAATCTTATGACGAAATTTTAACAGATTAATAGCGCACAAAATAAAGATGTAGAAAAAGACGGCATTAAAGTGTGAGTATATGATAAAGATAAATCTGAGTGAAAGCAATAAATTAAAATGTGAATGTGTAAAGAAGATAGATTAAAATGAAAGGATGACTTTATTATGGCTTGAGAGGAAAAGGTACAGTTTCAAAGGAAAGGGTACAAGAATAGATCTTACAAATTCTTTGTAGTTAACTTTTGAAGTCCCTTAACTGCTAATACTTCAAGTACTCTATTGACGAACATTTGTGCCGTGGTGGCTTGTTTCATTTTCTTGGTCCCGTATTCCCTTCCTTATTTCCCCATTTTCTGATTCTAAGGGCGCCCTTTTGGGTTTTCACCCCTAGGTTTTTCTTTTTTTTTTTGTTTTTTTTTTGTTGTTTTTTTTTTTGCTCGCTCTTTCAGGGTGCCTTTTTGGGTTTTCACCCTTCACTCATCTTATAGAAAGCGCCCTTCCGGGTTTTTGCCCTCTTTCACACATTTTTCCAGGAGCGCTCTTTCGGGTTTTCACCCCTACTTCTTCTTCTTTTTTTTTTTTTTTTTAGGCATAATACCTTTTAACAGTGTAGGCATTCACGGGCCTTGGAAATTCTTCGCCGTCCATGTGAGTCAAGATCAGGGCCCCACCAAAAAACGCTTTTTTAACCATGTAGGGTCCCTCATAAGTTGGTGACCATTTACCCCGGGCATCATTTTGATTCGGAAGCACCTTTTTCAGGACCAGGTTTCCTGGTTGGAATTCGCATGGACGAACGCCTTTGTTAAATGCCCTAGCCATTCTTCTCTGGTATAATTGCCCATGACATACTGCTGCTAGCCTTTTCTCGTCTAGCAAATTCAATTGGTCTAACCTTGATTGGATCCATTCCGACTCATCAATTCCTGATTCTTTCATAATCCTTAGGGAAGGAATTTCCACTTCAATGGGCAAAATAGCTTCCATCCCGTAAACTAGTGAGTATGAAGTTGCCCCAGTTGATGTTCTTACAGAGGTCCAGTATGCATAAAGAGCGTAGGGAAGCATATCATGCCAATCTCTATAGGTGACTGTCATTTTCCGGATGATTCTCTTCAAATTTTTATTTGCGGCTTCCACCGCTCCATTCATCTAGGGACGGTATGGTGAAGAATTGAGATGTCGGATCTTACATTGGTCATATAAACTCTGGATCTTCAGACCATTCAAATTCTTGGCATTGTCAGTGACAATCTCGCTGGGGAGGCCGTGTCGGCAGATGACATTATTTCAGAGAAATTTGAGAAATGTGTTCTGCGTGATATGGGCATATGATGTCGCTTCGACCCATTTAGAAAAATAGTCAATAGCTACCAGGATAAACCTATGCCTATTGGATGCCTTGGGGTTAATGGGACCAATTACATCGATGCCCCACATTATAAAAGGCCAAGGGGAGACGAGATTGGACAGTTGATGAGGCGAGACATTTATCGGATCTGCATAGATTTGACATTTATGACACTTTCGAAAGTACTCGAAGCAATCCTTCTCCATAGTAGTCCAGAAGTATCCCCGTCTCAAGATTTGCTTAGCCATCATATGCCCATTAGCATGGGTTGCACAATTCCCCTCATGAGTCTCGAAAAGGATCTTCCTTGCTTTTTTTGCATCTACGCATCTCAACAATTCACCGTTGGAGCTTCTTTTGTATAGAACTTCACCACTGGGGAAGTATCCCAAAGCTAATCTCCTGATCATTCTCCTTTCATTTCTATTTGCCCCGGGAGGGTATTCTCTGGCCTTGATGTAGACCTGGATGTCATGATACCATGGTTTACCATCTGTTTCTTCCTTGATCATGAAGCAGTACGCCGGCTCACTCCTTGCTTTGATTTGTAATACCTGAGTCGTCTGCCCCTCCTCCATTTGAGCCATGACAGCCAGAGTGGCCAAGGCATCTGCGAATTGATTCTTGTCCCGACTGAGGTGAGTAAAAGAAATCTCTTCAAATTTCTTGACTAATTCCAGCAGGTACTTTTGATATGGAATCAGCTTCGGGTCCTTGGTTTGCCACTCTCCCTTGACTTCATAAATGATCAAGGCTGAATCTCCATATACCTCCAACTTTCTGACTTTCATTTCGATGGCAGCCTGTAAACCATCACATAGGCTTCGTATTCTGCGACGTTGTTGGTGCTGTCAAATCTTAACTTGACAGCTATAGGGAAGTGTTTTCCATCAGGGGATACCAACACAGCTCTGATTCCATTACCAGACAAATTAACAGCTCCGTCAAAATACATTTCCCATGCATTAGCTAGTTCTTTTTCCTTGCCGTCGACTTCGTTAACATGCTCATCAGGGAACTCGAAATCCAGGGCTTCATAATCTTGGATAGGGTTTTCTGCTAGGAGATCCGCGATTACGCTACCCTTTACTGCCTTCCGGGTCATATAAACAATGTCATATTGAGAGAGTATGACTTGCCATTTCTCTATCCTCCCTGGTACGAAAGGGCTTTCAAACACATACTTGATGGGATCCATCCGTGAGATGAGCCATGTCTTATGATTCAACATGTAGTGTTTAAGCCGATTTGCCGTCCAGGCCAACGCGCAATAAGTTTTCTCTAGGAAAGAGTACCTTGACTCGCAATCATTGAATTTCTTGCTCAGGTGATAAATGGCCCTTTCTTTTCGGCCCGTATCATCATGCTGCCCCAAGACACATCCCATCGAACTCTGTTGGACTACCATGTATAGAATCAGCGGCCTTCCTGCCACCGGAGGAACCAATATCGGCGGGTTTGACAGGTACTGCTTAATTTTCTCGAAAGCTTCTTGACAAACTGAATCCCATTGAGAGGTGTTGTTCTTTCTGAGTAGTCTAAAGATGGGCTCAGCTTTAGTAGTGACGTTGGAAATAATTCTCGAAATGTAGTTCAGCTTTCCCAGGAAACTGCGTACCTCCCTTTCTGTTTTCGGGGATGGCATTTCTTGAATGGCTCGAAATTTGTCTAGATCTACTTCTATTCCCTTCTTACTCACTATGAATCCCAATAGCTTTCCAGATCTAGCTCCGAACACACATTTGGCTGGGTTCAACTTCAACTGATACTTTCTAAGCCTTTCGAATACTTTCCTCAGCACCTGTACATGACTTTCTCCCTTCCTGGATTTGATGATCATGTCATCCACGTACACCTCCACTTCTTTGTGCATCATATCGTGGAATAATGTGACCATAGTGCGTTGGTAGGTAGCCCCAGCATTCTTTAACCCAAATGGCATGACCCGATAACAGAATACCCCCCACTGAGTGATGAAAGCAGTTTTCTCTTTGTCTTCTTCATCCATGGGGATTTGGTTGTATCCGGATGCCCCATCAATACACGAACATCTACCCAATCCTGCAGCATTGTCTACTAGCACGTCTATGTGTGGGAGAGGGAAATCATCCTTTAAGCTCTCTTTATTGAGATCCCTGTAATCAACGCATACCCTGACTCTCCCGTCTTTCTTCATTACTGGGACGACATTAGCTATCCACTAAGGGTATTTAACCACTTCCAAAAACCCAGCATCATACTACTTTTTGACTTCATCCCTAACTTTGAGTAACGTGTCAGGGTTCATTCTTCTTAGCTTCTGCTTTACTGGAATCATCCCGGGAATTAGAGGAATCTTGTGTGTCACAATCTGAGGATCTAAACCGATCATATCGTCATAGCTCCATGAAAATACATCCAAGAATTCTTTGAGCAAACTGACCATATCTTCTAATTCGCCACTTTCCACAATCTTAAGTTCCCTTTTTATTTCTTCTGTGCCTAGATTGATGGTATGCGTTTCATCCCCGCAAGGCACCAGGGAAGGTTCGTCTCTTTTACCCCTCTCTTCTGCAAGTTCTTCTTCAGAATCACTTGAAGTAATGGCAGTTATAGGAGTTTCAAAATTAACAAGAGGAATTTCTGAGTCTATTGAATTATTAGGCGTTAATTGATGAATGGTCCTGAAGAAATGAAAGTGGAATATATTGTAAGAGTGGATTTCAAGAGAACAAGGAAAAGAGAATTGGATGCAAAATGCGCTATTAATTCATTAATATTTGTATCATAAGAAAAGGGTCAATTTACAACATTGCACTTGTCACCATGGACGAAATGAGCAAGTGTAGATAACAAAATGTACTTTACTCGAGATTAAGCACAGGAAGGTCCTCTGCTTCCCAATTGTCCAGTTCTTATCCCTCAGCAATCGGCGAGATCAGGGCTTCATATAGGGAGTCCAGTTGTATGACATCAACAGATGGTTCTTCGGGTAATTCTTCACCTTTCTCGGGATTCTCAAGGATTGGTTTGGTGAAGACATCTGTGATTTTCGGGACAACCTTCATTTTCCTGATTCTCTGATCAAATCTCTGATCCTGAAGGAGGTTCCTCTTCCAAAATCGCCCATACGTAAGAGCATCTTCCTCAAATCCCAGGCTAAAACGACCAATCTTCTGGATAGCCGATATGGGTTCAATAATCCCCTGTAATGCGGCACCTAGCCCCTTGCCTATTTCATATCCATTCTTAAGCATCACCTTTGCAACCATAGCTGTAGCCCCTTCATCCCTCAGGATAGTTTCTTGCAACTCTAGGGCTTGGAAAGAACTTTCCAAGGACTTTTCGGCTGCTTCCACATAAGGAAGTGATTGCGGCTTAGTGACCAGCATAGCTTCCTCCCCCTTCACAGTGATGATTCTGCCGTCCATAATGTATTTAATCTTCTGATGCAAGGTCGAAGGTATGGCACTTGCTGAATGGATCCAAGGCCTCCCTAGCAGCATGGTGTATGCAGGTTCAATGTCCATCACTTGGAATGTGACGTTGAAAGTGCATGCGCCGATTTGAAGCGGTAAGTCAATGTCTCCCAGTACCTCCCTCCTTGTGCCGTCAAAGGCTCTTACCACTATGGCACTTTGACGTATGTTTGACCGGTCGACCGGTAATCTAGCCAAGGTGGCATTGGGCAAGACGTTAAGCGCAGATCCATTGTCAATGAGGACCTTAGCAACTATGCAGCCTTTGCATTTTACTGTCACATGTAAAGCCTTGGTGTGCTTTAAGCCAGCCGGGTCTATCTCTTCTTCCGAGAAAGTAACAAAACTGGATGCCTGAATTTGTCTCACTATCTTCTCGAATTGCCCCGGTGTGATATCGGGGTTTACAAAGGCCTGATCCAGAATTTTCTGTAGGGCTTGGTGGTGGACCTCCGAGCTCAAGATTAATGACAACAATGAAATCCGAGCAGGCGTCTTCCTTAGTTGCTCGACGACATCATATTCACTCTGCTTCATTATTTGAAGCAACAGTTCCTCTTCTCCATTAGATCTAGCAGGTTCTCTTTTCCCAACTTTCTCAACCTCATCTTCCGTGCTCTCTCACTGCTCTCCCATTTTTACTTCCCCTTTCTTCTTTTCTTTCTCGTCATCCCCGTAACACCTCCCACTCCAGGTTATAAATTCTACCTTTTGCTCAGGTGGGGAGAAGTTGCTGGTAGTGACAGGCTCGGGGTTTGATTGGGGAGTAGCATTATCGGAGGGTCCGATGTAAGTCATTCTGAAGTGCTCATAGGGAGTGAAGCACGATTTAGGAGGTGTTAAGGGTGGGCATGGTTAAGGCTAGGAGTTGATGTACTGCTTGATGCTCCTTGAGTGGAGACTTGAAAATTGTAGTTCCAAGGCACAGCATGAGTGTTTGTGACAGGGAGCTAAGGCGGGGTTCGGATGACTGTTACTGGTGGTGGTGTTGTTGGGGCGTTGGGGGCATAGAAGGTTAATCTAAGATTGGGGGTTGAGGCATTCTGGCTGAATCTGGCAGTATTTACTTCGCCCTGCATTTTTGATCTTTTCTGGCATCTTAAAATTTTGAGGGACAGTAAGTTCTAGACCTCTTACCGGAATCCCTCACAGTCTCGCAGGTCAGCTGCCCCCCCATGGTAGGGACATCCCATGCCCCTTTCTGCTCCTGATGCCTGGGGAAAAAGGTAGCCCTCCCTTAGTGCCATAACAAAGATTTCCTCAAAGTAAGGAATCAGTTGATCCATCTCTACAGTTAACTTCTCATCGCCGGACTCTACCATGTTCACACCACTGCCTGTACAATGATTGGGCAGAGGGTTTGAAGTGACGTTAGGGAGGGAGCCATTCCCTTCAATCTTCAGCCACCCATTTCTAATCAGGGCCTGTACTCTTCCTCTAAGGGCCCCGCAGTTGTCAGTTGAGTGCCCGAGTGCCCCTCCATGATACTCGCATCGGGCACTGGCATCATACCACCTGGGGTATGGTGGCTGAATTGGGTCAAGGGGAATTGGAACTATTTGATTTATACCGACGAGGTATCGGTATATTTTCCTGAGTGGAAGGAAAAGAGGTGGATCAGGATGCCTCTACAGTCTAGAATTATTTTGGGGTGGTCTTGGTTGAATAGGTTGAGGAGGTGGTCTGGGTTAGTAAGTTATTGGTGGTGGATACTGTAGGCGTGGATGAGGATAATTTGGGAAAGGGGGTGGAATGTTTGCAATTGTTGGGCCATGAGAAGGTAGATATGGCCGAAAATTATTCTGAGGGAATGAAGATTGGGTGTTCTGTCGGGTGATGGAGTGCACATCACCTTCTTTCTTTTTGCCAAAACTGGCAGTCTTCTTTGCAGGATTCTCAGTCACCTCCTGCAATCGTCCTAACCTGAGGTTAGCTTCTATTCTCTCGCCAACTTGAATGATGTCTGAGAAGCTATTGGAGGTGTTTCCAATCATCAGATTGAAATATGGAGCCTTCAACGTCTCAATGGACAAGGAGCAGAGTTCATTGTCAGTAACCGGAGGATACACCTCTGCTGCCTTTTCTCTCCACCTCTGGGCATACTCCTTGAAACTTTCCCTGTCTCTCTGCACCAGATTTTGGAGGTCTCTCCTTGTGGGGGTGACGTCACAGTTGAATTTATACTATTTTAAGAAGGCGTCGGCCAAATCTTTCCAAGAGCGTAGCTTGCTCCTGTCAAACTGAATGCACCATCTCAGGGCTGCCCCGGAGAGACTCTCGTGAAAGAAGTGGACCAGGAGTCTATCATCTTCTATCAGGGCAGACATCTTGGCAATGTAAGTAGCTAAGTAAATGGGAGGGTCTGAGTTTCCGGTGTATTTGTCGAAGTCCGGGACCTTAAACTTGGGTGGTACTACCACATCTGGTACCAGTCTCAGTGATGATACATCTACTGAACCGTACATATTCAGTCCCTCTACTGCTCTTAATCGCTCTTCTAGAGCAGATAACTTCTCATTTTCTCTTACTTTACTTTCTCCTCCTACTGCATGAGCTATTCCCCCAGTTGGGAAATAAGGGGCAGGATGAACTGGAGGGATCGGGATTGAAGGGTGTGTCTCGGCATTTGGGACAGCTGGGTAATAGGGGAAGGGTAGGTCATTATTCAGGGAAGTCAGATTGACTGTAATTATAGGATCTGGAATAGGTTGAAAAGTAAAAGAGGTTGACGCTTGGTGAGAATCAACCGTTGTAGGAGGTGGGGGAGGTAGTGGCAAGTTGGGCTCTGATGCTGGCTTATTTTGGGACATCTCCCTCATTAATCTCATGAGCTCTGAGACTTGGTCTTTCAATTCAGAAACTTGTCCCTGTAGGTTCTGGACTTGCTCCTGGTCTTCCATTAGTTTCTTAGTTCGTGATCTTGTTAAGTACACTCGTCTTGGTAGAACTGCTTGTTCGGTCAGGCTTGCTTTGCTCGAAGCAATGTTGATTTCCTGTGCGAGAAAAAAAAGTAGTCTTTAAAATGAATTTCGAATTTCGTAAAAATTTAAAGGTTCTATTTTGGACAAAGGATACGGCGGCATCTGAAAGCCAGGAATGGGATCTGCAGAAGAATAATTGCATCCATTTTATCATGGCATCACTTGATAGTCTGACGGTGAATGACTGGATTGAATGCGTGTCTATGATACTTATCCATATGGTGCATTCAACTTTTCGCATAACCCTAGCGAGGATAATTCCTACGGGAGTCATACTATTCATTCACAATTTTGCTAAACAATGGCTTAAAGTTATTTCATTAATCGAATAGTTCATACATAGCACTCTTTACATTGGCCTAGGCTCAGGGAGACTCTTTATAATGTAATGACATCTTTTGAGATACTCATAAAGCCTTTCTTCTTGTCTGGCGGGGTCGAATATCTTCAGGGCATACTCGGATTCTGGCAAGAGCTCTTGTTTCCCCTGTGCTATCATTCTCTCCAGCTGGTTAACATTTTCCCTTAGCTTTTGATGGAGAGTAGCTTGTCTTTCTTTTTCCTTTCTTTCTTTAGCACATTCTTTTAAAATATCATTGATAAGCTGTGCCTGTTCTTTTAGTTCAAGCTTCGTCTTTTTTCTCTCTTGTTTGTATTCTTCCATGAGTATCTCTTGGTATTCCATTTTCTCTTGGAGCTTGCTATTTCGGACTTCTGCCTCTCTTATTGTAGCTTGGAGGGAGATCTTTTCCCTTTCCCATCGTGCTTCTTGTTCCTCAAACTCTGTCTTTCCGGTCATTGCCTCTTCCCTGAGCCTTCTTACCTTTCTTTTGAGGATCCACTGTTGGTCCTCTAACTGTCTTATTCGTTCTTGTAATTGCTAGTTCTTGGTACCCGCCTTTTGTAGAGAGTCGACCAAACGAGCACTAGCTTCTTCTGAAAGGATGTTCTAATGGGGGATGCTACCTTCGAGTTCGGTTGGATCGGCAGTTAGGTGTCCTTGATCCCTGCTGGCTCTCCATTTAAGATAATCTCCTGTGGTGCTTGGACCTTTAGGCAATCTCTCCATCATAGTGATGCTCTCCCAGGACTTGCGGGCTATTTTCAATTCTTCCTCACTACCGAGCTCATGATAGAAGTGACCTTGATGGTATTCTTCAATACTGAATACAGATTGGGTTGAGCCGAACTGCCTCATTACCAATGCCGGGATGTAACTCGTGTGTCCGGTCACTCCGATTAGAGATACTGAACAGTTACCCCCTGTGCCGAATAAAATGGGTTGACCCGATATCCACAATTTCTTCCAGCAGTAGTCATGGCTGTTGAAGCTTAGAATCCGCTCTTGCCACTGCAACTCGTCCTTTGGGCTAATTATTAATCTGGTCATTTTCTCAATAAGAGGCTGGTCTAGGTACCAAGTCAACCCCTTTGTCTCTATAGGGCACATGTGACTGATGAACCAAAGGTACAACAATTGAGAACAGCACTTAATGGATCCCCTGCCTTATTGTCTACAGTAAGTAAGAGTCAATAGAGTCTCTGCAAGGATTGCCGGTATTGGGTTGACCTTCTGCTTCTCTACTGTCCAGAATATCTCCGTGACACTGCAGGTTATAATTCCCAAAGGCCCAGGGAATAAGATCAGGCCATAGATCCCTAAAGCTAGTGCTAATGAAGCTTGCTCCCATTGTTCATCTCAGATGTACAGGTCCAACTTCTTCTTGAGATAGGTCCAATACCACCCGTGTGTGTTCCCTTTGATAGTTTCTTTTGCCTTTGCTTCTTCCGGAGGAATCCCCAACACATGTGCGAACCGTTTCTAGGTCTGCCTATGCTTGAGGTGTAGGTAGATCCGATTCTATGCCACATAGGGAATTTCTTGCAGCGCTTGATATTCTTCCATAGTGGGGGTCGTATCAATGTCGTTGAAGGAGAACACCCCATACCTGGGATTCCAAATTGACAGCATGGCCTTTAGTGCTGGAACTTGGATTTTGACCCGTATCAAGGTCGCAATCCTTCCGTATTTTTCCTCAAACCTTGCCTTGACGTGATCGGGAAGTAACCTCCAACTACTAGATAGACCCTCGAGACTGGTCATTCTGACCTCGACTTTGTTTAGGTCTAATGGGGCTAACAGGCTAGTATCTGCCCTAGTGACATCACTTTGTGGGGGCACTGAACTATGAGGCGGTCCAGACCACCGTTTAGCATTCTGTTCTGGTCTAGGAACTTCTTCCATCGACTGACTTGAGGATGCCATGTTAAAATTGATGATTATTCTTTTATAGACCCTAATTCTGTGATGCCTGTGGAGGAAACTTGTTAGCAGGATAAATTCAGGTAATTTTGAATTATACTATTGACGAGGTGATACCTACACATTTATCAAAGTAGGAAAATATGTAGGTCCTCCTAATGGTACGATTCAAAATCGGCCTTAAAAATAAAACATGAGAAAACACAAACAGAGTAGGCTGAGAGCAAGTATATCCCTTTTGTTGTAAAATAGGGAAAACCCTAGTACCGGGTAAGTGCTATCTGATCGAATAGTTCTATCTTAGGAGTTAGCTTGCTACGGCTTCCAGTTACTGTGATAGTTTAGCTCAAGGTCTAATTTTCTAAAAGCCACAGGTTCCCAAATTGCCCCTACTGTAAACAGTAGAGCCCCATTCCATCACCATGATACTAACGGGAGAGTTCCACGGGTATCACAGTAAATAGAACGAGTTTCAATATGAGCAGAAGCCTTCACGGATACTAATGGGGTAAAACCCACGGGTACCGCTACATGACTCCCTCCTATTTTCCTAAAGGGTGAGAAAACCCGGGTATAGAGCTGAAGTGTGTGAGGACATTGTGTAAGTATTCAGTGTGTGAAGAGACACATTTACCTCTTCCCTTCGTGGGGGGAGTTTTTTTTTGCATTTTTTTTCGTTTTGACGAGATTTGCGCTGTGAATAAGACAAGCAAAAATGATTAGAATAATAACAAATTGATATATCAAGACTTTCGAATTTTGTGAATAAAAACCCCCTAATTACGATTTCAATTTATAAGAGCATAAAACTAGATCTATTCTTGGACCTCTAAATGATGAGTTAAAAAAAAAACTCCCCAGTGGAGTCGCCAAGCTATCGCAAGGTATTTTGCGGTCGCCTGGACGAAAGCTCTTGACTGAAGTGGGAAAGAGTGAGGAGTCGCCACTTTAATTTTGAGGGTAATTAAAGAAAAACATTTGTGAAAATAAATTAAGAGAAACCACTTTGAAAACAGAGATTCCAGGTTCGGGGTCCATGTACGGGAGGGGAAGGTGTTAGGCACCCTGCCTCATCCCTCAATGAGGGTAGACAGATTTAATCTTATGCTCTTTCATAACTAAAAAGGGTAATTAAGGGATTGGGATAGTGATGATGTTAATCCTTTATACAAAATAAAGGAATGTTTGATATTTCACTCATTTTGGGTTGCCCAGGAACACAGGTTCGCGAGATGGCCCTTTAGTGAACAAGTGTTTTAGTGAGGTTGTCTTGTGTATTGGGTCATGTCATTTAGTTTGAATTTTGTTAAGAGAGCTTGGGCAGGGAACTTCTCCCGATCTCTAGGTATATTTTATTAAGAATTTTGAGTGGGAGATTTCGGATAAGAACTCTCCTCCGATCTCCCTGTTTTAATTTAGGTGAGAATCAGGTAAGAACTCTCCCCCGATCTCTTAGGATGTTTGATTTAAAATTTGATGAAGGATCTCGGATAAGAACTCTCCTCCGATCTCCGCTTTTATTTGACTGAGGATCAGGTAAGAACTCTTCCCCGACCTTTTTGGTTCAAAAATTTAAATGAAGGATCTCGGATAAGAACTCTCCTCCGACCTCCATTTTGTTCGAATGAGGACTGGGTACCGGGTAAGAACTCTCCCCCGACCTCTTAATGTATCTGGTTTGAAATTTTAATAAAGGATCTCGGATAAGAACTCTCCTCCAATTTTCGTGTTTTTGTTTGAATGAGGATCGGGTAAGAACTCTCCCCCGACCTCTTAAAGTATTTGGTTTAAAACCGAGCCTCTCACCGATCTCGTATATGACTCCCTTGTCCGAACTCTTTGGTTGGCTACATCTGATTTCTTTCGGTTACTAGTCTGGGGACCTATCTCGATCCCTGCTTTGTTATTTCCTAGACTCGCTTAGTAACCCGACCACGTGACTTTTCTCCTGATTCCCTATTCATTCTTTGATTGTTTTTGCTTATTCAAAAGAAACTATTACGTTAGGATATTGCTACCAACACTTTGCTAAATTACCTAGAAGTCACTTGTAACCGGAACACCTATATTCGAAGGAAGTAAAAACTAAGAGCAAATAAATAATGTGAACTGATGAATAGAAAAGGTAAGCTCAAGAGAATAACTATTGACCTGAAGGATCTACGTGGGGATTTTTAGTATAACTGAGCTTAATGAAAATTTTGAGAATAAAAAAAAACAAAGCAAGTAAAACGCGAGCATCCGGCAAGGTGACAGTTTAAATACTTACCTGTGTGAGGTCGAGATTATCGAACTAACTTTGGAGACCACAAATACTGTTACGTTGAAGGCTGACGGTTCCGGGACCAACGTTTACTTTGAGATTGCGAGAGCCGAGAAGAAATGTAGTTAAGTCCAAACTACAGCTACCTGGTCAGAATGAAGTCAAGCTGAGAGAAGAATATGTAGATGATGGGGTGATGAAGACAAGACTGAACGAAAACGGTATGGCAGAGTGATGAACAAACTAAAAATGAAGGATTTCAGGGTTCGACAACTCTATCAATGGAGACACTCGAGAAAACTAGTTTCTGGAGTTTTATGCAAGCTTAGGATGGCAAAGCAGCAAGACTGAATTAAGTTTCAGAGCCTTTCCACTATAAATACCACCACTTTCTTTTTGTCCGTCCCCTCTACAGTATTGCATGCAGGTATTTATAAGGAACAGGTGCTCCCAATAAAAGGTCAGGATCTCTTCTGTGGAGATGGAAGGTCTGGATTTCAAAGGACATGATCCGATGTTTGAGAATTAAAGAGAATCAAAATGGATGGCTGGAATCCTATCCAGAATATCCGTCCTTTTTCTTCCTAATCTAATGGCTCAGGGTCTTACCTTACAAGATGATCCAAGGGCTGGGAATAAAAGGCGCCAGACCTGTCCTCTATTTCTTGATCCAAGGGTTCCGAGTTCGTCCTTGCAAGTATGATCAACGGTGGGAATTGTGATGTGCAGAACTGTCATAACTGTTTTGGCGTCTGTCAGCAATGTGGGTGATTCTGCAAAAGAGGCGTGCGGTGAAAATTTGATCACGCCTGCAACGCTTTAACTACCTCGGCTCTGATTATGTAGAGAGTTATTGGAAGTCGTCTCATCCTCTTCTTGCTTTCCGATCTCCTATTCCTTCCGATCTCTCTATTATGACCCCTTTTCGGATCTCTCATATCGGGCCCCTCTCCCGATCTCTCCCATTCTAGAACCTTCCCTTCTATTCGATCTGCCTCAGTCAAAGCATTTAATTCTTCGGTTACCGATGCATCCGCTTCGGTTTCTGCAAGTAATAAATGCTCAGACCCCCTATATATATGCCTCAGCGGGGAATTTCTCCCACATTCCATTTCTTCTCTTCCCATTTTTCACTTCTTCTGTCCTATTTTCTCTGGTAACATTTCGGCCATGGTGACCGCTTTTGATCTTTTTTCGACTGTTCTCTTTGCTTCCCGACTGAAAATCTATGATCCTGGTGATCGGAGAATTATGAGAACCACATGTGATGACAGTGAGAGAACTGAACTAATTTACCGATCAAGATCGAAAATGTCGATCACGCCGACCTCGAATCGATCTACCTATATAATCGGTGAACTAATTTTGGGCGAGAAGACTGCTAATTTCCCTTTAAATATTGGTGACTGCCTCTTGAAGTTCATTTGGCTCCTCACTAAATTGGGCTTCCTGACTGCAGCTCGGTTCTGGTCGATGACATCAACGATGACTCCTCCCATCATCATGAGAGTCATAGTCACTCCATCTGAGCTGCACATCTATCCGATGCCTATGGCTGGCTTTCTGATCAGACACATCTTTTGATTCAGCCACAAGACTAGGCTTTGACATAGGTCCTTACTAGGTAGGATGTAGTGCTGATCCTTAGAGATCGCCCAAATGATGTAATTTGTTCTTTAAAGGTTCTTAATGATGTAATCCGATCTCTTAAGATTGCCCAAATGATGTAATCTGACCTTTTGGAAATGAAATGAAATTTTATTTGACAGTTATCATTTTATTATTGCATTGGTTATTTTCCGATCTCTGATGTGCATTTTCCGATCTGGTTCCTAACTGAATCACCCTTAGTCGATCTGTAACTCTGAACATCCGCCTTAATTCGACGATCTTAGCCAGTCGATCTCCTCTTATTTATTTATGGTGTTTCTAGAATCTTTCTGTAACGTGTCAGAAAAGCGGGCGGATTCCGCTAACCGATGCGTCGCTTGGGACACTATGAGCATTGAATGTTCAGACGGGTATAAAAAGGGGGAAGGGTCAGTCAGTTGCTCCCTTATGTTATTTTCAGCACTTCGCGAGCGATTCCAAAATTCTCTTATTTCTTCAAGTTCTTCTGGCGCTGATCACATTCCGGTAAGGGTTTTGATCTTTCTCTTAGTTAAACTTCTTTCATTTCTTTGAAAATGAGTGGCGCCGAGGGTCAGAGAGCGGCGAGCCCTCCTTCCGTCCATGTCTCGTGGTCATCGGATGAAGTCGAGGTGATTAGGTCGAGTGGGCGCCCTAAGCCTCCTACAACCTTTATTTCAGCCCGTGGTCAAGCGGCACCATCAAGACGAACACATTCCTCAGGGAGAGAAAATCTCCCCGTGGATGAGTTACCGTCAATCCTCCAAGAAACCGATCTGCAGTCGATTAGCCAAGAGTACAACCTTCGAACCGACTCATACGAGCTTATCAGATGTCATGGCGATCTCCGAGTCGATCACTTCTTTGAAGAAAATGATGCGATCATGATATACGAAGAGCAATTAAAAGCTAGGCTCCGGTTTCCTCTTGACAACTTCTTCAAGGATGTTCTGAAATTCCACCACGTATGTATAGCCTAAGTTCATCCGAACTCATGGCAAATTCTGGTGGCTTTCAGAGGCTTATGCCGAGCCAAGAAGCTCGAGCCCACAATAAAGGTTTTTGCCGAGCTGCATAGACTTACTTGTCGAAAAGATGATGAGTATTGGTTCTTCCAAGCCAAACCGCACTGTGGGCTTTTTACTGATCTCCCCTCTTCACTAAAAAATTGGAAGAATTGCTTCTTTATTTTGAGGAGCAAGATTCCAAACGGTTTTGAGGGTTTTCCACGTAGTTGGCTGCATCTGG
Organism: Hevea brasiliensis; assembly: GCF_030052815.1. Classification (NCBI taxonomy): domain Eukaryota; kingdom Viridiplantae; phylum Streptophyta; class Magnoliopsida; order Malpighiales; family Euphorbiaceae; genus Hevea; species Hevea brasiliensis. The sequence continues at coordinate 20,272,862 of NC_079506.1, forward strand.
GCCCATCAATTTCAAAGAAGATCGCCCTGAGTAGGGACGAAGGTGCCATGGTAATGGAATTAAAGGATCAGGAAGCCACTCAAAAGTACTCATACCCATACGCTATTATGGCCGAACTGAGATGGTGGCTGATGCGGATGGTCGCCAACGAAAACTATGAACTGCAGCTCTTTGACCTCGGACCCGGGACCGGTATAACCTAAATCTTTAGACTCCTGGTTTAGGTAATCTCACTAACTATTTTTCCTGTGCAGAAATGGCTAGAGGCGAAGGTGCAAAGGAGAGCCAGAAGCGGAAAAGAGAAGTCTCCCGGAAGGTACGAGAAATGAAAATCGCCGCGGCATCACAGACGCCAGGGCGGGATTCAGGAGAAGTTCCGGGGGACTCGTCCCGACCTTCAAGGCAACCGGTCTCAGAAGTAGAAGTGGCTCCTTCCCCCCCTTGACAAGAGGAGCCCCCACCTCCACCTGTTCCTTCTAGTGTGGAAGGCGGGCCTTCCTAACCTACTGTGAGGACCCTGTCTCGAGGCACCCAGGTCAATATTCATTCCTTAGAGAGGAACCGATCAGTTGGGGAGAACCCGGGCTTGGCCAAGGTTCTGGGAGCTTCCATCTGCCTCCAGGAGGATCGGAACAGGCTGATCCCGAGTAGTATTGATGATCTCTTGGCCCAGACGATGAGTTTGAGTGTAGAGAGCCTGGTGAACCAACATATAATCAAGGAAAAAGCTCGTCTTCTGAGGCAAGAAATTCTAAAAGCGATCCAGGACGCAGCTTCTGCCCAAGCCCAACTTTCATCCGCCCATGACTACATTGCTGAAATTGAGGGTCGGATGAAATCCTATGAGGATAAGTTGGCCGATCAAGCTCGTGAACTTGAGGAAGCTTGGGCCCTTCGAACTGCTGACATTGCTCGCCTTACCAAAGAGATCAGAGCGAAAGAAGAAGAGGCTGTAACGAGGGAAGCTGGTGACTATGTGAATGCCCACAGCGATCTTCTGGCTGAGCTTAAGAGGCGTTACCCCGGGGAAGACTTATCGTGGATGGTGGATCTGGCTCCTCAAGACGAAGAGGAGAGCGAGGAGGAAACCAAAGGAGAGAGAGAGACTGAGCGAAATGTAGAACAGGCTGGGGGTGATCCTCCAGCCGAATGACTTGTATCTTATTTTGATATGAAATGAAATCCCTTTTGTTCAATTTCTTGATGAGCTCGGAAAGTATCCAAATTGCATGAATGCTTGATTGCTTAAACGTATTGGGACATCAGACTTAACAGCGATTATTAATCTAAGTATAAGAGGTCGGAAGAATATTGTAACCATGAGATCGGCCTGAGCTGAGACCAAACAACGGATAGAACTTTAGATCATTAAAATTGGAAAATTGATTTGAACACTTAAGATTGGAAACACCATTAAGTCAGGCTGAAACCTTAACTTTATTAAACGATTATCACAATATTTATAAAGGAGAGATCGGAAATAAGACTGGATGGCGCGGAGACTTGATGTTGGTTTGATTTCCTTTGACGAGAGATCGAAAATGTGAATGACATGGGGACCTGATATTGGTGTGATCTCGTTAGTTGAGAGATCGGAAAACATTCGACTAGATGCGGGATCGGTTCATTTCCTAATCAAGTTACTTGCAACCGAGGAATGTCAGTTGAGGGTCGATTTTCAAAGTTTATTGACTTCGGTGATTGGCCAAAATATGGTGTCGACAACCATGTCTCACTGGTAACAATCCTCTCTTGGAATCAAGTATGTTAAACCTCTTTAACACCTTTTCCAAGTATAGACTTTGGGATAAACCAATTATTCTTTTCGCTCTATCTCTATAAATGTGAATCCCAAAAATATAGGTTGCCTCTCCTAAGTCTTTCATGGAGAATGTATTTGACAACCATACCTTTACAGCTATTAACATACCTGTGTCATTACCCATCAACAAAATGTCATCCACATATAAGCTAAGGAAAGTGACAGCACTATCACTAACCTTCTTATATACACATGGCTCATCCTCATTTTTGATAAAACCAAATGACTTGATGGCTTCATCAAAACGGAACTCCTCGAAGCTTATTTCAACCCATAAATGGATCGCTTTAGCTTGCATACTATGGAACCATCTTGGGATTCAAAACCTCTAGGCTGTTCCATGAAAATGTTTTCTTCAATGTATCCATTGAGAAAAGTTGTTTTGACATCAATTTGCCAAATCTCATAATCATAATATGCAGCTATTGCTAATAGAATCCTAATTGATTTAAGCATGGCAACAAGCGAGAAAGTCTCCTCATAGTCGATTCCTTGCCTTTGGCAAAACCCTTTCGCTACTAGCCTTGCTTTATAGGTCTCTACCTTTCCATCAGAACCAATTTTCTTCTTGAAAATACATTTGTTCCCTATAGTTACAATACCTTCAGGTGGGTCAACAAGATCCCAAACTTGATTCTTATACATGGAATCAATCTCGAATTTCATAGCATTATGGAATCAATCTTGAATTTTATAGCATTAATCTATTTTGAAGAGTCTATATCTGATATAGCTTCTTCATAGGTAAGTGGATCATCTACATGATATACTTCTTCATGAGTAGACAACTCTTGTTCTTCTTCATGAAGGAAACCATATCTCATTGGTGGGTGAGATATCCTGGTTGATCTGTGAGGAACAGCTGTAGATGTTTCATCAATAGGTGTTGGTTGACTAGATGGATCTATATCCATCTGATCTGTTGGCTGGTCAGAATTCTCCAATTCTAACTCTATTTGCCTTCCTTTGCCTCTTTTTTTAACAAACTGTTGTTCAAGAAATGTGGCATCTCTACTTACCACAACCTTTTGTGATGTAGGTAAATAAAAATAATATCCAAAACTCTCTTTTGGATATCCAACAAATCGACCTTTTTCTGATCTGGTTTTCAATTTATCAGTGTTCAGCTTTTTGATATAAGCTGGATAACCCCAAATCTTAAGATGCTTAAGACTTGGTTTTCTTCCATGCCATATCTCATAAGGTGTGGAAGATACTGATTTTGATGGAATCCTATTCAGAATATGCAAAGCTGATTCTAATGCAAATCCCCAAAAGGAGATTGGTATATCAATATAGCTCATCATACTACATACCTTATCTAATAGGGTACGATTTCTCCTTTCAGATACACCATTCAGCTATGGTGTTCCTGGAGGAGTCAGCTGGGAAACAATGCCATACTCTTTCAAGTATTCATCAAATTCAGTACTCAAGTATTCACCTCCACGATCTGATCGAAGAGCTTTAATACTTTTTCCTGTTTGATTTTCTACTTTAGATTTAAATTGTTTGAACTTTTCAAAGGATTAATGTTTGTATTTCATCAAATACAAATACCCAAACTTTGATTTATCATCAGTAAAGGTAATAAAGTAATGAAAATCACCTCTAGCCATTTCTTTAAATGGACCGCATACATCACTATGTATTAGCTCTAAAATATTTTTAGGTCTTACCCTTGTCCAACAAAGGGTGATCTGGTCATTTTGCCCTGAAGGTAGGATTCACAAGTTGGAATAGGTTTAGAACCCAATGAGGATAGAATCCCCATTTTCTCAAGTTTTGCAATCCTATCTTCTGCAACATGACCTAATCTTAAGTGATAAATATATTTTGAACTTGAGTTAATTTTCACCATGGCATTGCATTCTTTTAGATTGCTTGCATTCATTTTGTGTTTATCATTATTATCCAAATAATAAAGACCATTATGCATATAACCCGAGCTAACATATTTATTTCCAAAATAAATATTACAAACATCATTTGTGAACTGAAATTCATAGCCATTTCTAGTCAAACTAGATATAGAAATGATGTTCTTAAAAGCATCAGGTACATATAAGATATTATTCAAACACAAAACATGTTCAAACATGTAAAAAGATTTAGATCCTATGGCTAAAGCTTCAACAGTTGAGCCATCACCAATCCGAAGTCTAACATCTCGAGAATGCAAACTGCTACTGTTTGCTAGTTCCTGCATATCATAAGAAATGTGAGAACTGGCACCAGTATCTAAAACCCAAGCTGTAGATGAACTATGAGTATCATCAGAATCTAAATAACAAGATATGGACATACCTTCCGAAGGTGTATCCTTCTTGTCCTTCAGAGAAGCAAAATATCTTGGGCAGTTACTTTTCCAATGCCCATCCTGTTGGCAGTGGAAACACTTTCCTTTGCCTCCATCAGCTTTGGTCTTCCCTTTCTGTTTAGCTATCTTCTTGGAAGGACTAGGAATTTGAGGTTTCTTTTTCTTATTGCCTTTCTTCTTGTTGGACTTTCCAGCAGAAGAAGATGCAATCAAAGCTACCTCTTTTTCTTTATTGCCTGGCATATTCTTTTGGGCAATAACCAGCATGTTAAGTAAACCAGCCAAGGTGTATTCCTGCTTAGTCATATGGAAATTTGTCACAAAATTCCCAAATGACTCAGGAAGGGACTGAAGGATCAAATCCGTCTGTAGTTGGAAATCCATGTGAAAGTCAAGATGTTCCAACTGCTCAATCGGCCGAATCATCTTGTGGATATGATCCCCAATATTCTGTCCCTCAGGCATCCTCATGCGAAATAGCTGCCTAGATATCTCATACCTGGCGTTCCTGCTATGTTCACCGTATAACTCTTATAGGTGAAGGAGGATCTCACTTGCATATTGCATGTTCTTATGTTGCTTTTGTAACTCATTACTCATAAAAGCAAGCATGTAACACTTGGCTCTCATATCATGCTCCTTCCACTTGTCCAAAGTTTCATGTTCCTCTTGAGTGGCCTCTAGAGGTAAGGGACCCGGAACCTATGAGTCTATAACATATCCTATATGTTCAAGGTTCAGGACAAGTTTCAAATTTCTTAGCCAATCAAAAAGATTAGGTCCTGTCAACCTATTGTGATCAAGTATGCTCACAAGGATATTGGATGGTGGTAGTTGTGGTGTGCTCATTATTATCAGAAAATTAACTGCAGAAAATAACCAGATTAATTAGTAAATGTATCATGTATTTAATCAAAATGATTATGGTCTTTTAATCAAATTGGTTCTCCCACTAACTTAGCGAATCATACACTTCCAAAGTAGAAAATGGAAATCCTAGTTGGATGGATTTCTAGTGGGTGATTGAATTCTTACAGTCTTATTGATCATCCTCAGGCACATCCATTATTGGAATTACAATAAACTGTAAGTGAGCAACTCCTTGCCCATCACATCTCATGTGAGGTTCAATCATTTACCTAGCCCCTAATGCTCAAAATCTCAGGCACATCCATTATTGACTTATCTTGCATTAGTTAAGTTGATCCCATTGAGCCAGTAAACATGTAAATAATTTTAATGTCCTCAGGCACATCCATTATTGACCTCCAAACCATTTACATATTTACAACATCTCATGCTTAACAATTATCTTTAAGAAAATCTCTTAAATTAATTGCATCATATGTAAGTATTTAAAATTTCTTAAAATAATTGCCTTAATGGAGGGCCCATGATATAATTACCTTTAATTATACCATTTCCAACTTAATCATTTGTTTGGAAAATTTTGTGGTCGGCTTAATTACTATTATGGTATCACTTTGCACATTATCCAATTAACATGCATATATCATATACTTGCATACATTCCCATATCTCATGCATTCATGAATAAATATATAAATATGGTATGATCATGGACTTTCTAAGGAATTCAATTCTGAGCCACCAAGAATTGAATCAGGGCATTCCTAGGTGCATTTCATTCATTCATATTATAAGAGTTGCTGAAAGAGTACATAATCAATACTTGATCTTGAATTCCTCCCACTGGTCCTACCAATGCTCTTGACCTCCTTGACCTTCTTGCAATCCATTACATTGTAATCCTTGGCATACCAAGACGAATTTACAAGAACCAAATAAATGAAATTACAACCCAAAAATATTACAACCTTTAAAATACATGCCACTAAAATAAATTAATTAATTTACAACCCAAAGAAACATAAAAGAAATAAATCCAATCACATTGGTCTTTTATTGTCCATGATCATCCATCATGCATATCACTATTTAACAATTAAATAAAACATATATACTAAAATTAAATTGAATATCTCATATTCAACTTAAAAATCCATATTTGAATCTCATTCAAACAAATTTAAAAATTCAGATTTGAATCACATTCAAACAAATTTAAAAATTCATATTTGAATCACATTTAAACAAATTTAAAAATTCAGATTTGAATCATATTCAAACAAATTTTATTGTGTGATTATAATTCTAATTAAACAATTTAATTAGACATAGACATAATTATGGGCATCAAAGCATACAACAATTGCACAATTGAAGTCCATACCACGTGCACCATTGAGGTGCTCTTGAATCCGCCACCTATGGTGACTCCACCATGTGTGCCGCCACACATGGACATCCAACCAGCAATGATCAATCAAATTTTTTTCTCAAATCACACAATTAAATTTCATATTAAATAATCTAAATGGCAAATATAATGGCTCTGATACCAGTTGAAGGAGCGAAAGCATGAAAATTATTAGATTAGAACATTGAATTCAAAATTTTTCTTCTAGGGTCTCATGCGTCATGCAAGATTCATTATTTTCCTAATTGATTTCAATGTTCAATTGTATATTAAAACTCTTTTAATATGTATTAGGATCTACATGTGCCATTTAAGATTTTAGAATTAATAAATTAATTCATTAGAACCCTAGATTAATTCAAGAACATGTGCACTAACCTTTTGATGCACTATAGATGTGTTTGGTACCTTTGTAAAGCACCTAGGACCCCAGATGTTGTCCCTCTAGCTTGTCCACACCAAGATCACTAATGGAAGCCCCTTAAACAGCTTCTCAAGCCTTTACAACTAATTAGAAAATAGGGATTTGCCTTTAGGGAGGTTATAGATGTATATTGGACACTAGAAACAATTTCCTGCAATTTTAATTCAAGAGAATATGGGCAACTCCCTTTGAATTGATGAGAGATCAAGAAGAAGAGAGGAAGAGAGCCTCTTGGGTGGTGGCACCTTTGAGAGAAAAATCAGATTATTATTTCATTCTTTCATAACATCACATTATATAATTAGGTCATCACTTAAAACTCTTGCCACATGTCATCTTCTGATTGCACCTTAATTTTAATTGACCTAATCACATTAAGCAAAGAGTCAAAGCTAGGTTTAATCTTGACTTTGATCATCATGCATGATAGGAAGACAAATGACAAACTATGATGCCATGTGTCACTGTAACACCCTCCCGATAACCACTCCGTACATCCTACTGTTCCGGTGACCGGTGTCGGTCCGGACAGCTAGAACGTCCGAAAAAATATTTAAACTAAAGTGAGGAACCATAATTACCTCAAATATTAATGAGAAAAATTTAGTAAAAAAATTTTAGAAATAAAATATAATCAAGTTAAACGAGCCGGTGCCCTAGTGATGGGTAACCGGAGGGAAGTTGCGGTTCTCGCAACGAGGAGCCCTAGACCCGGGGGAAAAATTATAAAATAATTTTTGGGACTTCAGAGAAGGGTAATTGAGGTTCCCATGGTATTAGAATGCCAAGAAAATACCTAGAAAAATTTTTCAATCGGTACAGACGATTTTGACCCGTTAAGCCAAACGGAGGGCATTTTGGTCATTTCGCCTTCAGAGGTGATTTTTGGCCGACTTGTCCAGTTAAGTAAATAATTATTATGACTCAAAATATGAATAAATATTGCTAAAAATTAAATTGAAATGTGGTAGAAAAGAAAAGCAAAGAAAAATCAAAATAATGCAAATAATGACATCACATGATGTCATTTATAAATTACCAACCAATCACAAGCTAATAAGCTTTCTTAAATACTTAAAAGAGACAAATTAAAGACCAAAAACCAGCAGCCAAAAACGTAGAGAGAGGAAGGAGAGGGTTTCCACCATAGCCACCTCCATGAAAGCTCTTTCAAGCTTTAAATTCCATGCTTCCTCACCCTAAAACCCTAGAAGCTCTTCACTAAAATTTGCCCTAGCACCTTGCTAAAGCTTTTGGCAGCCAAGAAGGACAAAGAAAGTGAGGTTTAGGGGCTTGGAAAATTCTGCCACTTGAGGTTAGTGCACATATATACTCAAATCACCTTTATTCCATGTTAAAGCCTTAAAGTGAGCAAGAATTGGTAACTTAAGTGAATGAAATTTATACTTATGCATGCCTTCAATTTCGGCAGCCCTAAGAAGAAACAATAAGGGAGTGTTTTGATGGTTTTAATGGACTTAGCATGAATTGGAAATTATGTTTAAACTATATATCTACATAGATGTTGAACTAGTGTGTTAAACAAGGTTTATGAGTAAATTTAGTTGGACATTAGGGTTTGGAAAGGTGAAAATGTGATTTGGTTTATTAAACTGTTAAAGTACATCCTAATGGTCAATTAGTGACCATTTTAGGTAGGTTGACCCTAATTAGAACTGAAAAATAGGATGGTAAAGTGAAGGTGAAATCTGCCTATGGATTAAGAAAGATAGGACTGAAAATTCAGTCCCTTTGCACAGCCATAACTTGGGCTGTGTTAGTCCAATTGGTGTTTGGCCAATTGGACATGAAACTAGGCTTATAATGGCACATTTTTGCTGAAGAAACCATGCCCAAAAGACCAAAGCAAGAGGACCAAAACTTGGCCCCAATCCGGATACCCTGACCGAATTCAGACTGACCAAATGAACAAGAATCGCTCATTTGGCCATAACTCACTGTAGATTTGGTCAATTGGCCTGAAATTTTTACAGCAACAATTAAGACATAGACAAACAACTTTTATGAAGGAACCTACCCCAAATTATGGCCAGAACCCATCCAACCAAGTGACTCTAGTTACTATTTATGCACTGTAGATATGGTAATTTTCTGCAGAATGCACATTCGGCCAGCTTGGGTCTTTGGACCATATCTAGAGCTACAAAACTCCAAATGGAGTGATTCAAAAAAGGAAATTCAACTAGACAAAATAAGGAACAACTTTCATGTTTTACATTTCTTCAAATTCCCACAGTAACAGTGTCCAATGGAACAGTGAAGTTGACTCACCAAAACTGAAAATTTTGCTTGTGTTGAGTTACACTTTGGAATGGTATTAACACTTAATGCCAACAAGTTTTAAACACCAAATGTGGTATGTTGGGAGTGCCAAAGTCAATGTACACATTTTTATTTTAAAAGTCAACATTTTTGTTGACCAATGAGGTGAATAGTGACACCAAAACTAAAAATTGGCAATTTTGCCAAAATGACCTAAGCTTTGAGAAAGTGACCAAAACTAACAAGTTTTAAATGCAAAATGGGGTACATTGGGAGTGTTAAAACCAATGCACCTATGTTTTATGCAAAAGTCAACATTTTAGTTGACTAATGAAATTAATAGTGACATGAAAACTTGAAATTCAAAAATTGTGAAACTAAAAAAAAATGCAAAATGCCCTAGTAGGCCTAATGTGATTGGTTTGGATAGTTTGGCATGCCAATAGGGTATTGTTTTAGCAGTACTGCGAAAGGAAAGGCTTTATGCCTGTATTCATGGCTTTATGCCCGTATTCATGGCTTTTATGCCCGTATTCATGGCTTTTATGCCGATTATGTGATATCATGGCTTTTTAGCCATACCGATCGTGATACGTGGTTGACGTTCTGCGTCCTATGGTATGACGGCCCGAGGCACCGCGGTGTCCAGTGCCAACGACCCGTTATCCAGTCCAGTCGTCCAGTATAGGTTACTTGGGCATGGAAAAGTATAACTGTAAATTGAACTGATTGTTAAAGAAAATACGAAAATTAAATATCAGGAATGATTACGATAGAATACAAAGAAACTCAGATCATGAAGAAAATAATTAACAAAATATATGAAGAAGTTAATATCATAAAACGTAATTAGCCCTCGACTAAACATTAAGTTGGTAATTATTCAGTTCTTATGAACACAATGGCTAAGAAATTATGATTTTTTTATTGGCATATTATTTCTTTCTATTTTATTATTTGCACCACTAAGCTTTATGCTTAGCGCGTCGCTCTTGCAACGCGTAGGTACTGAAGATACTGATCGAGAGCCAGGAGACCACAGATTGGGTGAGTCCATCCTGCAGTTCTGCATAGTATCCGTGTCACCTCACCATCCACAGTGCATTGGTAGGACACTAGGTGTCATTTTGGTATTTTGTAATTGATTTTATTTTCTCATGTGTAAATGAACTTATGTAATGTATTTTGATATTCATGTAAATAATGGAAATTGTATTTGCGAATGGAAAAGTGAATGTCTATTTATGACTTGTACATGATTATCAAATGGGTTGAATGATTGAGAAATGAATGGTTGAAAGATATTGAGATTTTGATAAATGGAGTTGAGATGATTGAATATGATCATAGGAAGTGTTTTTCACAGGTTCTGAAAAACGGTTTTCTCCATTTTTAGCCGGTACGCTGCCGGATTTTCTTTAAAAATTTTCGGAACCTCAAATAAATAATAATTTCGATGGCTTAAAATAAATTATATTTCATAAATTATATTTAAAACTATGATAAAAAAATTAATTAAGGTAAAATAGAGTGTACCGGTACACCGTGTGACATAACTTACTCGGGTATACTGTACACGGGTAAGGGGTGTCACAGTCACCATCTCATGGAGCCACATGTCACCTTGTGAAATGACCAAATTACCCTTGTGTAGTAATTTTGAGTTCTCAACCCAAAATAATTATTTCTCCTCTTCTAATCAATTTATATCAAACATAAATTAATTAATTAATCTCTATTAATTAATTTTTCATAATTAAATTCATATTTAAACACTTTAAATATAAATTTAACTTATACTATACATTCAATAACCTTGATTTGGTTTCAAGTCATGCTAGGGACTTTGCAATCTAATTGCAAACCAAACCTATTTAATTAATCAATTAAAATTTTTAACTAATTAATTAAATCACATTTAACTTGGTGATTACTTGTGTATGTGTGTGACTCACTAGGCTCATCATTAATTGACAATGAGATATGATATTAACTCTTAATATCATCAGAACTCTTTCTTACCATAAATGATTTCTCTAAGTCATTTTAGGCATCTCATAGACCATGGTTAACACCTAGCATAGCATGCCATGGCCACCCAATCAGTAATAAGGAATACCTTAAATAAACCTTTTATCATATGTTACCATGCACTAGAATCTCTTTGTTACAAAATCCCAATTCGAGCTGGAGTCATGGTTTATGTCAAACCCCATTTGCTATGAATATTATGTTCTTTTTTAATTCTAATTCTTGATTAAAAAGATTTTCTCATCAGAAACTCTTTTCTGATTAAATCTGTCTGTCCTGGCTAGGAACTTGAAACATCAAGAATAATTAAATGAACATAGGATTTTATCCCTATTTACTTAGGGTAACAGATTCCATCTTGATCAATACCTATCTCCATATAAAACTAGTAGGAGCTAACATATGCCCATATAACCATACACAGTATAAGTATGAAAGCGGTATCAAACTCAAACCACCTATATACAAGATAATTGTGTTATCTCAGGTCTAAAGATTATATGTACTGATATGATTTATGACAATGCATTGACAAGAGTAAACTCCACGTGCTTATCATAAGTGTCACTGGTTCGGCCTACTTATAATGCATAAGTGCCTATCATATTTGTTATATGGCATGGGACTCACCATTCCATCTTATTTACATCTCATATAAATAACTTGGGAAAAAACATGATTACAGTCTTTCTGGATAAGTCATGTTTTTATTGTGAAGTATCCTCGATTGTGAACTAATTTATTATACTTTGTGCTAGAAATACTATCACTCATATTCTTAACAACTTAAGAATAGAATTTCTAACAAAATATCAATGGACCTTTTCTATTATACATAAATATATTACGTAAATGGAAAAGTGAAAATGCCTTTTTATTAATAAAACATATACAAAATACATACTAAATAATATACTTTAGGGCATACTACTAACAAACAAGTCCTTAGAAGAATTCCAAGCCCGGTGTCTTATGAAGAAATTCTAACAATAGGTTCTCAACGGTCTTCCTCAAAAGATCCGAGAAAAAATTCCACAAAACATCATCCAGTCCAAAATGAAAGAACAACTGGATCTATTTCAAAACTGTCTCAATTTTACAAAACACAATCAGCAAAATCACAACGGATGGTCATGGGAATGGGACTACTATTCAAGACTTCATTTTTATTGCACTCAGGAACGTCCTAATCGGATTTCTATTACCTATCCAAATTGTGAACACAGCTTTGATTTCAGTATCCCTCACTTCACAGTAACCTGGCTAATAGGAATCCGATATCTTGATCCAAAATAGCTATTCAGGTGGAGAATGCTAGCTGAAATTCGAGTTACAAAATCTGATTGTGAAGAGTCCAGGTTTTTAGGAAACAGAGTCCTCCAAGAAGTAAGAAGACTATTGTTCTCTTAAAAACCAGTTAATTTACAAATAATTTCAATATCTCTAGAAGTACTAGCAAATGGAGAGCTACAACAAGCAATCTATTACTTTTATCTGCATAAAAAAATTTTGTCTCTCTATCATCCTCCAAAGTGGCCATGCAAATATGAAGACCATCTTACTCAGCTTAATAAATGGTGAGCAAGGATAGTTGTTAACAATTGGCAAAGATATCGCTATCCAGAATACATACCAATTCATACAGATACATATTCATGGATATTTATTCATTACGAACACTTGCCAGGTCCACAACCTTTTCCTATTAAAACACAGCATGAAAACTATATAATTCAATATGAAAATGATGATGACTTCCCATTCGACTTGTTAGAAGATGAGATGAGTGAAGACAATGAGACATTGCACAATTTACAAAACATGATGGAGGGGTAAGAAGGGGTGGTCCCAGCTCCACTCGAATTAAAAAAAAAAGTATGAAAAAGACCGGTAAAAGAAATTTCTAGCGGCAAAACTATCCATTTCACTCATCATTTTCCTTTACTTTTCTTTGGTTTAATTTTCTATTTTTGTACTATTCTTTTTACTTTTTGTTTTATTTTATCTTTCAAAACCCGATAGGATACTGTTCACCTGTCATCTTTTGTACTATTCATTTGTGAAGGAGACAAGAACCACTGTTCACACATAAAGAAAGTAAGTGGCAGACACTATTCAAAACCTTTCAAAATTACAAAGAATGCCATCCGCTACTTCTATTTAAGGAGGCTCTCATTCCATCTATTAGTAGTATGCCCAAGAGCATATTATTTTGTATATATCTTATACATATTTTATTAATAAAAGGCAATTTTACTTTTCCGTTTACATAATGTATTTATATGTAATAGAAAAGGTCCATTGATATTTTATTAGAAATTCTATTCTTAAGTTGTTAAGAATATGAGTGACAATATTTTTAGCACAAAGTATCATAAATTGGTTCACAATCGAGGATACTTCACACTGGACATGACTTATCCAGAAAGATTATAATCATGTTTGTTCCCAACGTATTTATATGAGATATAAATAAGAAGGAGTGGTGAGTCTCATGCCACATAACAAACATGATAGGCACTAATACATGATAAGTAGGCCGAACCAGTGATGCTTATGACAAGCACAAGGAGTTTACTCTTGTCAATGCATTTTCATATATCATATCAGTGCATATAATCTTTAAACCTGAGATAATACAGTTATCTTGTATATAGGTGGTTTGATTTTGATACTGCTTTCATACTTGTACTGTGTATGGGTATATGGGTATGTGTTGGCTCCTACTAGTTATATACGGAGATAGGTGTTGATCAAGATGGAATCTGTTACCCTAAGTAAATAGGGATAAAATCTTATGTTCATTTAATTATTCTTAATGTTTCATGTTCCTGGCCAGGACAGATAGATTTAGTCAGAAAAGAATTTCTGACAAGAAAATCTAATTAATCAAGAACTAGAATTAAAAGAGAACATAATGTTCATAGCAAATGGGGTTTGACATTAACCATGACTCCAGCTCGAATTGAGATTTTGTAACAGAGAGATTCTAGTGCATGGTAACATATGATTATAGGTTCATTTAAGGTATTTCTTGTTACTGATTGGGTGGCCATGGCACGCTATGCTAGGTGTCAACCATGGTCTATGAGATGCCTAAAATGATTTAGAGAAATCATTTATGGTAAGAAAGAGTTCTGATGATATTAAGAGTTAATATCATATCTCATTACCAATTAGTGATGAGCCTAGTGAGTCACACACATACACAAGTTAATCACCAAGAAGAATGTGATTTAATTGATTAATTAAAGAGTTTAATTGATTAATTAAATATGTTTGTTTTGCAATGAGATTGCAAAGTCCCTAGTCTGGCTTGAAACTAAATCTAGGTTATTGGATGTATAGTAAAAGTTAAATTTATATTTAAAGTGTTTAAATATGAATTTAATTATGAAAAATTAATTAATGGAGATTAATTAATTAATTTATATTTAATATAAATTGAGTAAAAGAGGAGAAATAATGATTTTAGGTTGAGAACTCAAAATTAAAACATAAGGGTAATTTGGTCATTTCACATGGTGACATGTGGTACCATATAAGCTTGCCATTTGTCTTCCTATAATGTAAGATGATCAAAGTCAAGATTAAGTCTAGCTTTGACACTTGGCTTAATGTGATTAAGTTAATTAAAAGTAAGATGCAATGTGGTGGTGACATGTGGCAAAGGGTTTAAGTGATTATTTAACCTAATTATAAAAGGGAAAAGAAAGAAGAAACAAAACACTCTCTCTTTCTCTCATGTGTGATGGCACAAAGGGTTCTTCATCTCCTCTCTTCTTTTCTCACTTGATTCAAAGAAAAATCCCTTGGTTTTTTTGAATTAAAATTGCTAGGAATTGTTTCTAGTATCCTATACGCACATATAACCTCTCTAAAAGTAAAACCTCAAATTATAATTGGTTGGCAAAGGCTTAAGAAGCAAATTGAGGGCTGCCATTGGTGATCTTAGTGTGGACAAGCTAGAGGGACAACACTTGGGGTCCTAGGAGCTTCCTAAAGGTGTCAATTGCATCCATAGTGCATCAAAGAGGTTAGTGCCCAAATTACTCTTTCAAATTAGGGTTTAATTGAATTAATTTGTTAATTCACAATCTTGAATGACAAATGAAGATCCTAATACATATTAAAAGTGTTTTAATATGCAATTGAGCATTGAAATTAATTAGGCACATAAGAGATGTGGCATGATGCATGAAATTCTAGAAGAAAAATTTTGAAATTTAATACTCTAATGCACCAATTACCATGCTTCTGCTCCTTCAATTGGTATCAGAGCCACTATATTTGCCATTAGGATTGAATATGAGGTTTAATTGTGTGATTGGATCAAATTTGGATTGATCTAAAGCTGTTTGGGTGTCATATGTGTGGCGGCATAGAGGTGATGGTCCTCATGTGTGCGGCTTGAATGTGTTGCACACCCCAAGGATGCGATTTGTTTTGGGCTTGGGTTTTTGGGATTCTTTATGCAATTTTTGTATATCTTAAGGCTCATAATTAGGCCCATACCTAATTAAATTATTTAATTAGGAATTTTAATCACACAATTAATTATTAAAAAATGTTTTCAAGGTATTAAATTTGGAAAGGGTTTCTAAATTTAAATTTGTTTGAATGAGATTTAAATCTGAATTTTTTGATTGAATATGTGATATTCAATTTAATTTTTTTAGTATGTATATTTTATTTAATTATTAAATTTTAATATGCATGATGGATGATCATGGACAATAAAAGACCAATGTGATTTAATTTATTTCTTTTATTTTTCTATGGGTTGTAAAATAATTAATTTTTTTTGTGGCATGTATTATAAATGTTGTAATAATTTGAGTTGTAATTTCATTTATTTGAGGACTTTAAAGTCCATATTCTTGTAAATTTACCTTGGTGTACCAAGGATTACAATGTAATTGGATTGCAAGAAGATCAAGAAGGTCAAGAGTATTGGTGGGACCTGTGGGAGGAAATCAAGATCAAGTGTTGATTATGTACTCCTTCAGCAACTCTTGTAAAATGAATGAATGAAATGCACCTAGGAATGCCCTGATTCAATTCTTGGTTGCTTAAAATTAAATCCCTTAGAAAGTCCATGATCATACCATATCATTTGTTTATCCATGTATGCATGAGATGTATGGGAATGTATGCAAGTATATGATATATGCATACTAATTGGATAATGTGCAAAGTGAGACCATAATAGTAATTAAGCTGACCACTAAATCTTCCAAACAAATGATTAAGTTGGAAATGGTATAATTAAAGTAATTATATCATGGCCCTCCATTGAGGCAATTATTTTAAGATATTTTAAATACTTGCATGTGATGCATTTATTTAAGAGATTTTCTTAAGAATAATTGTTAAGCATGAGATATTGTAAATATGTAAATAGTTAATGGCCAATAATGGATGTGCTCGAGGACATTAAATTTATTTGCATGTTTACTAGCTCAATGAGATCAACTTAACTAATGCAAGATAAATCAATAATGGATGTGCCTGAGATTTTGAGCATTAGGGGCTAGATAAATAATTGAACCTCATATGAGGTGTGATGGGTAAGGAGTTGCTCACTTGTAGTTTATTGTAATTCCAATAATGGATGTGCTTGAGGATGATCAATAAGACTATAAGAATTCAATCACCCACTAGAAATCCATCCAACTAGAATTTCCATTTCCTACTTTGGAAGTGTAGGATTCGCCAAGTTAGTGGAAGGACCAATTTGATTAAAAGACCATAATTCTTTTGGTTAATTACTTGATATATTTACTAATTAATCTAGTTATTTTCTGCAGTTAATTTTTTTGATAATAATGAGCACACAACAACCACCACCATCCAATATCCTTGCGAGCATACTTAATCACAATAGGTTGACATGACCTAATCTTTCT
The DNA here is from genome assembly GCF_030052815.1 of Hevea brasiliensis. Classification (NCBI taxonomy): domain Eukaryota; kingdom Viridiplantae; phylum Streptophyta; class Magnoliopsida; order Malpighiales; family Euphorbiaceae; genus Hevea; species Hevea brasiliensis. Next base: position 20,289,932 of record NC_079506.1, read on the forward strand.
AATTGGCTAAGAAATTTAAAACTTGTCTTGAACCTAGAACATATTGGATATGTTCTAGACTCAAAGGTTCCTGGTCCCTTACCTCCAGAGGCCACTCAAGAGGAACATGACACTTTGGACAAGTGGAAGGAGCATGATATGAGAGCCAAATGTTACATGTTTGCTTCTATGAGTAATGAGTTACAGAAACAGCATGAAAATATACAAAATGCAAGTGAGATCCTCCTTCACCTGCAAGAGTTATATGGTAAGCACAGCAGGAATGCTAGGTATGAGATATCTAGACAGCTATTTCGCATGGGGATGTCCGAGGGACAGAATGTAAGAGATCATATCCACAAGATGATTCAGCTTATTGAGTAGCTGGAACATCTTGACTTTCACATGGATTTCCAACTGTCGAAGGATTTGATCCTTCAGTCCCTGCCTGAGTCTTTTGGGAATTTTGTGATAAATTTCCATATGACAAAGCAAGAGTATACTTTGACTGGGTTGCTTAACATGTTGGTTATTGCCCAAAAGAATATGCAGGGCAATAAAGGAAAAGAGGTGGCTTTGATTATATCTTCTTCTGCTGGAAAGTCCAAAAAGAAGAAGGGCAATAAGAATAAGAAACCTCAAATTCCTAGACCTTCCAAGAAAATAGCCAAACAGAAGGGCAAGACCAAAGCTGACAAAGGCAAGGGAAAGTGTTTCCACTGCTAGAAGGATGGGCACTGGAAAAGGAACTGCTCAGAGTATCTTGTTTCTTTGAAGGACAAGAAGGATAGACCTTCAGAAGGTATGTTTGTATCTTGTTATTTAGATTCTGATGATACTCATAGTTCATCTACAGCTTGGGTTTTAGATACTAGTGCTAGTTCTCACATTACTTATGATATGCAGGAACTAGCAAGTAGTAGCAGCTTGCAGTCACGAGATATTAGACTCTGGGTTGGCAATGGCTCAACTGTTGAAGCTTTAGCCATAGGATCTAAATCTTTATACATGTGTGAACATGTTTTGTATTTAAATAATGTTTTGCATGTACCTGATGCATTTAAGAACATCATTTTTATATCTAGTTTGACTAGAAATGGTTATGAATTTCAATTCACAAATGATGTTTGTAATATTTATTTTGGAAATAAATATGTTGGCTCAAGCTATATGCATGATGGACTTTATTATTTAGATAATAATATTAAATACAGTGCAGTTAGTTGAAAGAGTTCTAAACAGAGTACAACTGCTGATTCCACTATAGAGGCCGAGTACATTGCTGCATCAGATGCTGCAAAAGAGGTTGTTTGGATAAAGAAGTTCATGATAGAACTTGCAGTAGTTCCTTCCATTGAGTCAGCAGTTCCATTCTACTGTGACAACAATGGAGCGATCATACAAACTAAGGAACCTCAATCTCGCCAGATATCCAAACACATAGAAAGGCGCTACCATATTATCAGAGAGATTATTGGGCAAGGCAATGTAGCCATGCAGAAAATAGCATCAGCTGAAAATCCAGCTGATCCATTCACAAAGCCTATGTCACAAACTCAGTTAGACCGACATCTTGAGAAGATGGGTCTAAGATATTGTAATGAATGGCTCTAGTGTTAGTGGGAGATTGTTAGTAGTATGCCCTAGAGCATATCATTTTATATGTATCTTATATATATTTTATTAATAAAAGGCAATTTCACTTTTCCGTTTACATAATGTATTTATGTGTAATAGAAAAGGTCCATTGATATTTTGTTAGAAATTATATTCTTAAGTTATTAAGAATACAGGTGATAGTATTTCTAGCACAAAGTATCATAAATTGGTTCACAATCGAGGATACTTCACACAGGACATGACTTATCTAGAAATATTGTAATCATGTTTGTTCTCAAGGTATTTATATGAGATATAAATAAGATGGTGTGGTGAGTCTCATGCCACATAACAAACATGATAGGCACTTATACATGATAAGTAGGCCGAACCAATGACGCTTATGACAAGCACATGGAGTTTACTTTTGTCAATGCATTGTCATATATCATATCAGTGCATATAATCTTTAGACCTGAGATAATATAGTTATCTTGTATATAGGTGGTTTGAGTTTGATACTGCTTTTATACTTGTACTGTGTATGGGTATATGGGCATGTGTTGGCTCCTACTAGTTATATATGGAGATAGGTGTTGATCAAGATGGAATCTGTTACCCTAAGTAAATAGGAATAAAATCCTATGTTCATTTAATTGTTCTTGATGTTTAAAGTTTCTGGCCAGGACAGACAGATTTAGTTAGAAAAGAGTTTCTGATAAGAAAATCTAATTAATCAAGAACTGGAATTAAAAGAGAACATAATGTTCATAGCAAATGGGGTTTGACATTAACCATGACTCTAGCTCGAATTGGGATTTTATAACAGAGAGATTCTAGTGCATGGTAACATATGATTATAGGTTCATTTAAGGTATTCCTTATTACTGATTGGGTGGCCATGGCACGCTATGCTAGGTGTCAACCATGGTCTATGAGATGCCTAAAATGATTTAGAGAAATCATTTATGGTAAGAAAGAGTTCTGATGATATTAAGAGTTAATATCATATCTCATTGCCAATTAGTGATAAGCCTAGTGAGTCACACACATACACAAGTTAATCACCAAGAAGAATGTGAATTAATTGATTAATTAAAGAGTTTAATTGATTAATTAAATAATTTTGGTTTGCAATGAGATTGCAAAGTCCCTAGCATGGCTTGAAACCAAATCTAGGTTATTGGATGTATAGTTAAAGTTAAATTTATATTTAAAGTGTTTAAATATAAATTTAATTGTGAGAAATTAATTAATAGAGATTAATTAATTAATTTATATTTGATATATATTGATTACAATAGGAGAAATAATGATTTTGGGTTGAGAACTCAAAATTAAAACATAAGAGTAATTTGGTCATTTCACATGGTGACATATGGTACCATGAGATGGTGACACATGGCACCATATAAGCTTTCCAATTGTATTCCTATCATGTAAGATGATTAAAGTCAAGATTAAGTCTAGCTTTGACACTTGGCTTAATGTGATTAAGTCAATTAAAAATAAGATGCAATGTGGTGATGACATGTGGCAAAGGGTTTATGTGATTATTTGACCTAATTATAAAAGGGAAAAGAAAGAAGAAACAAAACACTCTCTCTTTCTCTCATGTGTGATGGCACAAAGGGTTCTTCATCTCCTCTCTTCTTTTCTCACTTGATTCAAAGAAAAATCCCTTAGTTTCTTTGAATTAAAATTGCTAGGAATTGTTTCTAGTGTCCTATACACACATATAACCTCTCTAAAAGCAAAACCCCAAATTATAATTGGTTGGAAAAGGCTTAAGAGGCAAATTGGGGGCTGCCATTGGTGATCTTAGTGTGGACAAGCTAGAGGGACAACACTTGGGTTCTTAGGAGCTTCCTAAAGGTATCAATTGCATCCATAGTGTATCAAAGAGGTTAGTGCCCAAATTCCTCTTTCAAATTAGGCTTTAATTGAATTAATTTGTTAATTCACAATCTTGAATGGAAAATGAAGATCCTAATACATATTAAAAGTGTTTTAATATGCAATTGAGCATTGACATTAATTAAGCACATAAGAGATGTGGCATGATGCATGAAATCCTATAAGAAAAATTTTGAAATTCAATGCTCCAGTGCACCAATTACCATGCTTCCGCTCCTTCACCATAAATGAGGCACCTCTCTAGCTTGGCATCTTAAAAATCCTCCATCCCTCATCTCTCCTCTACCAAGTTCTCTTACAAAACCAGAGGCGACGAAGGAGCAAGAAGGTCATCCTCTACCAAGAAGATCACCCATCTTGCCTAACCTCTGCCTCTCTATAAAACCTTTGTAATTTCTTTGTAGTAGATACTAGGAAGCTCATGTGCTGAGCAATCTTTATAATACCTACTAGGAATTACGTCTACAAAACCTCTTTGTAAAAAACTTGCAAAAGTTTATAAAATTTCAAAGTAAGTTTCTTTGAAATCTCTTTACAAAATTACAAATACTTATTTCTTTGCATGATTATGGCTAGTTATACCACCTATTCTGCATAAATATATGTATATATATTCATAACGGATTGGCCCTGCCGCCTATTGAATATATGTATATATTTTTTTCATAAATTTAAGTTCATTTCTGTTTATTTCTGTTCTTTCTTTTACTTTTGTTTATTTCTTTGATTATTTATTTATTTTTCAAGATTTAGAGAGTAGTTTCTTTGCTGTTAGTGATTCCGTCTCTCAGTCCGTGGGTGTCGTTGGTATCAAAGCCTAGGGGGGAAGGAGTGTTACCGAGGATAGTGTTCATAGTTGAGGAATTTTTGAGGGTTGATCTATGATCTTGAGGTGAATATCGTAGTGTGGGGTATTCTTTAGGCTGTCAACAGACCTAGGTAGTAAGTCTCATTTTTGAGGCTGTGTGAAAGGCGAGTTAGGGCAGTGAATCCTTTGGTGTTAGCCACTTAACTCAGAAAATCAACCTAAGAAATTTTTTTAAGTATGAATCCTATTTTCTGTAGGACTATTTCTTCCTCAAACTCTTTTACCTCGTCCTCCAAGTCGAGAAGATAGTTAATAGTGAAGAAATTATAATCGAAGATTTTAAAAAATCGATAGATAATTGGGAAATTCCAAGAGTACAAAAGGATCAGATCTATCAGACTTCAAAACTCAATTTTTTCAAAATCGATTTCGCCATCAAAACTGAAGAAAGAGATCTTCAGATTTCAAAACCTTTTAAGACTATTTCTCTTCTGTCTCAAAAATCTTTACAAGAAAATAGGGATAAACAATACAAATACATTCACATAGGTTTAGTTCAAGTAGGAATTAAGCCTCTTACAAAAGAAGGATTGAACACCTCAATCCTAGTAGTTCTTAGGGACACTAGGTTCATAAACTTTCAGTACTTATTGCTTAGCTCAATAGAGTCTAGTCTGTATAATGGACTGATCTCTTTTGATTGCTATCCAAACTTTATTATTTCTTTAAATGACAGTAACATTACAAAATCACTTCTTTTACAATTCAAAACACATAACTACAAAATGATAGATGGGTCTATCCCTCTTACATTGGTTTACAAAATACATTACAAAGCCTGATTTCTGCTTTTGCTACAAAACATAAGTTTCAAAGCAAAAAAGGAGAAACATTACTCTTACAAGTTGATCTTACAAAAGCAAACACTGTAATTCCTAGATCCATTCAATGGAAAGACATAACTTTGCCAAAAGAATAGGTTTTAGAAGGTGCAGTCCAACCAGAATCTTCAAAAATTGTTGAACCAAACATTCAATTGAGGGAAATAACACCCAGTACGAAGATGGAAGAGTTAGCCTTAGCTTTAATAGAAGCTTTAGGACCTCAGATGATTCTTCAACATCTAGTACAATCGACATAAGAAGAGTTTCTCAATTAGCCTCTGTCATAAATTTGCCTGTTACAAAACCAAATTTCATTCAAAGCATCCAGCCTAGGTATTCTACTTTAGATTTACCTAGTTTCTCTAGGTTTTCTACTTCAGAAATACCTAGCTCCACTTTACAAAATATAAATTACTCTATAAATATTCCTCATCCAGTTTATACAAATCTGCAAAATGAATCTGTTCAGGTTGAAGCTCAACCAAGATCAGAACCAACTTCTCTTACTTTTTCAGTCATTACAGAAAATGTTGTAAATGAACTAAATGTGCTTGAAAAAGAATTTGAAGTTGATAGAAAATTTTTGAATGCTGATTTCAATGCTCCCCACAACAATAAAAAGAGATTATGGTTTTTGCAAAATTTCATGGAGTAGAGAAAAGAAATATAAGAAAAATTTATGAATTTTTGTATCAATACAAAGTTCATATTTTATTTTTTGATTGGTTTGAAATATATGCTTCTGAAAACAACGTTTCATATCCATTTTCCTAAACTTCTAAAACTTCCAAAAAGTCCAACAAATCTACAAAATCAACAAACCCAGTTTCTACAAAATCAATAACCCCAGTTTCTGAAGCTTCTCAGATTTCAAAATCTGGCCAACAGAAATTACAAAACAACCAAACTGAGTTCATTGAGGCTATTAAAGCTCAGCTAAGAAGGTTAGATACCAAAAAAATCTATAAACCCTATTACTATCAGAAATAAAACTCCTGAATGCGAAATTTCATATGGTAGAAAAATACAATCTGAACATCCTCTTCTTAGGAAGATAAAAATTTCCCATTTAGACCAATATGTTGAAGCATCCCCTTATAAAAATATAAATGAGGATAGTTTTATGAATATAAAAAATATTATTCAATAGAATAATTTTACAAATGATCATTTGCATACCATAGATAAGTAATTAAAAAAAATTAAACAGGCCCAACAGGGTACAGTTTCCCACATTGAAACTATGTCTAATACAAAATTAAAAAATCCAGTCTTCAAACTTTTCCAAGTCTCCAAAAATAGTCAGAAAGATTTACAAAACAACAATCAATCTGAATTTATAAAAGCCTTAAAAGGCTTTGACTTCTACTCCAGTAACACTTGATACACCTCAACCTTCTCAAAGAAGTATCAATATAATAGAGGAAGATTCAGGTGCTCAAAGCCAAGAAAATCAGTATGTACAAAATGTAGAAATCCAATCTCCAAAAAATTTACAAATCAACAGGCTTTATTGGCTACGGGTAGCATCGCCCATTCCAATAATAGCTCTAGACTTAGGTATAGAAAATAGACCTAAAATCTTAACTTAGTCTAAATTCAATGCCTCTACTGTCTATGAATGGAACATAGATGGTATATCTGAATACAATATCTTGAATTTGCTCTAATAAATGACCATGGCAACAAATGCTTACAAAACCCAAATTGAAACCCCAGATCGAGCTATTGCTGAACTCCTTATTGCATGATTCTCAAAACAGCTCAAAGGATGGTGGGATTATCATCTCACAAACCTACAAAAATATGAGATTCTAGATTCCATACAAACTCAAGAAGATGGTGTGCCTATTCTTGACGAGTTAGGTCAGCCAATCCCAGATGTGATAGTCACCTTGATTGTAACAATTTTCTTACATTTCGTAGGTGATCTGTCACATCTTAAGGATAAAAATGCTGAACTCCTTTCAAACTAGGGTAATACTTAGAAAAGATTCTAATTACACCCTTTTGGAAAGAAAAGTTCATTGCAGGACTTCCAACCCTTTTAGGAGAAAAGGTTAGGAATAAGATTAAGGAAGCATTTAGAAGCCAAATCCCATATAATCAATTAACTTATGGTGAACTCATCAGTCTCACCCAAAAAGAAGGGTTAAAGATTTGTCAAGATTTGAAGTTACAAAAACATTTAAAATGGGAAATGAAGAAAACTCGCTAAGAGTTAGGATCTTTCTGCAAACAATTTGAAATAGAAACAAAAAATCCTACTCCAGATTGTGGAGGAAGTTGTAGCAAAAAACCTTATAAAAAGTCATCCCAAAAATACAAAACCCCTTCAAAACCTAAAAAAGATCCTTATTACAAAAAACATTAAAAAAAGATTAGTAAATCTAGTCCAATATCCAAAACAAATCTCAAAAATTTTACTTGATCTAAGTGTGGTAAAAAAGGCCACACTTCAAACTGTTGCAAGTTAAATAGAAAACTACATGAATTACAACTGGAGGAAGAAGTTATTAATAAGATAACTGCTCTTTTAGTTGAAACTAAAGGTGAATCCATCTTTTCTGAACCCACAGAAGGTGAAGAAGCCTTACAAATTGATGAACTAATTACAAGTTCATCACTTAGTTCAAATTCTAACACAGAAGATGAACAACTTACAAAATTAAAGATAAATGTCCTTTCAAAAGATCAAAAGCTGCTCTGAGAAATTCTTGCACAAGTGGAAGATCCTCAACTGCAAAAACAATTTCTAGATAAACTTTTAAAATCTTTTAAAGAAAAACCAGTACAAAACCCTTCTATTCTGCCTTCTGTTGGTAAAAACACATATGACCTTACGACCATATTAGGTAGAAAAAAGACTCTAAAACAATCAATAATTTCAGTCTAAAGCCTCCAAGAAGAAATAAAAACCATTAAGGTTGAGTTTAAACAGCTTAAAGAAAAATAGGCATAGGACTCAGAAGCAATCCAGCTTCTGCTTTTAAAACAAACCAAAGAAGAATCTGAAGAGGATGAAGAAGATAGTTTGGAAATTCAAAATCATGAAAAAGTTCCAAAAAATTTTCTTTTCATTCTTAATGAGATCACTTTTAGAAAATATTTGATAAAAAAAACAATAGTCTTTTCAAAAAATCTCAAAACTGATACAATTGCCTTATTTGATACAGATGCAGATTCAAATTGTATTAAAGAAGGTATTGTTCCAAAACATTTCCATAAAGAAACAAAAGAAAAATTATCAGCTGCAAATAATTCCAAAATAAAAATCAATTAACAAAATTGAAGCTTCGATAGCTAATTTGAATCTTCTTCTAAAAACTTTATTTATTTTAGTATGAGATATAAATCATAGTGTTATTTTAGGGACGCCATTCATTAATTTGATAACTCTCTATAAAGTAAACTATGATAGTATTTCTTTTAAAACAAGAAACTAAAATCTTATTTTCCCTTTCATTGAAAAACCCAAAACAAAGAATTCGGATATTATAAAAGCTTATTCTATTTATGATAATCAAATAAATGTTTTGGTACAGAAAATAAGATAGAATTTCCAAAAATATATTTGTTTACAAAATGATTTCAAAAATCAATTTCCTAGTTATTACTTGTTCCAAACTAATCTCTGTGAGTTTTTGAAGATGGCAGAATCTTCAAACAGAGGAGATTTGGTCCGCTTTGGACCCATAGTTCTTTCAAAAACTCCTGCTTCGAAATTCAGAATTAATGTAACTAGAACTGCATATACTCCTTCAGAAAGGCACCAATGTTTATTGGATAATCTTTGGACTTTAATACAAAATAAAAGATTGGGAGTAATAACTCTCAAAGCTCTTTGTCTTGAGTTTGAAGAAACCAATAAATATGTGGCTGACCTCATTAACAGAATTAAAAATCATGAGAATCATATTCTAGTAGCTCAATCATTCATTGAGTTTTTACAAAAACAAATTTTCAAAAATACTCATACATCCAGAATTAATCCATTATATCCATACATCTGTTATCAAAATCATCATCTTGAATTACAAAAACAGGTAATTGACGGCCTAGGATCCCCACTAGATTTTAGTGTAAAAATACAAAACTAAAGGGCTGAAGGCCTAGAATCCCCACTGGATTCTAGTGTAAAATTACCATTGGCCCCACTGGTCAATGAGAAAAATTGCCACCATAGTGAAGTCTTTTTTACTTCACCTAGTGCAAACAAGTCCTTAGAAGAATTCCAAGCCTGGTGTCTCATGAAGAAATTCAGATAACATGTCCTCAATGGTCTTTCTCAAGAGATTCGAGAAAAAATCCTATAAAACATCATCCAGTCTAGAATGAAAGAACAGCTGGATCTATTTCAAAACTGTCTCAATTTTACAAAACACAATCAGAAAATCATAACAGATGGTCATGGGAATGGGAGTACTATTCAAGACTTCATTTTCATTGCACTTAGGAACATCCTAACAGGATTCCTATTGCCTATCCAAATTGTGAACACAGCTTAGATTTCTACATCTCTCTCTTCACAGTAGCTTGGATATCAGGAATATAATATCTTGATCCAAAACAGATATTCAGGTGGGGAATGCTAGCTGGAATCCGAGTTATAAATTTTGATTATGAAGAGGCCAGGTTTTTAGGAAATAAAGTCCTCCAAGAAGTAAGAAAACTATTGTTTTCTCAAAAACCAGTTAATATACAAATCATTTCAACACCTCTAGAAGTACTAGCAAATGGAGAGCTACAACAAGCAATCCATTACTTTTATCTGGATACAAAAATTTTGTCTCTCTATCATCCTCCAGAGTGGCCATGCAAACATGAAGACCATCTTACTCAGCTTAACAAATGGTGAGCAAGGACAGTTGTCAATAATTAGCAAAGATATCGCTATCTAGAATATATACCAATTCATACAGGTACATATTCACAAATATTTGTTCATTACGAACCCTTGCCAGGTCCACAACCTTTTCCTATTGAAACTCAACATGAAAACTATATAATTCAATATGAAAATGATGACAACTTCCCATTCGACTCATCAGAAGATGAGATGAGTGAAGACAATGAGACATGGCACAATTTACAAAACATGATGGAAGGGTAAGAAGGGGTGGTCCCAGCTCCTCTCCAATTAAAAAAAAAAGTATGAAAAAGATCGGCAAAAGAAATTTGTGACAGCAAAACTATCCATTTCATTCATCATTTTCCTTTACTTTTCTTTGGTTTAATTTTCTATTTTTGTACTATTCTTTTTACTTTTTATTTTACTTTATCTTTCAAAATCCAATCGGATACTGTTCACCTGTCACCTTTTATACTGTTCACATATGAAGGAGACAAGAACCACTGTTCACAAGTGAAGAAAGCAAGTGGCGGACACTATTCAAACCTTTCAAAATTATAAAGCATGCCATCTGCTACTTCTATTTAAGGAGGCTCTCATTCCATCAAGGAGGCACCTCTCTAGCTTGGCATCTTACAAATCCTCCATCTCACCTCTACCAAGTTCTCTTACAAAACTAGAGGCGACAAAGGAGCAAGAAGGTCATCCTTTACCAAGAAGATCACCCATCCTGCCTAACCTCTACCTCTCTATAAAACCTTTGTAATTTTTTTGAAGTATATACTAGGAAGCTCATGTGCTGAGTAACCTTTGTAATACCTACTAAGAATTACATCTATAAAATCTCTTTGTAAAAAACTTGCAAAAGTTTATAAAATTTCAAAGTAAGTTTCTTTGAAATCTCTTTACAAAATTACAAATATTTATTTCTTTGCATGATTATGGCTGGTTATACCACCTATTCTACATAAATATATGTATACATATTCATAACGGATTGACCCTACCGCCTATTGAATATATGTATATATATTTTTCATACATTTTAGTTCATTTCTGTTTATCTATGTTCTTTCTTTTACTTTTGTTTATTTCTTTGATTATTTATTTATTTTTCAAGATTTAAAGAGTAGTTTCTTTGCTATTAGCGATTCCCCCTCTCGGTCTGTGGGTGTCGTTGGTATCGGAGCCTTAGCTTGGCATTATATACATATATATATATATGTGTGTGAGTATAAAATATTTTAAAATTTTGATTATAATTTATTACTATCTTATTCAAGGTACTAAATTAGTATTTTCATAATAATGATATTTTACTTTATGAATGTTATTTTTACATGTATTATTATTACAATTATTTTAAATTATTATTCGTAATATAGTCTTTATTAACAATAAATTAAAGTTAATTTATTAAATTAAAATAAAAATAATTAAATTTCTTTAGAGTATATTTATTTTTAATATTACTAAATTTTTATTAAATTAAAATATAATAAAAGAATTTTGGACCTAATCGAAAGTATCTAAAAAGTTTAGAGAACAATAGTGTAATTAAAAGTTGAAAAAAAAAACTAGCCTATTGGGAGGAGAGAGAAAACCTTCCTCTCCCCCCCCCCCCCCCCATCTATCAATCTCTCTCACTCTCTCTTTCCTCCTCCCTCTCTACTTTTTCATCCACCCTTGCCGGCTGGAGATTGACAGCGACCACCCCCTAGGAAGCAAGGTGAGGCTCCAGCAACCTAGCAGGACCCATCGACGGTGAGAAAGGCCCATCGAACGGCGAGAAAAGGGGAAAAAGATGCTTGCCAACAGGCGATTTTTGAAGAAGGATTTCAGACCATCTGGTTGTGGTTCCACCTCAAACCACTAGCTTTTTTCTTTTTTTCCTCTAGGCTTTCTTTTTTGACCAACAACACCCATTATGGTGGCTAGAATCACGGGAATCGAGGAGAGAGAAAATGGGTATAGCAGTGGCTTTCCAACTACTTTTCAATGATCTGACCGTTGGATCAGAAATCCAAGACCACCGATGGACTCAAGGCAACGAAATCTTCAAGATGGGACTAGCCCCGTTCCGATCGGACACCATTTAAAAAGGCAATCATCTGACGGTCCAAATTGCTTGGTGAGATTTTCGGACTTTTTCAATTCTAAAAAATTAAAAATAATTTTATGATAATTATTACAATTTTTGGGCTTAATTTAGATGTTATCGGATCGATGATAGCTCACCTACGCCCGAGACCACATTTTCAGCCAGATCCTGCTGCTCGGTGGCTTGTCCTAGAACGTGGCCAATATTATAGTTGATTCCACCATTTTCAGATGTCCCGAACACAATCCAAGCATCGGAATCACTATAGGTAAACTCAAACCCTAAGTTTCCTTAATCACCTAGTATTGAGTTTAGAATAAAAATTCATAAATTATTTATGGGTGATTAGAAAATTATAATTTTTTTTTTTTGCAATAGGGTTATAATCTTGTTAAGGACTACGAGACAAAATTTTAGAATTTTTAGAGCTCGTTTGAGTATTTTTGTAGAATATTAGTTTTAGGGGCTAAAACATAATTTTTCAATTTTGTGATTATAGCCTAATTTGAAGGGCCCAAGAGGGGCCATGTGATGTTGCTAATATGTGGGCTTGAGGCTTGTGATATTAGAAGGGTTATTTGAACTATTTTGCAGATTGGATATATTCTAGGTATAGGAGAAACTATGCCAAAATTTCGATAAGATCTTAGGAATTATTTTGATTTTATAATTTAAATCAATTATTTAATTTTCTCAATCTTTTTGATAGAGGTAGTGTGTATGTTTAGGTGATCAGTGTCGGCCATCTTCTCCTTCTAGCTAAACCAGCTACAGTCTAGTTGATCAATCTGTGAGTAGATATTGATTTTACTTATAATTTCAATATTATTATGTATTCAAGGCATGTTCATGCATCACTTATAGATATATGTAGATAGTTATTTACTAGGCATATCTTGTATTGATTTATATTTAATTACATTACTGTGATTGTTGCATTATTGCGATGTAGAGCTGCGCGTGTGAGCTGGTGTGCATGTGGTGTGTATATGGATATGGGTAAGCCCTCGCATTTGGATATTAAGAGAAAGTTCGGCTTTGAGTTGATCTCGCTGGCAGAGGTTGGAACTAAGAAAGTTGTATAGGGGGATCAGCTCTCATATATATATGTGTGTGTGTGTGTGCGTGTGTGTGTGTGTGTGTGTGTGACATAGGGGTGTGTGAGTGCACATATTGCCTTTGGTGTAATTATAACTTGACTTATTTGAATTGTGTAAAGATATTACATTTCATTCTTAGAGATGCACTAGACTTAGATAGTTATAAAAATTGTATGGAAAATTAATATTTTACTCTATGAGTTGAACGCTCACTTCTGTTCACCCTATTTTTTTCAGGCTACAGGAGGAGTTCTTTTTCAGAATAATCTACTTCCTTCTTCATAGGTTTATTAGCAGTTATTTATTTGTATTGTTATTTTTCCAAAATTGTAATCTACGACTCTGCATGTGTTAGCACTAGTAATAATTTTGTCAAGTACTATGTAAATTTAAGTTTTGATGTTTTAATAAATGCAAAATTTTTATGATATTTAAAATTTTTGCAAGTGGTGGTATTAGGGTTGAGCTGGGCTCTCCTGACTTTAGTTTTTGATGATTATCGAGTTGGATTGATCCGAATAAAAATAAAATATTCTATTTTATTTTATTCACACATTAGGCCTTGGTTTTTGGCTTTAGTTATGGATTTGAGAATAGTAATACTTACTACGGACCTTAGGGGCTTTGTGCTAGCCTAGATCTTGGTGCTGGTCCGGCTTGTGAGATCGAGTCATCACAAAGTTGTTATCCGAGCTTAGGCTTTGGATTTATGGGAAAGAGTATAATTGGGAGTATAAAAAGGAGTCTTGTTAGAAGGTCACATGCGGAGTATAGGATCATGTTTCATTTTCTTCTATAAATCCTTATTTTTAGCTTCTGCATTATTCCTTGGGTAGTGTAAGAGCGCTTTAATTTAGTGTCTCAGTTTTCATGGAGTGCATGGTGATGTGAATTAGAGTTAGCAGATGTGTTAAGGTCTGCCATAGAGATATGTACTCCAAGAATTGCTATGTTTCTATCAGTATGAGTTTAAGTGGCATGTCTAACTGGTGCAAGGCATGAGTATATAAAGGTGAGTTTTGATAGTATAGTTACCCTAAATAAGGGTGAGGATACCATTGCTAGCTGTCATCAGTAAATAGCCTAGTCAGCATATATTTATAATATTAGTGGGTTCAAGAAAGATAAGAGATTGGGAAACCTAGTCTGTTGGGATGTATCGTAGTAACTATGCAATATTCTTGATATTTGTACTGCAAGCTGCATATTGCCGTACCGATATGGGATTATTATGTAGAGCTACGTGCTTCCCCGTGGTACACCATAATGAGGGTATTTGCAACAGCCTCTGTTTTGATACAGTTATGCCAAAATAGAGTTCTATTTCTGCAAGAGAGATTGAAACTCCTAGTTAGAGGTTTAAAACTCTTAAGCTAGAATATCAAAGGTCATAGTTGGGTGGTAACTAGAGTCAGTGACTCAGTTACCCTAGCATGAGCTAGGGTTATATTAGGAGTTGCCATAAGACTATAGGTTTTAGTTTAGTTGCAAAATAAAGGTAACACCTATAGAGTGAGAACATCTAGTCTTTGGTATGGGATCTTGGATAGTTTTTTCATTACGATAGACATTCTGCCTAAAGTTTAGTAAAAATAGTATCTTCTTTGTGTGACAGCAAGGCACAGAGTATGACTTTGCTTCCTTAAAAGAAGACAAGATGTTATGAATGATGTTCATAGCCTGTGAAATGACACTTTAAGGGGTTTACAGTATGATACGAGAGCAGATAGCCTGACATGGTTGTGGCAAGGTGGCAGATGCAATATCTCTTTTGCAGTCAGTTGTGATGTAGGGTATGGTCTTATCCTTTCAGGAGAGATAGAAGGTTACTACTGATGATGGTGACCTATGGAATAGTATCTCAGATGGGACTGTAGAGTGTGGTAGAGAGTTATTTACTCAGGTATCCTGGAGAGGGTACAAGTTCCATTATAGGAACTATAAGTGATCGGATCATGATGGATGAAAGTTCTGTGAATTGCATGACAGGTTATGGTACCTAGTATCTTAAGTTTTGGCTAATTGAGTTGATATTGGAAAATAGAATCCCTATAAATCCCCTCCTCGAGGTAATAGAGGATAGTATGTAGTCTAATGGACAGAAACAAAAATCACATAGTGAATATATGACTATTATTCCCTGAGTTCCTCCTTAACTTTTTATTACTTGAGACAAAAGTATACTCTAAGTAAAGGAAAGGATAAGGACAAAAGTTAGCATAGATAAATTATAGAATATGTATATTTATAAAAGAATAGTAGAAGAGAAAGATAAAATAGTTGGATCAAATACATCAGAACAGATAACCTAAATGCTAGTAGAAGTACTAGCTAGAGTGGTTAAAGGACCAATTCTGAGTAACATCAAGGTGTTGATGACTTGATAGAAACAGTGAAGGGATATAAGTTTCTGAAATGATAGTTAGGTTAAGAAAGAGAATAGAGCTAAAGAATAAAATATCAAAGCTCGGCTTTGGGTAAGATAAAGGAGTTGGCTGAAGAACAAATTATAGGCTCAAATTAAGATAAGATTAGGAAGTATAGAGTCAAGATATAGAGAAGGCAAAGTGTTGTTCTAGGAAGGGTAAACGGGGAAAAAAAAAAGAGAGGAGTAAGAATAGACAGCTTAGAACAATACCATATTAGTGAGGATGTTTGTCTAGGTATAAAACCCAAAAGTGCAGAACTCAAAGCAGGTCATAATTGATCCAATGTTAGGGGCCTCAACATGGAGCTCAGAGTTGTAGGATCTAGAATAGACTTTGTCTGTTTATTGTCCCTAAGGTAGAATAAGAGGCGATGGGACAAGGACCTTTTGAGAATTAATTGTATGAAGAAAGCTAGGTGAGGTAGGTAACCAAAGTAGATAGTAACTTGAGGGTGTGCAACGACAACCCGAACGGTCTTATCAGACAATTTTAACGTTTGTTATAGTGAATATTGGGGCATTTCTTTGAGTTATAAATGCTTTCTATATGATAAAGTGTGTGGTATAAGGTTAAAAATTGAAATTTTAAGTGTTACTACCGTAAATATTAAAGAAGTAATTATTAATGAGGTAAAAAATAATAAATGGTATAACATTTAATAATGTTTGATAATTAGTGATTAATAAAATAAACTTAAATCAAAGTATTATGTTGCTCCATTTATTAAGTTTTGTTAATTTAGTCTCATAAAGTTAACATTTAACTTCAAAAAAAGTTAAATATTAAGGAGGTTAAAAATTAACTTATTCTCTTATAATATCTAAATGTTATTAATGAGGATTAAAAAGTTGTAAGAGCAATATTTATCTCTTATTAACTTTATATATATATATATATATATATATATATATATATAAAAGATTAACTAAGCCTATTAACTCTCTATTCCAATTATTTGATTATAATGGTTAAAATTTAAAAGCTTTGCAAGTTCAAGACTCAAAGTATAATATCCTTAAATTTTTGGAAAATAGTTTTTGCATTTTTAGTATAAATTTCTTAATTTTTAAGACCCACAAAATATTTGACAAATTTTAGAATTAAAAGAAAATGAAAGAAAATAGAAATATCATTGACAAATTTTAGAATTGAAAGAAAATGAAAAAAAATAGAAATATCATGATTGACCAAAGGCTGAGCGCTGGGCGTAAAATGACGCTTTATTTCAAGCAAAACAGGACGAAATCGCCTACGTTATATTTTCAACTTAAAGCCAAATATAGAGACATTATACCAACTCTAAATTACAATAGTTCATTTATGGCCTTATCGTTGCTAAAGCGCCAAGGCTACATTTGGCATTGCGTTGCATTACATATTTAATTATTTTATTTGATAAAAAAAAATTGATGCAATGACCACTATCCTTACTTTGCCACCATCACCACAACAACACCATTACCACACACAATCACTGGTTGATTATCACTGTTGCCATGACCACCTAGCCATCACTGTCCTACAACTACCTCCACTGCAACCATCATCATCACCACCCTATCACTACTAACTACTACCACCAACACCACCGCCCAGCAACCACCATTATTATTACTCAACTATTAATTAGTGAAATCATTATCACTTGTTATTAATCTTAAAAATAAATTAACTATTAAAATAAAAATTATATTATTACATTATATTATTTATATTTTATTTTATAATTATATATAAGAATGTAATAATTATTACATTACATTATTTATTTTATTACATAATTAATTATATTATATTGCGTTACTTGATAGCCTAAAAGGAAAAAAAAAAAAACACCTTTAGCAGTGATTTTAATTTTGATTTCAGTTGTTTTGACTTTCATTGTTGTTTTGTAAGATTGTTCAAATTTGCAACTAAAAGGGGAGATTATTGTAAAAATTTTATTTGGTTTCACATAGAGAAGCACTTAAATGAATCACACAAATATCAATTAATTAAAATATTTGTCCAACCCGTGCATTATGAAACAAATATCTTGTGATATGTAGCAAGGCACAAGGGCATGTTTGACTGTTGTGGGTTGGTTGAAATTTGGGGCAGGTCTGAAACTGTCCCCAGCATAACTCAAGCTGTTTATCCTATGTCAATCTAACTGGTTAGTCTCATAAAGTTTTAGAAGTTTTGAGGCGGAAAATAGGATTTTTGGAGAATTCAAGGACCAAAATGAAATTTATTTAAAAAGAGGAACAGCTGGCAGCCCTTCTCCAGAATTTAAAAAAAAAAAAAAAAAGAAGAAGAAGAAGAAGAAAGGAAGGATAAAAAAGAAGAATCAGGAAAGAGAAAGAAAAGGGGAAAGGAAAGGAAAAGAAAAAAAGAAAGGAAGGAGAATAAGATAAAGGAAGAGGGAGAAAGATGGCTGGATTTTTTTTTAGTTTCTCTAGCAAGAAACAACACCAACAAGGGGAAAAGAAGGATTTTGGTTTAGGATACTAGAAATTAAAAAGAGAAAAGGGAGAAAAAAAGGTGAATAGTAGCAGAACAGAGGTTGAGCAGGGGCAATAGTTTTGTCTTCCGTCCAGGTGACTTTGGTTCATCTTTCACCGTCAATTTTTGTATATGTTTAAGGTCTATATGTGTAGAAGTTATGATTAAACTTTGGTAATTTTTCAACGGTTGGATTTGGAAAAATAAATTATTGAACATAGACTGTCTGCAATTAAAATTCTGAATTTTGGCTACTGAAATTTGAGGAAAATAAATAGTTAGAATATTTAGAAAATTATGAAATTTGGTAGAGATGATCTATAGGATGTTGGGGCTGTTGTGTTAAAATTTGGTGAATTTTAAACTTTTGGTTTATGAGATATAAATTATTTTATGTGAGTTATCTAAGTAAGAATGATTTCTGAAAAATTCAGATTTTGAAGGATTGGATGAATATTTTGATATCTCATGATTTAGTGGTGATTGATACTAAAATTTTTATTGATGTTGTATATGGATGTCTTCAATATATGGTTAAAATGTGGGATTTATCAGACGGTTGGATCATTATATACAAATTTGAATGTTCAAGCTACTAGATTGGATATTAATGGTTGGGTTAAATTGAATAAGTGATTTTAATGGAACTGAAATTATTATGAGATGGGATATAATGTTTATTGAATTTTTATGTAATTGTGAAATGTTTTTGAGAAAGAATTATATATGCTTAACTAGATTTTTGGTGTTATGGATACATTGTAGAATATTTTGATTTTGATTTGAGTAGAAAGTGTTGGGAATAATATTTATATGAAGATATAAGTGGGAATATGGATATATTGATATAATTTTTGAATGGTGGATTTGAGTTTGTGATATGAAATTTAGTTTAATTTTAAGAGAAAATATTGTTGAATTTTCATTAGATATTTAATATAAAAAGTGAAGTTTGTGTTTGTTTTTTATTACTAAATTGTTATGGTTTAAAAGGAGCTTTTATATTATGATTTATATGAATGGAAAAGTGACATATGTAAGTTGGTATCTTGCAATACAGGTGAATGATATTTACAATATATAGCATGAATTTGCTTCTCAATTAATTCTTGATCTTTGAAAGCTATGATTTGTTTTTTATCATTATTGTATTTTGATATTTTGATTCCTCATTGCGAGTCATCTTAGTTTTAAAATATAATTGTTCATTATTTACTCCAATTTATTCCATGCATATTAGCAAGTCTAGGGAGAGAAAGTTAGAGGTTATAAGAAAGAGAGAAAAATAGCAAAAGGCGATGAGATTAGTATCATATTATGGAGAGATAACATCAAAATTTAACATATATTGTTTAATATTTTGGAATTGTGGGAAATATTATGAGATTGTGGATTAATTTGATGATTGATTAATTATTTAGCTAGTTTGGTTAACAATGAATTTTTATTCAGCATAATTATGTTATTGGAGATGGTAAGTTTAATGGTCTATGGTCTTGACAACTATGATATGACTTAGTATCACTATGAGATATTGAATTGTATTTAGCATATTTGCTCCTACTATAGGTTTGCCAATAGTTTAATTATTGCAATAGGAAAGGGCTACTCATAGACAGATGAAGCAGCCACTGCTAGGTTAATACAGTATGAATATAATTTTGATATCTATTTTGATGCCTTAGCATATTTTTGGATGTCAAGAGCCAATTATTAATATTTTTACATATGTGAGGAATGATTAGAGACTAGGAAGAATTTAATTTGAGATTGATATGGAGATCTTAGAATTTGCTAGTATGTATGTTGAAATTTATTATTTACTTTATTCAGCTTGTTCTAAAAATTTTGTTGTTGAACTTATTCATTTAGCTTTTTGTTCTCTAGTTCCTTCTATTACATGATGTGTATTGTAAATGCCAACTCACTGTACTTTTCCCCAGAAGCTCACGCCCCCAACTCATCAGTTTTGCAGGTGATGTAAGATAGATGTTGAGTATCAACTTAATAGTTTTAGATGTTCCGACTGGCTAGACTCCATGGTCCTGTAAAGCAAGGGAAGAATGATTTTTCAATAGGGATAAGGGTGTTACAAAAATCTAGCTTCAAACGCATTTTTCTGTTCAGTACTTTTCATTGCTCAGCTTTGCCAGCAACCTCTAACTAGATACATATATGGCGGATTCCCAAGCTTTGCCCGAAACCCAATTAGCGTCTGAGATCAATGATCAGCCCGAACGGAAAGACATAATCACTTTCATGGATGCTAAATGGTACAATTCTGCAGCAGAAGGCCAAATCAACCTGTTCAAACATTACACAGGCCCTCTAGATCTTTTGCGTACCCCGAACAAAAATACAGTCCTACATGTTTATATCACAGCTGTACAAAATGAAACGGAAGAATCCATTGAATTTGTGAAACTAGTTATCAGCAAATGTCCATCACTCCTAGCTGAACCAAATATCAGAGGCGAAACTCCGCTGCACATTGCAGCAAGGTTCGGGCACAACAATATAGTCGAATTTCTTATTCATAGCATCAAGAAGGCTCAATACGAAGACCTTGAGAGAGGCGCAGAGGTATCAACAAGTGATAAGATGCTGAAGAAGACAAGCACAGATGAAGACTCAGCCTTACATGAGGCTGTGAGAAATAATCATCCTCAAGTGGTGGAAATATTGATTAGAGAAAATCCTGAATTTGCGAACATAACTAATGCCGCCGGAGAAAGCCCGCTTTACCTTGCAGCGGTGAGAGAGAGCAATAGCACTGCTTCTAAGATATTGGAGATATGTCTCTCACCGGCATACACCGGGCCCAAAGCTAGAACAGCTTTGCACGAAGCCGTGATTAGTGGAGATGCCGGTACAGTGAGTTCATTTCTGCTACCAGTTAGAGAAATACCCAAATTATTTTTTTGCTTCCCTTTTTCTTATTTTAATTTAGGTTGATCAAGCTCAATCTTATTACAGATTTGACAAGAAAAATACTCGATAAAAACAGCAGTCTGACCAGAGACCAAGACAAAGAAGGATGGACTCCGCTGCATTATGCTTCCTACTTCAATCTTCTTCCAATTGTGGAAATGTTGCTGGAAGATGATAATAAATCTGCTGCCTATATTGGCGACAATTATGGAAAGACACCTCTTCATCTTGCGATTCTCAATGGCAATAGCCATTTAAAGGTGGTGGAAAAAATTATGTCAGTCTGCCCAGATTGTTGCGACCTGACTGACAATAGAGGCCGGAATGTTCTCCATTTTGCTGTGGAAAGCGGCAGTTTTAAAGGAATGCGACTTATTACTGAAAAACCTTCCCTGGCCAACCTAATCAATCAGAAAGATGAAAAAGGGAACACTCCAGTCCATCTAGTGGCTGCTTTTGGCTTTGAAGATTGTTGTCTTACAGAACACCACCTAGTAGATAAAAAGGCCGTCAATAATAAGAATTTAACCGCTCTGGACGTGGTGCTAGAAACGAAGCATAAAAGCAAATTGCCATTACCGGTATACCAACTTGATTTTATGCCCATATAATTGGAAGGCATTGATTTGTTTTTGTAACTGCACAGTGGATGAACTTTCTTGTTGCAGGGATTGACAGCAAGATTCTTAAAGAACGCTGGATATAAACGAGGTCGGCCTGTAATCCAGCTGAAATCACCTGATAGCAAGTCAATAGTTGACAATGAGTTAATCCGTGTATTCAAGGAAACAAGTAAATCCCATCAGATAGTAGCCACTCTCATAGCAACAGTAACTTTTGCGGCAGGTTTCACCGTACCTGGCGGTTACGGTAATAACGATGGCCCTGACGAAGGAACAGCAATTTTAACTAGAAGATCAGCCTTCAAAACTTTCCTTGTAACCGATACCCTTGCGTTGGCCCTCTCCATTTCTGTTGTGCTTATCCACTTCTTATTGGCATTGCAACCAACCAACAGAAAGATCTTTTTCCTATTCACTTGGGCATTTATTTTCACTGTTGTTGCTATGGAATTAATGATGGTGGCGTTCATGACAGGTGTGTATGCAGTGATGCCACATTCCTCATCAGGTCTTGCGGCTACCATTTGTGCCATCGGAAGTTGTTTTGCCTTATTGTATATCTACCTACTCAAGTTTTGTTTGTTTGATTAAGGATTATGTGAAATTCTTGCTTAAACTAGGTATATTTAAGGTAGAAATATGTAAGACTTATGTCTTGTGTTTATAATGAATCGAATTTAGGTGAGAAAAATTCAAGAATTATATAGATTAATAGATATTAGTATTTGGACAATTAAGAAATTATGTATTATTGGGATAAATTGTATAATTATGATGAATTGTATAAGCTATGATTAACTAAAATTGGATTAAAAGTAAACTTACTTAAAATTTAATTAGCAAAAGCAACAAAGATTTAAGTAAAAAAAAAATTAAAAGAAGACTAGAGATTTTGACTTTACTTGATCTATTATGTAATTTTAATTAATTTTTTTAAGCCATAAAAACAAAGATTTCATAAATAGCCCATTGCTTTTAGCCTTTGTTCCCACTCTAGCTCTAAACTTATATCAGTTGTTATTTCTATTGGATTTATAACACACTTTCCAGCAATATCATAAATTTAACATCAAATAAGTATTATCCCTAATAAAAATATCATAAATCGATGGATTATAATCACAATCTCTTATACAGATAATATAATAATTACAATAAAACTCTAAGCATTTTATCTCTATACATTTTCTTTTAGAATTTAAAAAAAAAAAAAAGCCAATATAATTATTAAATTATCAATGTAATAGCTTTGAAAAGTTAATATTTAACATAAAAAAAATAAATCGACTTTAATTAGAGAAGTAAAATACACTCCTCAACTTATTAGTTTAGGCTTTTTTTTTTTTTAAAGAATATACTTATTTTGATTAAAATATATTCATTTTCAATAACCAATTAAATTTAACTCTTCATTACCATAACACCAAATTTAAGCAATAATCATTTTTTATCTTTTAAAATTTTCAAATATAAAATATAAATTTTACAAAATATTATTTATTTTTTCGGTACATATATAGGTTTATACATACATGAAAAATCTTTTTATTTATTTGCCCAAAAGTTTATTTTTGCTCTTTAATTTTAAATAAGAATTTCTCTCAATATTTAGCTCATTCAATTAAACCTTTTGTATATTTAAATTTAAAAAATTAGAGAAATTATTAGGTACACCTGGTGTATATGGATCATCTCTCACAATCATATGGGATTCACTTTCTATATTATAGGAATGACACATTTTCTATATGATAGGAATGACTCACTTTTCTGTGAGAGAATGAATACTATTAATAATTAGCCTAGACAATAATCACATAATTGACAAATGATATTAATTAATTTTTTTTTACTTTTAAACATTATTCAATTACATGTGGGAGTAAAAGAATATTCAATTAATTTATTTAATCAATGGAGTTATACCACAAATGGAGTATATATTATAATTGAATTTTAAACTTAACTGCACAACTTTTTATTAAATTTTCTTTTTATTTATCTAAAATTTCATATTACATTAATGCGAAATTAAAGCACACTTCAACCTTTTTTCTTTAAAAAATAAATAAAATTTTATCTTGAAGTAATTATCTGATAAATTAATATTAATAATTTAAATAACCAATAAAAAAATTGTAATAAAATTTATGGATTATGCTAATATATGTTTTCTTAAGAGTTTAATAATTGCTTCTCATAATTTTTATTTGATCAAATATTATTGTCAGAAAGATCAATAGTTGATTAAAAACCTATTATTAGTTGAAAAATAAAAATAAAATTATATTCATACATGAAATTT
The DNA here is from genome assembly GCF_030052815.1 of Hevea brasiliensis. NCBI lineage: Eukaryota > Viridiplantae > Streptophyta > Magnoliopsida > Malpighiales > Euphorbiaceae > Hevea > Hevea brasiliensis. Next base: position 20,313,944 of record NC_079506.1, read on the forward strand.
ATTACTTTTTGATATATAAATGTTATTTTATTTTTTCTAAACAAAATATTATTTAGTTATTACGTAGTCGTTCACATTTAGAATTATAATTACATATATTTTTAAAAAGATTTAATTAATTTACTTTTTACTAAATTATTGTCGTTGATTTATCTTCAAACACGATTAGTGTCTATTAATTATATTGAAATGGTATTAGGTACTCCAATTATTTATTTTCATACATAAGCTAAAAACTCTCTAATTTAAGTATAAAAATAAAATAAAGTAATAAAAATTATTTACATTAGTTAAAACAGACGAATTTAAATGTAATAAAATAAAATGATAAAATTATATTTATAAATAAATTTTTATTTAATTTTCAATTACTTATCAAATAAAATTATAGTAAAAAAAAAACTTCTATTAATAATTATAAATTATTAAAATTTTTAATATTGTAAATATTATAAAAAATTAAGAACTTTTTGAAAATCCAATGTCCCTCCTTTCACTTTTATATATTATATAGATTAACTAAAAAGTCCTATTTTAATTATGCAAGTTTAAAAAAAAAAAATAGAAAATGGATCAGGCCGAGAAGACCAAGCCCAGCAAACAAAACAGAATGAGCCGACTAGGCCCAGGTCCCATAACAAACGGGACTCAGATGGACCAGGCCCATCAGAGAAGCGCTGAATGGCGATTTCTTTCGTTGTGGGGAGTTTGTAGCACACGTGAATCACGGCTTCCCGAGCTGGCACGATGCCGTTTTGAATCCGTGACTAGAATTGCAAACGTGGATGGCGTTTTCCGTCGTCGTTCTCTTCCACCTAGGTCCACGCGGTCACCCGACCCGTGAAACAAGACCCGACATATTTTCCATTCAAACCAGCTGTTTGTGGGAGCGGGTGGATGCGTTTTTAACTGGATAAATTTTAATAGTTATTTCTTATATAAATTTTTTTTAAATTTTATACAATAACTTTTTTTAATTAATTTAAATTTCTAATATCGATGATAGATTATATTTTTCACTTTTTTTAAATAAAATAATAAATAAAAAAAAATCTTAAAATATCATTTTATAATATTAAATTAATTTTCAAGATTAGCATGTCTTGAATATTCAAAACATTAATAAAGGACAAATCATTGCCAAATTTCCTTACGTTTTTAAAAGAAAAACGTTGAACATTATAAATGTTTTGCAATGGATTAAAGTTGACGTTGTAAGTTTCTAAATTACAAGGATTTGATTACGAATTTGTTTTAATAGAGAAGCTAAGAAAGTAGTGGACAGAAATAGAGTAGGCAGAAACTATAAAGTTTCATATAAGGGACCACAAATATTAATGATTTGAATATGAAAGCTTAAATATTAATAAGATTTCTATATATATATATATATATATATTTGTCCCAATAATGTGTCTAAGTAGGTGAATTGGACAATAATTGATTATCTTGCTTTTAATTGAAATTAATAGAAAAATCAATGTTAATCACTCTATTGTGTATCTACATGTTATATGAGTAATTTATCAATTTGTTAATTGTTACACTTTAAATAATATTATATATATATATATATATATATATATTTTTTTTATAGTTTAAAAGTAAATTTATTTTTTAAAAAATTAATTTATATATTAAATATATTTATATTATATTTTATAAAAAAATTCCTTAAAAATATACTTTTTGAAAAATATACATTTTAGAAAATATAACATTTTGAATTCAACCAAGCTATATCAGGGGTGAGCACTTGGATAATCAAAATGAATTTTCAACTAACTAAATTATTAAATGACTCTAAAATTATTAAACCAATTGAAATAAAAAAAAAATCAAAATCAAGTGAACTAAAATTATTTGGTCAGTTATCAATTATAATAGAATTAACTGAAAAAAAAATATTTTATATTATTAATTAATTAAAAATAAAATATATTTATAATCTTTTTTATTAATAAAAAATAATAAATATGATTATTAAAGAATATTTACAAGTTGATTACTATTATTATTATTATAATTCATAAAAATAATAACTATAACTAATATATTGCTAATAAAATTATAATTAATATATTAATAAATTAATAAAAATTTGATTATTTCAATTAATTTAATTATCAAATTAAAGATAATTAAATTAAAAATTAAATTAAATTAATTTTAATTTTACTAAAACAATTAAATTTCATCGATCGTAATCAATTACTCAGTGTTCACCCTTAATGTATTTTCCTCTTTACATGATAAAGACAATATGAGATAAAAAAAAAATAAATAAATAAATAAATAATCAATTAAAACAAATATACTTATTGTGCAATTTTTAGAAGTCAATGCCTCACTAGCACTCACTGCCCATGCTGGGACCCCTGAGGATGAGGACTCATCAACACTATTTTTTTTTTTTTAAGTAAAAATAAAGTATATTAAATAAAGTGAAGAGAAATTTTTTTAAGTAATGTAAAATAAAAAAAAATAAATTATTAAAATTTTTTTAATTCATTAATTTAATAAATTAAAAAAAGTAAAATTTTTAAAAATTTTATATTCTTAAAAAAAATCATATCTTAAATAACTTATTATTTAAAAATTTTATATATCTTTAAATATAATGCAAATAATTTTTCCCTATCAAATCAGTCGCTGTTTCTACATCTGCTCATACGTCACTTGCTTATGTCCACTTTCAGTCGTGAGCATTACAGTAAACTTGGCTACAATTATTGCACACTGTTAAGTCTAAGGACCGGCAGATGACAGCCAATTACATTTTTACGAATATTTAATTTAATCGATTTTAATAAAACTAATTTTAATAATATATAACCAAATTTTAGATAAGTTTGAGTTTGAGTTTGAGTTTAAAATTTAATATATGTGAAGTATGAGTTAGATTCAAATTTTGTATATTAAGTAAATGTTATTTGAATTTGTTTATATAAATATTTAATTAAATATAGAATATATATTTTTATAATAATATTTATATATTTTATTTTGTATAAAACAAAATTAAAATATTTCATAAAATTATTAAATTTTTAAAATATAAATTATTAATAAAAATAAATTTTATGTAAAATTTTAATTAAAAATATATAAAATTAAATGGATTCGAGTATATTCTTAATAATAATAATCAAATTTAAGATATATTTGAGTAGTTGAGAATAAATTTTAATCGAATTTGAAATGCGGTCCGACATACCCGACCTGAGAAACAAGACCCAACATATGTTCCATTCAAACCGGCTTTTTGTGTGAGTGGGTGGATGTAACACCCCTCACCCGTCTATAGTGCAGTCGAGTAAGGTGTGCTATATTCAGTGCCAAAGCACCCTATCCTGTCTTGTCGTATACAATATTAATTTAATTATCTATTTAATTATATTATCTTACGTCTAGAATTTTTTTTTATCTAATTTCATTTTTATGGAGACCCAGACAGAGTCTCCTCTATTTTATTAGTGCATGGTGGGTTTTTCTTATTTACGTGTTAAACAGTCTATATTCATTTCATGTGATCATAATACTCATAATCATTTCAAATAAATAAAATACTTCATTTCATTCATATAAAATCAAATACAATATTTACAATTCTATTTACAATCACAAAATGATTTACATCATTTAATTACATACAATACCCAAAATGCAAATTTTAACTATACATGAGCCCCACCAAAATAGCAGTCTGAGGTGACAATCTACACTGCAGCAGATCTGATCAAAGCCCTGTCTAAACTTTACTATGGCTGCTGGTGATCTCCTGTACCTACGCGATGGAAAAACCAACGTGCTAAGCATAACGCTTAGTGGTGCATAAATTGAAATAAAAATAACTAAATAATTGAAATATTTATTTCACGTATAACTTTATAAGGAAATATAGATTTCATGAGTTTATAGTCTTTTACATGTTTATAGAACTTTGGTAGCAAATTAAGTTAATCAGGATCTTTTCTGTTTATTTATTCCATATGCAGTCTTATTACTCTTATCTGTGATCTTTTCATGTAATTATTTAAATTTAAAGTGTATTACTGATATCTGTGGCCAAGTAACCTATGATAGACTATAAAAACTGGATACACAGGGATATACAAGTTAGACATCCGTATGCCTATCATGTATACATCTGTCATATCAGGCACAAGGCCAGCGGGCAGGCATAAAGTCAGAAATAAAATTAGGCACAATGGCCAACAGACAGGCATGAAGCCTGTAGAACAATCATATTAGACATATATTGTCTATCAATGATTATTCCTGTGGGCAGTACTATGATCCTATCATTTCATGTCATGCACTATTAGTGCTTTATAGTAGTTTCATGTCAATTTATAGTGGGGAAATAGGTTCCCTCTTCATTTTCATGTAACTTATACATTTAGCAATTCATATAGGTAATTTACATGTCATGTATCAAATAATATTTTGAACTTTTCTTTAGGTCCAGATTTGGTATCTTATATTCTCCTAGCAATTTGGCCAAGATGTAGCTACTGTTTGGCTACACTTCCTTCATGGAAGTTGTCTCTCTATGTCTTGTCTTTGTTTTTCCTTTTTGAATCATGTTATTTGGAGTTTTAGAACTCAAGTTATGGTCAAATAACTAAAACTGGTTCCTTAACTCACTCAAGCTCCAAAACCAGGCAGATTCTGGAGTAAATCTTTTCCTAATTATTTGGACATGTTACAGCCACTTTTCGGCCTAATATTCTTCATAGAAGTTGTTACCCTATGTCTTATGATTACTCAGAATTTTGAAATTTTTTTGGTCTTGTAGAATTAATTATAGCAAATTAACTGGCCTGGACTCAGGTACCCTGTGTCTACAGGATTCTAGGTTCAAGTCAGTGAAATTGACTCTCATTTTAGGGTTCTTACACTCAAATTTTGAGAAAGTTTTCTAAATCAAAGTTAAAGCCCTATCTCTTAGATTTCCAGAACAGCTTGGCACATCCCATTTGGGATTTTCTAGTGATAGTTATGGTATAAATTCTGTTCTGGGGTCAGGTGGTAGTTGAGGCAAATTCTAAGATCTGATGTACTAATTTGTTCTAATAATTTGACTTAGTTCTAATAATTTGACTTAGTTCCCTTGGGTTTTGGGTTCTGTTCAAAACATCAATATGGTAGATCTATGTCTTATAAACATTTTAGCATTGGTTTCATTGTATTTGCAATTTGTAGACCAAGTTATGACATTTTTGCCAAAACTGGTCGGGTAGGCCTATGTCCAGTAATTTTTGGACAATATGGTTCTGAACAGTTTTTGTGTCTCAACTTAGGTCAGCAATTTGGTTTAGTTAGAGACATTTCTGGGCTCTGTGTTCTTCATGAAAGTTATAGTCCTATGTCTAAGCTTTCCAATGGTATAAAATTCAGGTCATTTGGATCTGCCTAGAGGGAGTTATGGACAAATGAACATGCACTATTCATTTTGTCATTTTTCTGGGTTTAGGGTATGGTCAGCCGGATTAGAACAGTAATTTGGTTAAGTTTTGGATAGAATTTGGGCATGGTTTCTACATGGAAAGTGGAATGTTTTGGATCTAGTTTTACCTCCAATTGGCCTCATACCAATTGGAGCTACACAATTTCAGTTATAAATAAAAAATCAAGCTGGACTCATTGAGTCCCATAATCTGCACAAGAGAGCACTCCCAAATTTTCAATTTCTTCCAACTCCCAAACTTCACATGGAATTCATGGCACTTCTATAAGTAACAATTCATCTCAATTTGGTCAATTTCAAGCTTAAGACAAAATCCCCAATTTTTGGTCCAAACCCTAACTTCAATTTTCATAATTCATGCAAACTCAATCTATACAACTTCTAATGCATACAAACTCATCAAGCATCATCACTAGTCTAGTTTATATCAATTAAAAGCATCAAACTCCCAAACTACACATGGCTGCCGAAAATTGGGTCTTCCATACATACATCAATTTTATCATTTTTCATGAAATTCCATTTCAATTCAACTTAAATTCAAGGGAATTACAAGAATTTAAGTTAGATGTTGCACATATCTCTCTTAGCAATTTTTCTAGCTTCACAAATCTTCAATTTCTTCCTTTCTTTTTGCTACCAATCACTCTAGCTAGGTCAAATAACAACTTTTAGTGTTGGTGGTTATGGGAATTATGGTAAGAAAGCAAGGATTTTGAAGCTTTAAAAAAACAACAATGGTGGAATGGGTTGGGAGAGGAGTTCGGCCAAGGTGAATTGAAGAAGAGGATGAAGCTTCTAAATGATAAGAAGGAGTTAATGAGATTTGTCTTATATTTATTTGTATGTGTAAATTTAATTGGTTTAAATTTTTTTGATGATGTCATAATTTACATTTAGTTTTCTTTTCTTTCTTTTCTTCTCTTCATTCTTTTCTCATTTCCATAAATAAATTTATAATTTTAATTTATTTTATGTGTTTTAATTTTTCTCATTTTAATTGACATTTAGGTCAAAATTCAACTCCGAGGTTGAAAAGGTCAATATTTTAATAATATATTGTCATTTTTAGGGTGAATTTGAATTTAAAATTTAATATTTGTGACCAATTTAAATTAGATTTAAATTTTACATATAAAGTATTTATTATCTGTATTCGTTTATAAATATTTAATTAAATATAAATTATATATTTTTTATAATAATTTTTATATATTTTATTTTATATAAAATAAAATTAAAATATTTTATAAAATTATTATTTTTTTTAAATATTAGTTATTAATAAAATAAATTTTATGAAGATTTTTAATTAAAATATACAAAATTAACAGATTTGGGCATTTTTCTAATAATAATAATAGGATTTGGGATTGGTTCTAGTAGTTGAAAATAAATTTTAATAAAGTTTTGGGACAGGTTCAAGTTTTAGAAACATTAATCGGGTTTGAATTCGAATAGAGTGATTTTCATAGATACTCTACCTATTGTCATCTTTATCAGCAGCAGGGCTTTGTTTGAAAGCAAAATATATTTAAAAATAAAAGGATAAAATGAAGTTTTTACTATTTATAAAATAATTTTTTTTCTAAACTTTTATTTTCTCTCAGTATATTTTTTTCTTTATTTTATTTCCCTCTAAAATAGTTTCATATCAGGTTTGAAATACACAGTAATATATATTGAAATTGATAAGAAATATAATCTCTTCAATTCTAATTTAATTAAAGTAAATTAAAAAATCTTTAAATAATATTTTAAAATATGTCAAAATATAATAATACCTCTATTATATCTTATTTTCAGGATAAGTCTAATAAAAACATGACAATATTAAATATTATTTAGAATAGATTTATTATGTATTTAAAAAAATATATATATTAAATTTATTTTATAAAATATATAAAATTTATATATTTGTATTTATAAAATAACTACGAGGTGATGGGACATTGCACTAGCCCTGAGGGGTGGATTTGTTGTGACTAATATCTGGCCTATCCGTTTTTAGTTGGGAGTTAAATTCATAATAAATTAGTTGTAAGCAAAATTGTCCAAATATCTAAATTTGTATTGAGCCTTATAAATTTACAGTACTGCTAAATAGCTCAAGTTGAGCTAGCTCAAATAGTACTAATATATATCGTTTTACTATTATACTCTTAAAAAAAAGAGAGAAAACAACTTAAAAATAACTTCAAAGCTTGAAATTGGTGAGGTAGCTTATTTAATGGCTCATGCAAAGGAAAGTGTGCATGCAATAAGCTATTATTGCTTGCAGCCATGCACACCATTTAAGAACTGATGATTCGAGAAGTGTGTCTATTACATTAATGTCACGACCCAACCTATGGGCCGGACCGGCACTAGGACCTGGGCCAGCATAAAGCCCCCGAGACCCGTAGTAAGCCTTACTGTTCTCAAATCCATGACTAGGCCCACAATTTAGGCCCAATATGCATATAAAATAATTTAAATTAAACTGTTATAATTGTATTTTGGGCCAACTTAACCCAGTAATTGTCAGAAACTAAAATTAGGGGAGCCCAGCTCAACCCTGTTACCTCATTTATAATCATTTAAAACTCATAAAAATTTTTCATTTATTAATACAAAAACTTGAATTCATACAGTCCCTAACAGGCTTAATGCTACTACTAGCACATGCGGAGTCCTAAATTACAAATTTAGAGAATAATAATACAATCAAGTAATCTTTTCATAACCTGAGAGGAAAGGGACAGGTTATTCTGAAAAATGTCTCCTCCTGTAGCCTGGAAAAATATTGAACAGGAGTGAGCGTTCGACTCAGAGAGTAAAATATCAATTTTAACCATAATCTCTATAACTATCTAAGACTAATGCACCCTGTAGAGTGAAATGCAACATCAGCAGTATTTTCACATCATAACAGCAAAAAAAGGTAATTTGTAGCACTCACACACCCTGTAATATCAATCATAATATATGGGAGCTGATCCCCTATACAGCTCTCTTAAATCCAACCTGGTGCCAGTGAAGAACTCAGCTCGGACTTCCACTTAATAACCAAATCGGGGTCCCAGCGAAGAACTCAAGCCGTGTCTACCCCGAAGGACCGGGTCCCAGTGAAGATCTCAAGCCGTGTCTACCCGTCCTATCCATAGTCCACACCACATCACACACACGCCAACACACGCACGCTGCTCCAAATTACCACAACAACATCCATGGCACTTTAACAGTTATGAATGCAATATAAATCGTGCCTAGAGTTTAACTACATAAATATATGCATATAAGTGATGCATGGGCATGCATAAACATATAATAATATCGAAATTACAATTAAAATTAATATTTTACTCACAGTACACCGATGACTATTGTGGCTGCTGGATGCAGAAAAATAGCTGACTTCGATCACCTAATAATTAAATTATAAATTTATTAGTACTTAGTTAAGATAAAACTCTAAAGAGGCAATAGACAGCCTAATTCATGCCGAAAATCTGGCAGAGTTTCCCCTATACCTGGGACCTACCCAACCTGCAAAAAGGCTCAAATAACACTTCTAAATTCTGAATTTCCACAATCACATCTCATCAATATCACATGGCCCCTCCTGGGCCCTCCAAATCAGACAATACTCAAAATCTTAAAAATTACGTTTTAGTCCCTATAATTGACATTTTTCAAAAATCCACTCAAACAAGCTTTAAAAATTCTAAAATTTTGCCCCGCAGTCCTTAATAATATTATAAGGCTATTGCAAAATGAATTGTAATTTTCTAATCACCCATGAATATTTTATTCAAGAATTTTTACTCGATTCCATAAGTTTCCAACATCTAACGTATTCTTAATTCAACCTAATTAAATATTTGCTTATTTAAACCTCCATCCTCAAGTTTCAACCAATTATATAAAATTTAATTATCTTAATTTCAAATAATCTTATATGCCTATATGCTAAAAATCTAACTAAAATCCATCCATATTTCTCAAAAATATTCTACAATCACTCAAAAATTCAACTAACACCATAGAATATCTCCAAATAATTTTACTTTCATCATATATTTTTCTTAGAATTTTTCTCCAATTTTTCCTGTTTAAGAAACACTGTATTTATGCCCTACAGACAGAGAAATAATAAAAATAGTCTTACTCGAAATTTATCTGTCTCAAAAATTTTAAAAATTTATGAGAAAGCCTCTGGAAGTTGAACCATCTCCATAGCTCACCGGAGCCACCGCCTGCCATGCAAGACGGTGGCGGCCATGGCGACATGTGCCGAATCTGATTATACCACCATGTTCCTCTCCTCTTCCTCAGTCCATAGGTGGTCTCGGATCGTCAATCCAACGGTCGGATCGTCGTAGATCTGACGAAAAAGCTTGAAAAACCCGAAACTTCTCTCCTCCATATCTCACTCATCCGACCTCCATTTGCTGCAAAATTGGTATCAAAAGAAAGCTCTCGGAACAAGCTTTCCAACGCCACCTGAATCGCCTCGATCGGACATCGGATGAAGCCGGAATCGCGCCGGAAAGCCACTGCCCACTGTGCGCGCATTTTCTCTCTCTTCTCCCTCTCTTGCCGCGTTCGGTGGTCACGGACGTCGCCGGAGGGTCGCGGCGGGTGGGGAGCTGCTGGGGACGTAGCCGGCCGGTCACTGGAACAAGAAAGAAGAAGAAGGGAGGGAAGGAGAGGAAATAAGAGAAACTGGGGAGAGTCCTCCCGATTTTTGAGTCCCATTTTTTATTTTTTATTATTTTTTTTTAATGTTGGCAGTGACAGTGGATTTCCACTGTCACACGCCAACCTCAAATCAATCAATATATATATATATATTTTTTTTTCTGGGTTGTTACATTCTTCCCCCCTTAAGAAAAATTCGTCCTCGAATTTTCGAATAAACAAGAGATATGGAAAAGAAGATTATCGAAACAAGTGCAATCATTACTCCTCCAGCTATGCAGATATTGGTAAAAATATTATTCTTCGAACTCTTCGTATATTATATATGACATTCTACTGTTCTCTGATTCTACTATAGTGTCCTATTTGTCATCATCTCTTTCTAGAGATGCTCTTATCTCTTGGCTATTCACTGACCATTCTTCTGACATCTCAGGTATTCGTTATAACTCTATTACTCTCGACTTGATCTCTGATAACTTTAATTAACTTTGGCGCTTACCTCACTTTTATTACGCCCTAACATGTCTCTTAGTGACTTCAGTCATCATTCCTTTGTTTTAATAATTTCTGTTTTCCCCAATGACATAACTTATGTTCCTTATTCTATGGTATACTGTGAGTAGCTTTCCTGTAGCACCTAATCTAGGCATCTCGTTCGAGATCTTCACTCTTCTTATGACCTCAGTGGTCAACACCTATAAATCTTCTCACTCCCATGCTACTTCAAAAAAAAATTTTTTTTTTTTTAATCTCTTTTGTGTCATTACTAAAGTACTTAGACCAACCTTTGTCCATCTTATGTAACTAGTCAGGTAGAGTCTCCTCTCTTATATGAAAAACGTGTTTATTTTCCTGACAACTCAATCCATGCAACTTTATCAATTCCCACTCCTTCTCTGGAATGGAAATATCTAGACTTCTTCCTATAGCTTCTTAGTATGTGGCCTACTTCTGACACATTGGCACTCAGATCGAGGCTCCACTACTCCTTTAATCTATCATCTCATAATAACTTATTTTAAACATCCCTTAGTGTGTTCCTAGCATACCTATTCCTCCTTATCCTCATCATTATAACTGGCTCTATCGAGCTCTTTTTCTGTCCTTTGCATCTTATCCACTTCCCTTTTCCTATTTTTTGGTATTGTTGATATCTTTTCAACCTGCTGTACTTATTCCTTAATTTTAGTCCTATCTCATCCTTACACCTTTTCCTTCAAAGATGTCTATCCCATCATCAACTTTAACTTTTATTTTGTTTCTTAGTCTTATCTTGATTACTAGTTCTATTACTTCAGGAATTCTAACCTTATGATTTACTCCTACCAGCACATTCTTCACCTTATGTAACACTTGTAATTAACCATAGAAAATTTTCCTTGTATCCCCCTTTTCCCAACTTAACTATCAGAACATTATCATTCCCTACCAGCCTTAGTAGGAAATTGCTTATCCTGGATGGATATGAGCCCCAGAACTATAAGTTCCATCTGAACTAACACGGCTATGGGAAATGTGTGCCATGCCTTAATTCTAAACAAAATACTTCATGTGTTCATTCTTCTTAATATAATCACATATACTGCCTATAGCTTTCTAAACTTCAACCTCAAATTATCCATCAGTAACAATTTCATCTATTGAAACTCATCCATAAATAGTATTTCCTCTAGCTCATAGTTTAAAACAGTTGCAAGCCTTAGTAGCTAACTCAATTTAACTCTTGTCATTACTCTGATCGTCCTTTCATACTTAACACTAGGTATGCACTTACTGTCATTCTCATATCAGGAAATTGTATATGAATTGGTGCCTACCAAACTCTCAAATAACTAGGTCTCCTTGACTCAGTCTCTGTTCCTTATATAACCTTCTAAAACCAAAAGCACAAGCTAAACTTGAAAAGAAAGAAAAATATCCTCTTATATTCAACTACGCCAATTGTCCATATAATAACGTTTAACCTATGTTTCTTGGTCTTTCTCTTCAAATTTCATCATCTCTTAGCACAATTGTGCTCTACCTATAAGATATCATCTGCATGAACACTTTACCGTACCATTGTCCTTCCTGACATAATATTTTATAATTTATTAACTTTACTTATACTCGACCAATGATTCATATCTATCATCGTTTATATTGTGCCCTTAACTTTTGTTGATTCCTGAAAGATTTCTCTCAGTAATAAATTCTTCCAACACTAATTCCACCCTTATCTATGGTCATTAATTTGATCTTTGAACTTTCTAGTGATTTATAACCACCCAGACTTGTCATTTTTTTTTGTTCTACCCCTACTGTTGTCCTGTCGTTATTGCTTCACTACAAAGTGATTCTGTTGATCACACTAACAATGTTTGCCTGACATTCATAACGAACCTCTAACTACCTTCTCACTATCTCAAAAGTCTAAACTAAGCATATGTATCATTATCTATCATTCTTTTCCTATCATCATACCTATTTGATCCCTTAGATTGACCTTTAATATACTTACTACTTACTAACTTCGTTTTCTCTACCTAATTAGGTAGTCCGCAATACCATCGTATACCTTCTAGTATTTACTCATTATTATTGTATTCCATACCTCCATCACTGTTCTCACTAATGTGGTCCCATTTTGGATTTTCCATCCTTGTCATTCTCCTTGCCAAGAATAACACTTAGCCTACCATATATCTTAACTTGGTTCCTTTTGTTACGCGCCCTTCAGGTTGTCCTTTCATTTATTTCCTTTGTCTTACCCCAAAATAGAACTTGACTATTCTATCCCTGGTTCCATTCCTCTTCCTAACATGACAGCTGTACTTGCTGACTATATCTTTTAGAGTCTCTATCGCGTTATCATATGTCTGTGCTACTTAGATTTGGTCCTTTGACCACTCTAGCTAGTACTTCCACTTCCATTTAGATTATATTGCATCTGCAATCAATTGTTCAAACTTTCATTCTGCACTTTCTTTATCCATTGGCCTTCTATGATTTATCTTTGCTAATTTATTACTCTTAATGCTGTTATAATTAGATTATACTATTGTTTTGAACAATATAAAGTTAGAAAGGAACTCAGGAAATTACAGTCATACTTTTATTGTATGATTTCTATTCTTATCCTTTAGCTTACATAATACCCTTACTACCTCGAGAACTGATTCTGCAGCAACTTTATTTATTTGTTATTATTATTATTATTATTATTATTATTATTATTATTATTATTATTATTATTATTATTATTATTATTATTATTTTCCATGTTTACTCAATTAGCCAAAACTTAAGATTCCGGGCACCCAAACCCGTCATCCAATTCAAAGGATTTACATCCATCGTGATCTGATTATATATGATTCCTATAATGAAACTTGTATCCTCTGCAGGATACCCGAGCCAACTACTCTCTACCACACTCTACAGTCCCATCTGGGGCACTATTTTGTTGGTCACCATTATTAGTAATAACTTTCGATCCCTTCTGAAAAGATAGGACTATACCCTAACTTGCTGCAACAAAGGTACTACATTTACCACCTTGCCCAAAACCATGTCAAATTAATGTCTCCTTTATCATATCATAGCTCTGTAAATCATCAATTCATAGTTTCGACCTTCTCTAAGTAGTAGGGTTGTACTTTATTCCATACTGATACACACAAGGTATTCTATTCTCACTAAGTTCTAAGCAAAACGTCTATCGTTCTGCAAAAACCATCCAAAATTCCATACCGAAGACTAGATGGTCTCACTCTATAGTTGTCACCTTTACTTTGCAACTAGTCCGAAACTTCTGGTCTGATGGCAACTCTTACTGTAACTCTAGCTCATGCTAGGGTAACTGAGTCACTGACTCTAGTTACCACCCAACTGTGACCTTTCGATATTCTAGCTCTAGACTCTTAACCAGGAGTTCCCAACTCCTCTGCAGATATAGAACTCTGTTCTGGTATTACTGTACCAAAATAGAGACTGCCTGCAACATTCTCATCATAAGCACTACAGGGAAGTACGCAGCTCTACACAATAATCTCATGTCGATATCAGTCTGCGACTACGTAATGGACATCGAGAACATTGTATAGTTACTACGATACGTCCTGGAAGACTAGGTCTCTTAATCTCTTATCTCTCTTGAATCTTCTATTATCATAAAATTATTCTGACGGGGTCATCCACTGATGACTACCTGCAGTGGTATCCTCATCCTTATCTAGGGCAACTGTACTTTCAAGACTCATCTTTATGTACTCGTGCCTTGCACGAAATGGGCACACCATTTAAACCCATACAGACAGAAACATAGCATTTCTTGGAGTACGTATCCTCATGATGGACCTCACATGTCTACTAACTCTATTTCACATTTCTATGTACTCCACGAAAATCAAGACGCTAATTGAGGCACTTTTATATTTCCCGAGGTATAACGCAGAATCTAGAAACAAAGAATTACAGAAAAAGACGAAACAAAATCCTATACTCCGCATGTAACATCCTAACAAGACACCTTTTACAGTCCCAATTATATTATTTCCCATGAATCTAGAGCTTAAGTTCTGATACCAACTTTGTCATGACCCAACCTATGGGCCGGACCGGCACTAGGACCTGGGCCAGCATAAAGCCCCCGAGACCCGTAGTAAGCCTTACTGTTCTCAAACCCATGACTAGGCCCACAATTTAGGCCCAATATGCATATAAAATAATTTAAATTAAACTGTTATAATTGTATTTTGGGCCAACTTAACCCAGTAATTATCAGAAACTAAAATTAGGGGAGCCCAGCTCAACCCTATTACCTCATTTATAATCATTTAAAACTCATAAAAATTTTTCATTTATTAATACAAAAACTTGAATTCTTACAGTCCCTGACAGGCTTAATGCTACTACTAGCACATGCGGAGTCATAAATTACAAATTTAGAGAATAATAATACAATCAAGTAATCTTTTCATAACCTGAGAGGAAAGGGACAGGTTATTCTGAAAAATGTCTCCTCCTGTAGCCTGGAAAAATATTGAACAGGAGTGAGCGTTCGACTCAGAGAGTAAAATATCAATTTTAACCATAATCTCTATAACTATCTAAGACTAATGCACCCTGTAGAGTGAAATGCAACATCAGCAGTATTTTCACATCATAACAGCAAAAAAAGGTAATTTGGAGCACTCACACACCCTGTAATATTAATCATAATATATGGGAGCTGATCCCCTATACAACTTTCTTAAATCCAACCTGGTGCCAGCGAAGAACTCAGCTCGGACTTCCACTTAATAACCAAATTGGGGTCCCAGCGAAGAACTCAAGCCGTGTCTACCCCGAAGGACCGGGTCCCAGCGAAGATCTCAAGCCGTGTCTACCCGTCCTATCCATAGTCCACACCACATCACACACACGCCAACACACGCACGCTACTCCAAATTACCACAACAACATCCATGGCACTTTAACAGTTATGAATGCAACATAAATCGTGCCTAGAGTTTAACTACATAAATATATGCATATAAGTGATGCATGGGCATGCTTGAACATATAATAATATCGAAATTACAATTAAAATTAATATTTTACTCACAGTACACCGATGACTATTGTGGCTGCTGGATGCAGAAAAATAGCTGACCTCGATCACCTAATAATTAAATTATAAATTTATTAGTACTAAGTTAAGATAAAACTCTAAAGAGGCAATAGACAGCCTAATTCATGCCGAAAATCCGGCAGAGTTTCTCCTATACCTGGGACCTACCCAACCTGCAAAAAGGCTCAAATAACACTTCTAAATTCTCAATTTCCACAATCACATCTCATCAATATCACATGGCCCCTCCTGGGCCCTCCAAATCAGACAATACTCAAAATCTTAAAAATTACGTTTTAGTCCCTATAATTGACATTTTTCAAAAATCCACTCAAACAAGCTCTAAAAATTCTAAAATTTTGCCCCGCGGTCCTTAATAATATTATAAGGCTATTGCAAAATGAATTGTAATTTTCTAATCACCCATGAATATTTTATTCAAGAATTTTTACTCGATTCCATAAGTTTCCAACATCTAACGTATTCTTAATTCAACCCAATTAAATATTTGCTTATTTAAACCTCCATCCTCAAGTTTCAACCAATTATATATAATTTAATTATCTTAATTTCAAATAATCTTATATGCCAATATGCTAAAAATCTAACTAAAATCCATCCATATTTCTCAAAAATATTCTACAATCACTCAAAAATTCAACTAACACCATAGAATATCTCCAAATAATTTTACTTTCATCATATATTTTTCTTAGAATTTTTCTCCAATTTTTCCTGTTTAAGAAACACTGTATTTATGCCCTACAGACAGAGAAATAATAAAAATAGTCTTACTCGAAATTTATCTGTCTCAAAAATTTTAAAAATTTATGAGAAAGCCTCTGGAAGTTGAACCATCTCCATAGCTCACCGGAGCCACCGCCGGCACCACTGCGCACGGTGGCCGGCCGCCGGTCGCCGGCGACATTTGCCGAATCTGATTATACCACCATGTTCCTCTCCTCTTCCTCAGTCCATAGGTGGTCTCGGATCGTCAATCCAACGGTCGGATCGTCGTAGATCTGACGAAAAAGCTTGAAAAACCCGAAACTTCTCTCCTCCATATCTCACTCATCCGACCTCCATTTGCTGCAAAATTGGTATAAAAAAAAAGCTCTCAGAACAAGCTTTCCAACGCCATCTGAATCGCCTCGATCGGACGTCGGATGAAGCCGGAATCGCGCCGGAAAGCCGCTGCCCACTGTGCGCGCGTTTTCTCTCTCTTCTCCCTCTCTTGCCGCCGTTTCTGGTGGTCCTGGACGTCGCCGGAGGGTCGCCGGAGGGTCGCCGGCCAAGTGGGGAGCTGCTGGGGACGTCGCTGGCCGGTCACCGGAAAAAGAAAGAAGAAGAAGGGAGGGAAGGAGAGGAAAGAAGAGAAAATGGGGGGGGGGGGGGGAGAGTCCTCCCGATTTTTGAGTCCCATTTTTTTTTTTTTTATTTTAAAGGTTGGCAGTGACAGTGGATTTCCATTGTCACACGCCAACCTCAAATCAATCAATATATTTTTTTTTTTCTGGGTTGTTACAATTAATGTATGCACATATGAGCTACTACATGCAGTAGTGATGAGCTAGCATAATGAATTAGATTGCAGAGAAGAATTAGATATAAATGTAAAAATAAATATTACTGGACATGATATATAATTTTGACAAATAAAATTTATATTTTTGAAAAAAATAATATATATACACATTAGAGCTTGTATAATATATATATTTCATGCAATAAAATGTTAAATGAGGGTAAGTAGCTCGACTGGAATAGAAGTACGTATTCCAGCGTGGTTCAGGGTTCAAGCCCTCCTTATGTCAAATATTATTTTTTTCCATTTATAAGCGCACCTAACACAATACATTATTTATATATGTATATATATATTTTCGTTGATTTAAAAAGTGGATGAGGGCTAATAGTCCGATTGGCACATGCTTCCAAGCATAAGATAGAGGTTTTAGGGTTCGATCCCTCCATTTGTCCTTTTTTTTTTCTTTTGTGATTCTTTATAATTATTTTCATTCCAAAATATAATATTAAATTATGATGATTGTAAGTATTTTTAAATCCTAATTAACATTTTTCCTTAAAATTATAATATAACAAATTTTTAGATTTAAAATTATAAGATATATATAAATCATTTATTTATATATACCTAGTTTTACAGTATTAACACCACTTCACTACTATTAGAATAATCACCTATACAATGATCAATCATTAAATCAACATCACTGCTACAATTACCACGTGTACAATATTACCACGATTATCATCACTAAATTATTGTTTTTAATTTAAATATAGAGGGAGCTAGTTAAAGATATTTAGAGAACGATTATCATCACCAAAAGGCGCCTCTTGGTGGAATTGCCTGGAGAGTTAGAAGAACTCCAGGGTTAAGCGTGCTCGCTTGAGAGAAATCATAGGATGGGTGACCTCCTGGGAAGTTCTCCATTCCACCTATGGGACAAAACCGTGAGGCTTGTGGCCAAAGCGGACAATTCTTCTAGTGGTTGGAGCTCGATTGTTACAATTGGTATCAGAGCCGCTTGCGTGTCCTCTTGGGCGATGGTGGGGCAAACCTCAGCGAGGACGCTGAGTCCCGAAAGGGGGAGAGAAAGGTCCCTTAGGCAAATCCCACATCGGCAAAGCACAGAGATGGTCTTGGGTTCAAAAAGTAATGATATATAAGATGGGAGAACTAATCACTAGAGGCGTCTTTTGGTGGAATGGCCTGGAGAGTTGGAAGAACTCCAGGGTTAAGCGTGCTCGCTTGAGAGAAATCCTAGGATGAGTGACCTCCTGGGAAGTTTTCCACTCCACCTATGGGACAAAACCGTGAGGCTTAAGGCTAAAGCGGACAATTCCTCTAGTGGTTGGAGCCCGATCGTTACATTTTCAATGAAAATTAAAAATGAGAATGTTAACTTGATTAAAAATATTAATAAGGCAATAAAATTTCAAGAAAAAATTACATGCCCAATCTAATTTAAATATTTATCCATAATAAATTAATTTAATTAAAAGTAAAATTAGAACACTCACAACTTCATTTAGTAATCATCATATGTTATCTTATTTATTTTATAATATACACTAATAGAATCCCTCAATTATAATTTATTATTTTCCCTAAAATAAAATTACAGTTTAATATTAACAAAATTTAACATGCATGTATTTTATAGTTTTCACATATTTATATTTCAAATTTACGCTAAAAAAATATTTTTCATGCTTAAAATCTATTTGCTTTTTTTTTTTTTAAAGAAAATACAACCCTTAATAATAAAGCTAGTTATCTTATAGAGTTTGTTTCCTGTGTTGTTATTAGAATTATTGTAAAAAATATTTTTAACTATATAAAATAAAATTGATAAAAATTAGTTTTTAAATTTAAATTGAATATTTTAATTATAAATTTTAAAATAATTGTTTTATATTCATTTAAATTTAATTAAAAAAATATAAACTTTATAAATTTTAAAATAGCTTTAATATTATTAAATTAAAGTTATTAATTCAAATCTTTAAAACTCTTTAATACTATTAATACGTATTAGCATATTTATTTCATATACTTATAACTTTATATAGTGCATATATATATATATATATATATATATATATATATATATATATATATATATATATATATATATATATATATATTCTTTTTGCACTATACTGATATTTTTAAATTATTAGTATTACTTTTTAAAATAATATTAATAGGATTGAATAGAGATAATATTTAATATATTATATCTCTTCAATATATTAAGTGGATTAAAAAATTTCGATATTTTAAAATGTTAAAAATAATTGTATATTTTAATTAATCTAAAAATATTTAATATCTTTAATATGTATTTTTATTCTACTGCTAAAATTTTTTTTATGATTTTTATTAATAAGCATTTGTAATATTATAAAATTTTCGTTAAAAAAATGTGAGATAAAAAATATAGTACGTATAAAAAATAATAAAAATAAAATACTAGGTAATTAATGATAAATTTAAAACATTCATATGTATATATATTAAAATAAAAATAAATATATAAACTTAAATTATTTGCAAAAGCAGAAGCAATTCCCTTAGATTAAATTCATTGTTTTGATAATAAATATTACTGTTATTAAATTTAGAAGAGCTGATTGAAATGATGAATTCAATTTTAAAATAGTCCAAATTTGTAATTTTATTGGATCCAAAAATAACTCGATGTGATCCAATTATTTTGATTGGTAGATCAATAAGTGTATATATATATAGTTCAAATCAGACTGAATCAATGAGTTACATCGTTAATTTTAAATTCAGTTCTAACAACTGAGATGGAAGGAGAAATGATTTATTTTAATTTGATTTGGATCATTAAGTTATTGATTGGTTTCAATGTTAAATTTAGTTGATTTAATATTAATTTAATTTATGGTCCGAATCTAATCAAATCTAACATCACATTACAATCGAATCGAATATTAAAAAAAAAAAAACACTATATGTATATAAATAAAATTTAAAATAAATTATTTTTAAATAAAAACTTAAAATAAATTATATAGTTTAATTCATCATTTATTTGACAAATTTCTGAATATCCACTTTCTCAATTTTTTTAATAAAAAAATTAAATAAATTATTAATTTTATATAATACGAACGATTTATTAAATAATTGAGTAGAGGAAGGTGAACTAATTGCAAGGTAAATTTATAATTCTACAAAATTTATATAATTAAAAAAAAAGAGAATTTATAATTTAGTCATTAAATTTTACTTTATATTACACTTTAATTTTTTGGTTTTGATAAATTAATTATTTAATTTTTAGATTTTAAACTATATTATATTTTAATCTCTGAATTTTGAGAATAAATTATTTAGTCCCTTTAATTTTAATATATAGAAAGGTTTAGTTTCTGTAATTTTAATATATATAATAATTTTATTTATTAACAGAATAATTAAATTATTTTATATATAAAAATTATAATGATTAAAGTGTGATATAGTATAAAATTTAGAAACTAAATAATTAATTCCTCAAAATCTAAAGATTAAAGTGTATGGGTAAAATTTAAGACTATATAATTAATTTTTTAAAATTTAAAAATTAAAATATAATATAAGTCAAAATTTAGAAATTAAATTTTAAATTTATAAAAAAAATATATGAACAATTTAGTGAGAACAAATAAAAGTTATTCAATGAAAACAAAATAACAAAAATACAAACATCGAAGGCAATTTTTGAAAGTCAAGTCATTGCCTCACTGGCACTCACTGGTCGTGGGATGATGAGCGATGACTCGTGAACATGTTATTTTATCACTCGCCTGTTGAAATGATTTTTCAGTTGAGTTCGGTTTTCCGAAGAATCATGAACAGTTCTGACAACATTAACCTTGACAATAAATTTTTAAAATGTCTGCTCATAGGTCACTTGCTTATGTCGACTTTCAGTCGTCAGCATTATGGTAAGCTTGGCTACAATTACTGTGCTATCTTCAATCGCATGTTCCTGTATTTATTAGGTAGTTGGTGGCTGGATTTTATAATTTGTATCAGATAATTATTTTTTATTTAAAATATATATTTTTTTAAAAAATTATTAATTAAAAATTTTTATTTTTTTTAAAATAATTTTTTACAAGAACATATTATTTAAAATTATAATAAATAGTAACAATAATTGAGCATAATTTTATCAAACGCTTAAAATATATCAACTACAGTAAACTAACCATAGATAATTATTAGCTATTCATTATCAATTATCGTTTATTTATACTCATCAACTAAACCAAATATATCCTTTATCCAAAAATTACTCTTAACTACCAAGGCCATTAAATACACAGTAATATTGAAATTTACTTTAAAAATATAAGCTTTTCAATTCTAACTTAATTGATGTGAAATAAAAAAATCTTTAAATAATTTTTACAGCATGCAAAAATATTGTAAATTAAAAAAAGCACCTTCGTGTTGCTAAATTAATGTTACCGTCTTTGAATTTAAAATTATAAAATTTTGAATTTAAGCTCCTTAATATGGAAAAAAAAGTGAAAAGCATTAAATTAACCTATCAAACCAAAATTTGTCTCCACTCTGCAGGCTCCTTATAAATGGAAGTGTATGGCAAGTACGTGTTTCATTGCTCAACTTTGCTAGCGACCTCTGCCTAGCTAGTAGCTACCTATATGGCGGATTCTCAAGCTTTGCCTCAAGCCCAATTAACATCTGAGATCAATGATTAGCCCAAACAAAAAGACATCATCACTTTCATGGATGCTGAATGGTACAATGCTGCAGCTGAAGGCCAAATCGACAAACTCAAAGATTAGACAGAGCCTCTAGATCTTTTGCGTACCCCAAACAAAAATACAGTCCTGCATGTTTACATCACAGCAGTACAAAATGAAACGAAAGAATCCATTGAATTTGTGGAACTAGTTATCAGCAAATGTTCATCACTGCTAGCTGAGCCCAACATCAAAGGCGAAACTCCGCTGCACATTGCGGCAAGGTTCGGGCACAAAAGTATAGTCGAATTTCTTATTCAAAGCATCAAGAAGGCTCAAAGCGAAGACCATGAGAGAGGCGCAGAGGCGTCAACAAGTGATTAGATGCTGAAGAAGACAAGCACAAATGAAGACACAGCCTTACACGAGGCTGTGAGAAATAATCATCCTCAAGTGGTGGAAATATTGATTAGAGAAAAGCCTGAATTTGCAAACATGGCTAATGCCGCTGGAGAAAGCCCGCTTTACTTGGCAGCGTTGCTAGAGTACAAAAGCATTGCTGTTGAGATATTGAATCCCTCATCAGTGGCATACACCGGTCCCAACGGTAGAACAGCTTTGCATGAAGCTGTGATAAGTAAAGATAAAGGTACACTTCATTTCCGCCAGGTTGAGAAATACCTAAAAATCTTTCTTTCTTCCCTCTTTTTTATTTTAATTTAAGTCGATTAATCCCATTAACTACACAAATTTCATCAATTAAATTCAATGATAAGAATTTATATATGCATGAATATAAAATAAAATTATTTTATTTATTTAATTTTCACTCAAATTTAAAATATTATATATAATTTTATATATGAACGAATATTTAATATTATTGAATTAAAAAGATTTTTATCTACTCATTAATTAAAGAAGAGAAAATTTCTACTTAGTCCTGGATTTTATAATGAATAACATTTTTGAGTTTGTGTTTTAAAAATTAAATTATTTAGTCTTTTAATTTTGCTTTTGTAGTACATTTAGGTCTCTCTATCCATTTTTGCATAATATTAAGATAATTTACTATTTAATTCTTTGGTATTGCAATTATTTACAATTTTATCTTCTAATTTTACAATTATTTACAATTTCATCCCTCATTTCCATCTCTCTCCCTTCCCCCTCCTCTCTCTCTCTCTCTCTCTCTCTCTCTCTCTCTCTCTCTCTCTCTCTCACACACACACACACGCACACACATTTATGTCTCTGCCTCTCTCCTTCATTTTTGTCTGTCTCTTCCTCTCTCAATATATATCTCTCTCATTTCTATCTCTCTCCCATCTATATATATATATATATATATCTCTCTCTCCCTTATTTCTCTCTTTCCCCTCCTCTCTCCTTTATTCATCTCTTCCTTTTCTTAGTTCTTCTCTCTTTCTCTCTGTGTTTCTCTCTCTATCTCCTTTGTTGTTTGTCTATCTCCTTTGTGCAAGTATAAAGATAGAGAGGAAAAAACAAGGAAGAGAGGGAGAGTAGAGCCATAAATGAGAGAGAGAGTGGAAAGAGATAGAGAGAGGAAAGAGAAAAAACGGGGTAGATAGAGAGAGGGTGAGAGAGATGAAGAAATGAAATTGATGAATGAAATTGTAAATAATTGTAATATCCAAAGATTAAATAGTAATTTATCTTAAATGCTAACAATTAAAATGGATGGGAGGACCTTAAGTGTATGATAGAAGCAAAATTAGAAAATTAAATAGTTTAATTTTTAAAATATAGGGACTCAAGTGTTATTAATTGTAAAAAATTGGGGTTAAATAATAAATTTTCCTTTGAAGAAACCTAAACAGCACTAAGCCTGCAGGGAACAAAGCCCCTCCAATTTTTATTTCACCAAAATCTCACGCACAAAGAGTTTTGGTTTTTTAGAAGTATATGGTTGTAAATAAATCCAGTTATTTGAATTCAACTTAAAAATTTTTGAGTGGAGCTTAAATTTTTTTAGTGGAACAAGTAACTTGCAGAATCGAGTTTAAGGATCATAATAATCGATTTGAGTGTTGCACGGTCCGATATGTTAGCCATTATTAAGTTGAAATTTATTTCAAGTTTATTGCAGATTTGATAGGAAAAATACTGAAAAAAAAACAGTAGTCTGACCAAAGAACAAGACAAAGGAGGATGGACTCCGCTGCATTATGCTTCCTACTTCAATCTTCTTCAAATTGTGGAAGTGTTATTACTAAATGATGGTAAATCTGCTGCCTATATTGGCGACAAAAGCGGAAAAACACCTCTTCATATAGCGATTTTCCACGGCAAAAGCCATTTAAAGGTGGCGGAAAAAATTATGGCAGGCTGTCCAGATTGCTGCGACCTGGTTGACAATAGGGGCCGAAATGTTCTCCATTTTGCTGTGCAGAGCAAGAGTTCTGAAGGAGTGAAAACTATTATTGAAAAACCTTCCCTGGCTAACCTAATAAATCAGAAAGATAAAAAGGGAAACACTCCGGTCCATCTGCTTGCTACTTATGGCTTTGAAGAGTATTGTCTTGCAGAGCACCACCTGGTTGATAAAAAGGCCATCAACAATGAAAATTTAGCCGCTCTGGACGTAGTGGTAAAAACAAAGGATGAAAGCGATGAGCCATTTCTGGTACGCCGACTTAATTTAATGCCTTTACATCATCCCACAAACTGTAGGCATTGTTATTATTATTATTATTTTCAATTGAGCTTTGATTGAAATTTTAACTTTAAATCTCATAGAAAACACTGTGCCAAAATGAAAAATTATTCATTTCTATTGGTAAGCATTGATTTGTTTTGGAACAACACAGTTAATGAATTCATGTTGCAGGGACGGACAAAAAGAAAACTAAAGAAGGTTGGATATAAACCAGGTCGGCCTTCAATTATCCAGCTCGCAGAACGTGATGACATGTCAAGACTCGACAATGAGTTAATCATTGAACTTGAGAAAACGTGATAATGCCAAGAATTACCAATGAGTTGCGTTCTGCAATCATGAAAGCGAGTAAGTACCATCAGATAGTAGCCACCCTCAAAGTAGCAGTAACTTTTGCGGCAGGTTTCACCTTACCTGGCGGTTGCAGTGATCATGATGGCCCTGACAAAGGAACAGCAAATTTAACGGGAAAATCAGCCTTCACAATTTTCCTTGTAACCGATGAAAAATTATTAGGTGAACTGGATGCACATCACAATTATATGAGATTTATTTTCTATATCATAGAGGACTCACTTCTGTTGTGTTTATCCACTTCTTAATGACATTGATGCAAGCCGAGGGAAAGTACTAAAATCTATTTTTTGCGGCCGGTGGCTTGACTTTTTTTTTTTTTTGAATAACCGGTGGCTTGACTTTAGTTGCTTTGGCATTAATGGTGACCGCATTAGTGGCAGGTTTGTATATATGCAGTGATGCCACATCCTCCTCTTATCAGGTGCGCTAATTATTAGATATACAGAGAGTACTAAAAATAGTACTCCTTCTTTCATAAAAAAGTAAATTTTTTTTATAATATAAAAAATAAATTTCACATAATTATAATAAATAATTCATTTACACCGATTATACCTAATAATTTCTCTATCAGTTGTTGTGACTGTCATTTGTCTCGTCGGAAGTTTTTTCGCCGTTTTATTTTGTTGCGGGCTAGTCAATTCTTGGACTGATGGACAAATAGAGAATGGTATGTAATGGGAATAAATTGTAAAATTAATGTGGAAATTAATGTTATTATATTCAAATTTTATGAATGCATGCTTTAACATTTTTTTATTAGGATTTTGACCGAATTGTTTTCCCAAATAGTTGTATTTTTTTTCTTTAAGAATTTACCATGAAAAGCTTTGCAGTGAATGTTAGCATTAGTCTAACACCTGTTTGATATTTCTGTTGGAACTGCTATTGAAAAAATTATTTTTTTAAATATACTAGTTAGAGAGTATTAAAAAATAATTTAAAATTAAATTTGATAAGTTTTAATCATAAAAATACTAAAAAAGCAAAATAGTTTTTTTCAAATTGATTTTTTTAACATCTAAAATAATGATTTTATTCAAAAAAGTAGTTTGAATCATGCAAACTCAGTGTCAAACAGACATTAATTATTTAATCCTTAATTAGTGTTAAGATTTTTTTTTTAACTATTTTTACTTAATTAGGATTGACCGGAGAAAAAAAATTAAAATGTGCATGTATTTATTGAATGTGTAACAATGAGGTGCTAATTTGGAAAAATAGACACGGCATACTAGTAGCATGCTCACACATTAGATTTATATTATTAATAATTTATTTTATTTTGTTTTTTATTTATAAAAATAATTATAATGACAGAGATATTTTTATTAATTTTAAATATTATTATGATCATAAAATATTTGAAAATTATGAAATGAGTAGTAATATTAATTAAACTATTATTAAATTTTGTAATTTCTATTAGGTTGAATTGTAAATTATATTAAATTATTTACATATATAGTTTATAATTTTGCATGTGATGATTTTTTTTTTTTATGTTAAATATATACATACATGTGTGTTGTGAAATTTTGTGTAAATATTATTTACATTTTCAAAGTACTATCATTATAGTCAATATTTTCAAATGTTTATGAATATTTTTTGTTTTTAGATTAAGGAAACACGCCAGGTCATCTTACTGATATATTTTAGAACCGAACCGAATCGAAATAAAATAAAAATTGAATTTAACATAACCGCTTTATTTCGGTTCGATTCGGTTCAAATCGATCGGTTTTGAATTTTACTTATTTTTTAATTTAGATTTGATTTTCAAGTTATTTGGTTTGATTTTAGCCTTAGTTTGAACCTAATAACCATTAATCAATAAAATTAAGCAATATATATATATATATATATATATATATATATATATATATATATATATATATAATTCATAAATTCCCCATAAAAAAAAATTAATTCAAAAATAAAAAATACTATTCGGTTTGGTTGGTTCAAACCGATTTTTTTTCTCCAAAACCGAACTGAACTAAAATAACCGAAAATTTTAAAATACAAAATCGAACCGAATTATATAAAAAATTGAATCGAATTATCGAATTAAAGCAGTTTAGTTCAATTTTTCTATTTAAACTAAATAATACTCATCCCTATATGCTATTCGCTTTATTATGTTTTTAAATAAAAGGAATAAAGTGATCTTTTAATAAAAAAAAAAAAACTACTCCCATCCCATAGATGTCCGCCGAACGACCCACAAAATATATTTTATAATATTATGTATAATATATTTTTATATAAAATATATTTTATATTTATTAATTGTAAAAGTGACATTATTAATTTTCTATTAATTGTGAGAATATTTCATTGGCTGTGCGGGCAATATATCAACTATTTCATTATGCTTACCGTGGATTATTGTGGTGATATTAAGAATATATGTTTATATATAAACATGATATACTTAGTATTTTTATATTAGTGATTATATTTTAAAAATATTTTATTTATATTAAATGGATAAACAATGAAAGGAGAACTCGAAAAAAGAAAAAAAATATTATAATAAATTTAGACTTTAATAAAATACCTAATATGTTGTTAAAAATTTAAAAATATATTGATAATAAGAATTACTAATAAGTACTTACTGACATGTTTATACTCGGTAACTTACAATATTTAACAACACTTTAATACTAAGTTGCAATACTATTATACATGATATTGTACATATTATATATTGATAATAAGAATTACTAACAAGTATTTACTGACATGTTTGAACTCCGTAACTTACAATATTTAACAACATTTTAATACTAATTTGCAATGCTATTATACATGATATTGTACATATTATCTATTAGTTTATATGATATCTTGGTATCTAAATATATTACCTTGATATTATTCATTACTTTAACAGAATATACAAAATGATGTTAAAAAAGTGTTATTAAATCCTAGATTTGTTGTAGTAAAAGATATCTTGTCAAAGCAAATTAAATTTCTATATTAAAATAATAAAAGATATTTTTATAATATTATATTGATTAAAATATTTTAAAATTATTATTCTTAATTTTCTTTTAATTCAAGAAAACAAATAAACATAGAAAAAGACTCATCTTATTTCAATAAATATAAATGAAAATAAAAATAAAGAGCTTCTTTTGCAATAACCTGAATTTTTTTCAAATATAAATTTTATATTTTTATACATTATTCAAATATTATTTAATATTATCAAGCTAAATTATAATTTTTGTAATACTTTCATTTATATATTTCTAATATTATTCTTAAACAAATTTTGTAAAATTATTTTAAAGTTTCAATTTTAAATTTAAATGATTAGTTCTAAAGTTTAACATTATATTAAGCATTAAAGTATTAATATTATCATGCTCTTATTTATACTTATATTTTTAATTATACTTGGTTAAATGAAATGATTTAAATATTTAGTACTAGTGTTTAAGTTATTAATTATTTATATTTTAAGAAAACTCAATTGAGTTCTATTTAATTGTTGTTTTTATTGGATTTGGTGATAACAATAATAATAATAATAATAATAATAATAATAATAATAATAATAATAATAATAACAACAAGGGTACATTGATGGGATGTTTTTCAACTAGAAAAAAATAAGAGAAGAACAAGCGGGATCTTCTCATCCTCCCCCCCCCCCCCCTATGGTAATACATGATGGCAGGCTGTAGAGAGAGAGAGGAAAATGGGTTTCTAACTTTGAATGCTCATATTCGGCTATCTTGATGTCCGATCGGAGTGATTTCATCGGCTATGGACTCCTAGTAGAAAGCTCTTTTAGATGAGACTAACCTCACCGAATTTTGTGGTCGTTTTCGGTGCCAACAAGGAGAGAGAAATTTGGAATTTCGCAACTTTTTGGTAAGATTTCCAGTAAGATTTTCGGCGATCGGACTGTCGAATTGGCAATCCGAGACCACCATGATGAAACCTTCAAGATGAGACTAGCTTTGCTCCGATCGAACAACGTTTGAAAAAGACGATCATCAAACGGCCCAAATAAATTTGTAAGATTTTTGGGCCTTTTCAATTCTCAAAAATTAAAAATAATTTTATGATAATGTTTTAGCTTAATTTAGGTGCGGTTAGATCATTGGTAGCTCACCGGCCTCGGGACTGAGTTTTTGACCCAGTCCAAGTGTCCGGTGGGCTGTCTCAGAAAGGGGTCATGTTTACAATTGATCCTAGTGTTTTTAGACATTCTGGATACGTTCCAGGTGTCAGATTTGGCATAGGTAAACCCAAACTCCAAGTTGTTCATTTTTGCCTAATACCTAATTTAGAATAAAATTCATAAAATATTCATGGTTGATTAGAAAATTATGATTCTTGTTGTAATAGATTTATAACCTTGTTAAGGACCATGAAATGAAATTTTAGAATTTTTAGAGCTTGTTTGAGTTATTTTTGAAGAATGTTAGCTTTATGGACTAAAATGTAATTTTTTTTTAATTTTGTGAGAATTGCCTAGTTTGGAGGGCCTAGGAGGGGACATGTGATGTTGATGGGATATAGATGTGGGAATTGTGATTTAGAGGTGTTATTTGAAATATCTTGTAGGTTGGATAGCTCTCAGGTACAGAAGAAACACTGCCGAATTTTTGGCAAGACTTAGGATGTTATTTGATTCTTTAAAATTTCACTTTAAGTAACTATTGATAAATTTGTGATATAATTTTAAGGTGAGCCAGGTCAGCCTTCCTCCTCCGCCCAACCACCGTAATGACTTTTGTTTAATTAGTGAGTAGATATTGATTTTACTTATAATTTCAATATTATTATGTATTCAAGGCATGTCCATGCATCACTCATAGATATATATGCATAGTTATTTGCTAGGCATACCTTGTATTGCATTTATATTGATGTCATTGCTGTGATTGTTGCTTTATGGTGATCTAGAGTTGCGTGTATGAGTTGGTGTGCATATGGTATGTGTATGGATATGGGTAGCACAGGTAGATGCGGCTGGAGCTTGACTCACTGGGACTAGATCCTTATTATGAATAAGTTAGGGTAGGCATGGCTCGAGTTGATCTCACTGGCCCCCACATTTGGATATTAAGAGAAAATCTAACTTTGAGTTGATCTCGCTGGCAGAGGTTAGAATTAAGAGAGCTGTACAAGGGATTAGCTCCCATATATATATGTGCAAGTATGGATTTGACACACGGGTGTGTGAGTGCTCTAGATTGCCTTTGGTATAATTATGACTTGACTTGTTTGAATTGTGTGATTATGACTAGACACTCATATTGTTAATTTTAATCCTAAGCTTATTATTATTATTATTATTATTATTATTATTATTATTATTATTATTATTATTATTATTATTATTATTATTATTATTTTGTTGCAAGATGTGATTCCTCAAACTATCTAGAAATATTTAGCAAATATTTTATATTACCTGTGGCATGTAAGTGTTAAGCAAACAATGTGACGCTGCAATTGGTTAAATCGTTATTACTCATGCAAAAGATTGTAAAATATACTACTTAATCTTGGTATAATTGAGAAATTGAGCTCAATGATAGAAGACTCTCTGAGCTAGTTTTAAGTTTAACAGCTAATAACAGATGTTGCAAGGGTTTTACGATCACCGGACGATTCTCACCGAAGTGGAAAAGTGAGGAGTCACGACTTTAATTTTGAGGAAAATTAAAGGAAACCATTTGTAAAAATAAAATTTATAAAAACCACATATAAAACAGAGATTCTAGGTTCGGGGTCCATGCACGGGTGGGGAAGGTGTTATGCATCCCACCCCGTCCCTCAATGAGGGTAAGCAAATTTAACGATGTGCTCTTTATAATTTAAGATCAATAATTTTGGGGTTGGAATTATGATGTTGGCCCCTGTTATTGATAAAATGAATATTTGATATTTTACCATTTTGGGTTACCTAAGAACACGAGTATATGGGATGACCCTATAATGAATTGATGTTGTATTTATTTAATTTGTTATGTATTTGTTAAGTTTCTCTCTCCTCGAATTAGGACTCTAATTCCAAAGAAGTGTTATTTGGTCCCTAAAGATTCATAACAAGTGAGGAGGACTCTCGGCTCACATATTATGTACCTCATCATTGGCATTTGAATAACTGAGGGTTCGGTGTGTGTAATGAATATATAAGAACCGATATGGGTATAGATTTTCATTCATTTTAATTAGGACTCTAATTCAAAAGGAATGTGTTAATTAAACCTGGAGAATTCCCTTCATTAATGAGGACTCTCAGTTAATGAAGTAAGATTGTAACATCCTCATTTTCGTAGTTTGTACATCCTACTGTTTCGACGGCTAATGCCTACCCCGGAAAGTCGAAATGTCTGAAACTACACTTAATTGACAGTGAGGAAGCATAAAATAATGAAATATGTGATGAGAAAAATTAAGAAAAAATAAAAGAGATAAAATGTGAATAAGTTAAACGAGCCGAACCCGTAGCGATGGGTGATTGCACCGGGACGTTACGTCGAGGACTATTGACTAGCCCTGGACCACGGGGAACTCGGAAAAATATTTTTGAGACATAATTAAAGGTCTACTAAGGTGTAATTGGCATTGGAAATGTCAAAGAAAAATTAATAAGCTAGTATAAATGAAAAATGAAAATTAAAGAAATCGGTGGGTCAAGGATTAAATCGGTGTTACCGAAAAAGTCCGAATTTAACCCGAAGAAGGGCATTTTAGTCATTTGACACCTAGAGTGGACTTTTGACTTAAATGTCCATGAAAAATAAGTGGTATTAAATTTAGAAATTCCCATGAAAAAAAAAATGAAATGAAATTGAAATGCAATTAAAGGAATTATGGGGTTTAATTTAAATATTACATAGTTTAATTATTATATTAGTAGTAAACTTTACTTAGTGGACACTAAGTGGCACTATATAAAGACATCTAAGGAGCAGAATTTTCCCACTCACTTTATCACTTTCATCAAGCTCCTCTCCCATGACCGAATTGAAGCTCTCAAGTGTCCTCCATGGACGTCCATGAAGTAAGCTCCATTTCCCTACCTTTAAGCCATTATTTCTTCAAACTCCCTTCATGAAAAATGATCCTTGCACCATGGGCAACATATAGGCAGCAAAAAGGAGAGGAAATTCCAAGGATTTTTCAAGCTTAAGTTGAGGTTAGTGCTAGTTTCCTTAACTTTCTTAAGTGAAAGTTGTGTTGAGGTTAAGATAAGTTAAATGGTTAAGAAAAATTGAAGAAATGATGAGTATTGGTGAACCTTAGTTTTGGCAGCCATGAAAATGCATAGTTAGTGACTTATTCTTATATGTATTTGATGGGATTTAAGGTGGATTAACTTAAATGGAAGTTGAAGAAGCTTAATGTTCAAGTATGTGCATGTTAATGCTTGAATTAAGGGTTTGAAAATGGACTTTGATGCTTTGGTAAACTGCCATGTTTGACAGCCTATAATATCATGAAATTATATGTGACTATATGTAATTTATTGATGAGATGTCATAATGTTAAATTGTGGGCGGCATGTGTAGTTGATATTGAGGTATGAGTATATGGAAGTGTATGTGTAATATTGATATTGAGGTGTGTTGAATTTTGGTGGAAGTGAATGTTGAACTTGAATGGTGTATTGTGTGCATTGAGCACTTGAGTGTTCTACCCAAAATGCTTGCTGGAATTGTGTACAATATATGTAGAAGTGCCATGATTAAATGTTGAAGTATTGGGAGGAAGAGGATTGTCAAAATTTGAAGTGTGATGTTCAAATGCAGGTTGTGTATGTTTGCAACACCTAAATTAGGTCATAAGTGCAAAACTGTGAACCAAATTGGTATGAGGCCAATGGGGGGTGAAACTAGACATCAAATTGGCCAACTTTCATGTAGAAATGTTGCCAAAATTCTGCCTAGAAACTGACCTTAAAAATGACCAATTTTGGAATGGCAACCTTGCAAATCCAGATTTTTGACTATATGAACAGTAGTCATTAGGATGACCATAACTCACTCAAAACAGGTCCAGTTGACCTGAAATTTTTACCATGGATAGCTTAGAAATAGAGCTACAATTCTTATGAAGATACCAAAGCTAGAAATGGCCAGAACCAAGTCAAATAGCTTGCGAAAGTTTGGGTACCAAAACTGCCAAAACTAAAAGTGACCTAAAATTGATCAAATTTTGCACTAAAGGTGCAATCTGTCCAACTTTAATAAATTGACCATATCTTGGCCTATACAACTCAGAATGACCTGAAATTTTGCCCAGAGTGCAATAAGACATAGAGCTACAATTTTTATTCTTTGACCAAAAGCTAAAAACCAAGAGAAATAGGACTTTAAGCTAGACCAATCTAGCAAATAAAAATTGAGAATTTGACATTTACATACAATGATGCTTGAGGTAATTTGGCTATGAATGCCAACTTGTATAAAGGGTAAATTGCATTATATTGACAGCATATTGAATTATAAATTGTGACATGTTGATGCTAGAATCAACTTAGCCATATTACTTAAAAAGGTCAACATATGCATTGACTTATGAAATTACATAATAGCTAGTAAACTCTAGAAATTGAAGAATTAAACAATTAATTTATAATGTGCCATGGTTTGCCTAATTGACTAGTTTGGATAGGTTGGCATGCCAATAGGATTCTGACAGCTGTTCTGTAAATAACTTTACATCATATTGTGTTTTATGACTTATTATGCCATACTATGATTTTAATAGCCTATGGCTATACAGATTGTGTTATTATACTCGGCTTAATGCCTGATTGATTATATGGCTTTTTAGTCACACTGTTTGCACACCAGGAGATACTTTGTGATCGATGGTGTGACGGCCCGAGATACTAGGTACCCAGTGCTAGTATATCCGTTTATCCAGTCTGGTCAGTGTATAGGCTACATGGGCAGTCAATTAAAACATTATTCAATTCAGGTAGTTAAGTTAAGTCAAGTATAATGAAATTTCAGTACAATTAAATTAAGTATTGAATGAATGAGTAAAAGAGATTAGCAAAAGAAACATAACAAAAATATAAATTGCAGAACCGTAGAGACTTGAAATACAATATAGTTAAAATAATTTGTATACTGGGTAGTATTACTGAAAAGTTATAAACTAAGCACTTCCAAAGAGGAACAAACTCGTTTATAAGATCGTTGATACTAGAAATACCATACCAAATTAAATTGATTCCTGAGTATCCGAATTATAATTTATTTCTTTCTTTATTTGTATATATTATTTCTTATTATATTATTGCACCACTAAGCAGAAATGCTTAGCACGATGGAATTGTTTCCTTGTGCAGGTACTTAAGGTAAAACCAGTAGACTGTCGATTGAGATTTTTGGAGTCCAGATCTGCAGAAGTGTCAGAAGAGTTCAAGGTTGTCACCTCCTCAGCAATGCATGTAGATAGGGCTCATTTTAAGCATGTTTTCTAATCTGTACATTATAATTACTGCTTATATTGTAATGTAAATTAGTAACTATAATTTCATTTGTATATCCTGTATTTGATAAATTTATGTACTTTATTGGCAAATTATATAAGTTAATGAAATATAAGAATTCTGATATTTGAGTTGATTATCTAATCATAATGATTCTGAATGAGATTGAGTTTGAGAAATTTTGAGACTGAATCTGAGTTTGAGAAACTGTTGAGAATGTTTTGAGATAATCTGAGTTATGAATTTGAGTATATATTGGAATTGTTTTTAGCAGGTTCAGAAGAACTGTTAGTCCAAATTACAGCCGGCACTCTTCCGGATTGTTGTTCAAATTTTTAAAATTTCCAAATTAGTTAGAAATTGATAAAAGTAAAAATAGCCTAAACCTTAGATAAAGTTTTTGAATAAATAAATCAAGAACTGTAATGAAATCAAATAAGATTAGGTGCTCTGGCACGCCATGTAGCACGCCTTGCTAGGCTACACTGTAGACGGGTCAGGGGTGTTACAAAGGTCCCATCATTGGTATAATTATCGGAAAAACATTTACCCGTATCGTTTCATCTTAAAATGATTTAATGTTTTGGAACTACGGTATTTGTTTGATTAAGTCGAACTGAAGGAAGGACGCTCCCTTAATAATATGAGGACCTTGAGAAGGACTCTCCATCGGGTCCCAATATAAAATTTGGAGTTCTTGGAAGGACTCTCCCGTGAACCGATTACTAGAATGTATGATAAATTTTGTTTGTAATAGTCTGTAAAAAAAAATGCAGGGATTGTCAAGGAAACGACTCTCTCTCGATCTCCCCAATTTTAGCTTTGCAAAATGTATAAATATGGAAATCCAAGAAAGGACTCTCTCCTGATCCCTTTAATACCAGAAAATTTTCAAAAGTTACGGGAATTTTAGGAAAGGGCTCTCTCCTAATCTCCCCAATTTTATGCTGAACAATTTTAAAAACTATAGGAATTTCAAGAAAGGACTCTCTCTCGATCCCTCTATTTTGAAAAGTGAATTTAAAAAAAAATCCTGGATGTTTAGCCGAACTCTTTCTCGATCCCCTTCTAGAGAACTGGAATAGTGTATCATGCACGTGGTTTCTCGATCTCTTTATTAACTGAACTTACTTGGTTTTCGACCTCATAACTTATGGTCCGAGCTCATCTCGATTTCCAATCTCGTAACTTACTTGTCCGAGCTCGCCTCAGTTTCTGATCTTATTATTCGAACTTGTCTCGGTTTCCAATCTCATAACTTACTATCCGAGCTTGTCTAGATTTTCGATCTCCTATTAATTGCCCGAACCTTTCTACACCTACCTAAATTATGTCTATTTATCCCAATTATTTTCCCCTTTAATCAGATCAGAACTCTCTATGTCATCACTTCCATCCGTAATCCTTTCAGTACTTACAAAATTCCAGTAACTTTTATATCATCCGAACTTTTATTCTCATACTAAATAAAAATAAAAATAAAATTCTTTGAGGTGACGAGGACGTAACAATAGAAAGCCAAAGGTGATATTTGTGAGGTAAGTCAACCTAATACTATCCTATCCTGAAAGTTCGACATGACATGATATCTTAAAAGTTCTTACTTCATGAACACAGGTTAGTTATATTTGGAGAGTGGTAGGTTAAAACGCTTACCTGTGGAGAGCTAAAGTAATGGAAGAGCCAATACTGATGTCCCGCGAAGCTAGGGCTGCTAAAGCTGGGGTGACAAAGCGACTTGAGCCACCGGAGATGATGAAAACAAGATCTTGGTGATGAACTGAGATTGGACCTTCGAGATAGCGCGCGAGTACTGAGGATATGGATTGCTGTATTAGTAACTCTAGTGATAAGATCCTTTAGAAAACTTATTTCTAAAGTCTCTAGAAACCTTAAAAGCTTCAGAATGAAAGAAACAAGGCTACAACAATATTTAAATTCAAAGTTTTCTCTCGGCACTGCGATTTTTTCCTCCCTTCTATAGTATTGCATACAAGTATTTATAGGAAAGGGGTGCCCCAAATGGAGGGTCAGGATTTCAGCAGGAAGGGATGAAGAGTCTGGATTTAAAAGGACATGATCCGACGTCTTGGAATTAAAGAGAATCAAAATTAAAGGTTGGGATTTGGTTCAGAATTTCTATCCTTCATTCTCTAATCCAACGGTTAGGGGTCTTCCTTTACAGAATAGATTCAAGGGCTAGGAATGAAAAGTGTCGAATTAGTTATTTACTTTTAATCTGAAGCTCTCAAATCCATCCTTATAAGTGCGATCAACGGTGTAAATTGAGACGTACTAGGATGCTTTAACCATTTGAGATCCGATGGTGAGGAGTTAAACTTATAAATTAAAGGCCATGATTGAAAGTGATTCAATTTCCCAAACCTTCCGATCTCTATTGGCTATTTTTTGGTCTACCTGATCTCTTACTATGGTTGGCAGATTTGGGACCTCCTATCCCGATCTCTTAACCTAACTCCTTTCACGTCTGATCTCTTCTTACTTCCTGACTTCCATCCTATCTCTTCTCCGTATTCGATTTATATCTGTAAACCTCGAATAATGGTTAAGCATTTAATTCTCCACTTATCGATGAGCTGCTTCGAGTTCTGCAAGCATTAAATGCCCAGGCCTATATATACGAGGGAAGCAACCCTGTCATTTTTCACATTCCACCTTTTCTTTCTCCTGTAAATTTCCGATGTGCTTTCTTTCTGGACCTTATTTCCCCAGCAAAAATTCTCATCGTGACAACCACCTTAATATTTTTCCGATAGCCTTCTTTGCCCATCGCTTGAAAATAGACGATACCGACGATCGGAGAACTATGAGAACATCACCTGATGACGGCGAGGGAATTGGACTAATTGACCGATCACGTTCCAAAATGACTACCGGTCTTGCTCTTGATTGGCTTATTTGTCTGAACCATTGACCGATCTCGGACAAGAGGACTGTTGATTTCAATCTTGATGTCGGTGACTGCCTCTTGAAGTTCATTTGGCTCCTAACCATCTCAGGGGTCCTGATTGTAGCTCGATTCTAGTTGATGACATTGATGATGACACCGAGCTTCTCGTAGTCTTTATCATAGTTGACGAGACCTACCTTTCTAATCTCCACGTATCTCTTAAATGGCATCTTGAGATTGGGAGGAGTCCGAACTGTGCGACCAAGATAGGTAAAGTGTAGGGTTAGGGATATTTGTAATTGCTGATCTGAAGAGATTGTCTAAATGATGTAATTTGACCTTTTGGAAATGAAATGGACTTTTATTTACTTATTCTATTTTTATTTTATTTTATCTTTATTATTCGCATTGCATTAATCGTATTTTTCGATCTCTAATAACTGTGTCCGATCTGATCCCTAATCGAACCTGAATTCCACTTATCTCTTCCGTCCGAATCCCATTACTATCTACTCTATGGTCACTCTCTGCAACCGACCTTACTTGTCCGATCTCCTCCCTATGCTTCTAGAATTTTCCTTTGATGCAAAACTGAAATGACTGGATTTCTACTAACCTATGGGTCACCTAGGGCCTCGTGAGCATTAAGGGCCTCGCGAGCATTTAATGCTCGAACAAGTATAAATATGAGGGGAGGGGTAGTCACTCACACACTTATGCCATTTCCAATTTCTCCAAGCCACCCGACATTCTCTCTCAGTTTCTGAATTTCCCAGCCCCGATTTGCACTTTGGTAAGGGTCTTAATCTTTTTTCGGTCAAATTTATTCTTTGAAAATGAGTGGTACTGAAGGTCAGAGAGTTGCAAGTCTTCCTTCTATTCACATTTCATGGACCTCGAAAGAAGGCGATGCGACCAGGCCGAGTGGGTGATCTGAACCTACTATAGCCATTATTCTGATATCTAGTCAGCCAACCAGATCAAAACAAGCACAAGCTTCGACCATGAGGAAAGAAAATCTACTTGTGGATGAACTACCATTTGTCCTTGGGGGTGCTGAACTCCAATCCATTAGCCAAGAATATAATCTCCCGATCGACTCTTTCGAGCTTATCAGATGCCATGGGGATCTTTAAGCATATCATTTCTTTGATGAAACCGACCTGATCATGGTGTATGAAGAACAATTAAAAGTCGGGTTGCGGTTTCCCTTAGATGAATTTTATAAAGACATTCTGAATTTCCACCAAGTCAGTGTAGCTTAAGTGCATCCGAATTCCTGGCGGATTATGGTAGCCTTTAGATTTCTTTGCCGAGCTAAGGGACTTGAGCCCACAGTGAAGGTTTTTGCTGAACTACACAGGCTTGCTCGGTGAAAAGATGATGAATATTGGTTTTTCCAAGCAAAGCCAAACTGCGGGCTCTTCACCGATCTCCCTTCCTCACTAAAGAACTAGAAAGATCTGTTCTTCATACTTAGGAGTAAATATCCTAATGGTTTCGAGGGCCTTCCACGTAGCTTGAATTATTTAGTCCCTAAAGCACCAAAAAAGATCACTCTGAACAGTGTCGAGGATGCCATGGTGAAGGAATTGAAGAACCAAGCGGTCACTCACAAATATTTATGTTTGGATGTGATTATGGCTAAACTAAAATGGTGGATAGTGCGAGTGATCACCCGCGAAAACTACGAACTACAACTCTCTGACCTCGGCCCCTGTAAAACCTGAACCTTAGGTCTTCTAGTCTTAGC
Organism: Hevea brasiliensis; assembly: GCF_030052815.1. Lineage (NCBI taxonomy): Eukaryota > Viridiplantae > Streptophyta > Magnoliopsida > Malpighiales > Euphorbiaceae > Hevea > Hevea brasiliensis. The sequence continues at coordinate 20,353,148 of NC_079506.1, forward strand.
AAACTCACTAACTTATTTTATGTGCAGGTATAGTTGGGGGTGAATTCGCAAAGGAGAATCAGAAGCAGAAGAGGGAGCTCGCCGGAAAAGTGTTGGAGATGAAAGAAGCTACTGCCACTGCCCAAGCGCAAAGACGGGCTCTGGTAGAGGTGCTGAGCTCCCCTTTCTGACCTCAAAATTAGCCCACCTCAGAAGTAGAAGTCATCATTTTGGAGCCCCCAGTCATTCCAGCCGCTCGACCGCTTTCTTGGGGTGCTCAAGTTTTACTTTAATCACTAGAGAGAAACCTCTCAGTTCGGGGAAATCCCAATCTAGCTAAAGGCTTGGGCACTTCAATATGTTTTCTAGAAGATCGGACTCGAGATGGGCCAAAATAGCATCGACGATCTTCCGACTCAGACAATGAGTTTGGGCTTGGAGGCGGTTGTGAACCAGCAAGTGATCAGAGAGAAGGCCCATCTCTTAAAGAGGGAGATCATCAAGGCAGTCTAGGATACAGCAGCTACAAAGACTCAACTCTCAGCTGCCAATGATCAGATCGCTGACTTAGAAGGCTAGGTGAGGTCCTATGAGGAAAGAACAACTCAATTAAAGAGGGAGCTAGAAGAAGCTTGGGCCTGCCGGGTTGTCGATCTAGCCCAATTCTCTAAAGAGATAAGGGCCAAGGAGGACGAAGCTCTGATGAAGGAAGTCAGTGCCTATGTGAACGCCCACAGTGATCTCTTAGCCGAGCTGGTGAAGCGCTACGCTGAAGAAGACTTCACCTGATTGGAGTAGCTCGCCCCTGGTGTTGAGGCTGAGAGTGAAGGGGAAGAAGAGAGAGAGGAAGGAGAGAATATTGAAAATGTACCTGAAGAACAGGCTAGGGAAGACCCTCCTATTGAATGACTTTGTATTTTTTTTCTCTTGAAATGAATTAAGTTTTTCCTTCAATCAATTCTTGATGAGATCGAAAAGTATCAAACCGAGTTTGCATGAGTACTGAACTCCTAAGCGATTGAATAAAATCGAACATAGAACTTGAGATCGGTCATTAATCATTCTAAGGCCACTTAAAGAGATCGAAAGAACAGTATTCATGAACATGAGACCGGAAGACCTTGTGATCGAGTATCGATTGAAACTTTGAAACATTTGAAAAATGAATTGTTAAATTGTAAAGATTTTAAATAAATGACTTGAGATCGGGTCCTAGTGAAAATAACTTATTAGGGTCGGGACAATTATTTAGAGATCAGATAAATATCAACTTGGTTGAGAAATGCTTGAACAATTTGAGTGAGATGCCTGATTGCAAAATTACTTACAATTTGAGATTTTGAACACAAAGAGATCGAAAAATAGCAAAATGTAAGATTTGGCATTTCGAATATCCAACACTAATTTAAACAAGTTGAGTAGAGACGGAGAGATCGGAAAAATTTAACTTGAACGTACATGAGGTCGAATAAACTTTGAATTTGTTATTTATCTGGGAGATAACTTAAGATTACTACCAGTTTAGAAAATGACCTGTGGTCAAGTAACTGGTCTTAAGATTACTACCAGTTCAGAAAATGACCTGTGGTCAAGTAACTGGTTGAGATCGGATAAAACGCTAATATAAGAGATCGACTAAATTATAACCTTTATTAAAAATTGTATATTAATTACACAAGTTATTCCTTTTGAAGATCGACCAAAATATTGTGTCTACAGCTACCCCTCTTTACATGTTTTCTATTAAAGAGAATGAAATTCTCGTGTATAGGAAGCATGTAAAGATTTAGAACCATATTTTGGGCAGCTGAAATGTTGAAATTAAAATCAACTTGGATCTTGAATCCAGAGGTTGATGACAAAAATTTAAATTGCGGAAAATTTAAAATCAACTTGGATCTTGAATCCAGAGGTAAATAGCTGAAATTAAATGATGGAAATTAAAATCAACTTAGATCTTGAACCCAGAGGTTAATAATGGGAATTAAATGCTAAAAATTAAAATAAACTTGGATCTTGAATCCAGATGTTGGAAATTAAATGCGAAAAATTAAAAATCAACTTGGATCTTGATGAAGTTTCGTACAAGTACCTTTAATGCCCAGAATACAAAGCAGATCTAATGCAAGGTGTTCATCCAATTAAAGTTTACTTAACGAGATCCCGAAACTAAACGATTGATAAAAGAAGTATGAACGAATCCAAAGACATGACTTATTAGCTGTTTTGATCTCAATATTCAGAAGCCTCGAGTAACTTCTCCAGGGTGCCTTTATAATATATATAAATATATATGTTTTTTGAGCTCTCTCTTTCAAGGCGCCTTTCTGGGTTTTAACCATTCGCTCATTTTAAAGAAAGTACCCTTATGGGTTTTTGCTGTTACTCTTTTTTCTTTTTGTTTTTTAGATCCTTGGATGTAGGTACGTCGATCGCCTACTAATTACTTACCCCCTGCAAATCTCAACGCAAAGTATATAGAATTACCTGTATTTAAATCTTTATCTTATAATAAAGCTTTGACAAATTAATAGCCCATAAACCAAAGTAAACAAACTGGAAACAAATTGTTCATGGAATAAGGAGATATTTATCCTATAGTTTAATGAACAAAGGGATAAAGATAAAAATTTTAAAAGAAAAGGGTACAAGGACAGATCTCATGAATTCCTCTTTGTTAACTTTGAAGTCCCCCAATTGCCAGTGTTCCAAGCAATTCTCCGAAGAGTGTATGTGGTATAGTAACTTATTGCTTCTTGATTTTGAACCCCCTTTATTTCTTCATTATCTCTAACTAGAAGTGCCCTTTTGGGTTTTCACTCCTAGATTTTTTTTTTTTTTAATGCTCTCTGTTTCAGGGCACTCTTTCGGGTTTTCACCCTTCGCTCATTTTGCAGAAAGAGCCTTGCTGGTTTTCACCTTCTTTCTCACATTTTGCTAGGACCGCTTTTTTGGCTTTTCACTCCTACTTCTTTTTTTTTTTTATGCGTAATATCTTTTTACAGCTTCTGCATTTAATGGCCTTGATAATTCCTCCCCATCCATGTGAGTTAAGCTTAGTGCACCGCCCAAAAATGCCTTCTTAACCATATAAGGCCCTTTGTGAGTTGGTGACCATTTTCCCAGGGAATCACTTTAATTTGGGAGCATCTTCTTCAAAACTAAATCTCCTGGTTGGAATTCACGCGGGCATACATTTTTGTTAAATGCTCTGGCCATCCTTCTTTGATATAACTGCCCGTGACACACTGCTGCTAATCGTTTCTCATCAATCAAATTCAATTGATCTACCCTTGATTGAACCCATTCAGTCTCGTCTAACCCTGCCTCCTTTAGAATTCTCAAAGAGGGAATTTTGACCTCTATAGGTAAGATAGCTTCCATTCTGTAGACTAGTGAGTTTTGGGTTGGCCCAGTTGATATTCTCACTGTAGTTCGATAGGCATGAAGGGCAAATGGAAGCATATCGTGCCAATCTTTAAAAGCGATGGTCATCTTTTTGATTATGCGTTTGAGATTCTTGTTGGCAGCTTCCACAGCTCTATTCATCTGGGGTCGGTAGGGTGATGAGTTGAGATGACGTATTCTGTACTGATCACACAACTTTTGAACATTCGAGCCATTCAAGTTTTTAGCATTGTCAGTGACAATCTCACTAGGAAGGCCGTATTTGCAAATGATATTATTCCTGAGAAACTTCAGAAATGTATTTTGAGTGATATGAGCATACAAGGTAGCCTCAATCCATTTAGTAAAATAATCAATGGCCACCAAAATGAACCTGTGTCTATTAGATGCCTTCGGATTGATTGGACCAATAACATCAATGCCCCACATTGCAAATGGCCTTGGAGCGACAAGGTTTAAGAGTTGATGAGGTGGGACATTCATCCGGTCAGTGTAAATTTGGCACTTGTGACATTTTCGAAAATACTCGATGCAGTCCCTTTCCAATGTAGTCCAAAAGTAACCTCGCCTCAAGATTTGCTTGGCCATCATATGCCCATTGCTATGAGTAACACAGTTCCCTTCATGGGTTTCAAAAAGGATCCTCCTTACTTCTTTTGCATCCACACACCTCAATAATTCACTATTGGAGCACCTCTTGTATAGGATTTCACCACTAGGGAAGTATCCTAGCGCTAACCTTCTGATCATTCTTCTTTCATTTCTACTTGCCTAAGGAGGATATTCCCTGGTTTTGATGTGTAATCCTAATGTCATGATACCAGGGCTTGCCATCTATTTCTTCTTCAATCATAAAGCAGTATGCTGGTTCGCTCCTTGCCTTAATTCGTAAAACTATGTTATTTGCCCCTCCTCCATTTGAGTCATCACAGCTAGAGTGGCTAAGGCATCAATGAATTGGTTCTTTTCCCAGCTCAGGTGAATGAAGGAGATTTCTTTGAATTCCTTGATCAGCTCAAAGAGATATTTCTGGTACGGGATCAGTTTTGGATCTCTAGTCTGCCATTTTCCTTTGACTTGATAAATGATCAGAGCTGAATCCCCATACACCTCTAATTTCCTTACCTTCATTTCAATGGCAGCTTGTAAACCACTCACGCAGGCTTCGTGCTCTACCACGTTGTTGGTATAGTTAAACTTTAGCTTGACAGCTATTGGGAAATGCTTCCCATCTGGGGATACTAGCACTGCCCCAATCCCATTACCGGATAAATTAACCGCTCTATCGAAATACATCTCCCACACATCATCTTACCCCTCAGCATCACTGCCTACTGCATTAACATGCTCATCTGGGAATTCAAAATCCAAAGCCTTATAATCGTCGATTGGGTTTTCCGCCAGGAGATTTGCTATCATGCTTCCTTTTACTGCCTTTCTTGTCATATAGACAATGTCATATTGAGAAAGTATGACCTGCCACTTAACTATTCTTCCAGGTATGAATGGGCTTTTAAACACATACTTGATTGGATCCATCCTAGAGATGAGCCATGTTTTAAGATTCAACATATAGTGCTTGTGTCGATTTGTTATCCACACTAATGTACAACAGGTCTTTTCTAGGAATGAGTACCTCGACTCACATTCGTTGAATTTCTTACTTAAATAATAATTGGCTCTTTCTTTTCTCTCGGTGTCATCATGTTGCCCCAGAGCACAACCCATTAAGCTTTGCTGAACTGCCATATATAAAATTAATGGCCTGCCTGTCACTGGAGGAACTAACACAGGTGGGCTTGACAAATACTGCTTAATCTTTTTGAAGGCTTCTTCACAAGCTTCATCCCACTTTGCGGTATTATTCTTCTTGAGTAATTTGAAAATGGGCTCAGCTTTAGCAGTGAGATTGGAGATGAATCTAGAAATATAATTCAATTTTCTCAAAAAACCGCACACATCCCTTTTTGTCTTTGGGGATGGCATTTCTTGAATGGCTCAAATTTTGTCTGGGTTAACTTCTATTCCTTTCTCACTGACTATAAATCCTAACAACTTCTCTGATCTAGCCCCAAACACACATTTTATCGGGTTTAGTTTTAGTCGGTACTTCCTTAGCCTTTCAAATACCCTTCTTAACACCTGTACATGGCTTTCAGTTCCTCTGGACTTAATGATCATATCATCCACATAAACTTTTACTTCTTTATGCATCATGTCGTGGAATAATATGACCATGGCGGGTTGATAGGTAGCTTTAGCATTCTTCAATCCAAAGGGCTTTACTCGGTAGCAAAATACTCCCCAATGGGTGATGAAGGCAGTCTTCTCCTTATCCTCTTTATCCATTAAGATCCGATTATATCCCGAGGCTCCGTCAATACATGAACATCTTCCCAATCCTACTGCATTATCCACTAGCACATCTATATATGGGAGAGGAAAGTCATATTTCAAACTTGCCTTATTGAGATCCCTATAGTCGACACATACTCTTACCCTACCATCTTTCTTCATTACGGGGATGACATTAGCTATCCACTCGGGATACTTCACCACCTTCAGGAATCAGCATCAGACTATTTTTTAACTTTATCCCTAACCTTGAGCAGTGTATTAGGATTCATTCTTCTCAGTTTCTGCTTTACTAAGACTGTTCCAGAAATTAGGGGGATCTTATGTGTCACTATTTGGGGATCTAGTCCTGGCATGTAATCATAGCTCCATGAGAATACGTCAATGAACTCCTTTAATAGTTGGATCATGTCCTCTAGCTCTTCATTATTTACAATCTTGAGATCCTTTTTATTTTCTTCAGTCCCTAAATTTAAGGTGCTCATCTCATCCCCACAGGGCACTAGAGTGGGTTGGTTTATTTTCATTTGCTCTTTCAAGTGCACAGACTCTTCTTTAGAATCGCTTGTGTTCGTGGCAACTATGAGACTTTCAAAGTTAACATAGGGAATTTCATAGTCAATTGAATTATTATGTCTTGATTGATCAATAGTCCTAAAGAAATGAAAATAGAGTATATTAAAGGATGGATTTTAACAACGGACTTTCAAAAGAAAATATTGGACACAAAATTTAGAAAATGCACTATTAATTTATTAATGTTCTATCATAAGAAAATATCCATTTACAGAATCACACTTATCACCATGGACGGAGTGATCAAGTGTTGGTAATAAAATATACTTTACTAGAAAAATAACATAGAAATATCCTCAGCTTCCTAATTATCTAGCTCTTGGCCCTCTGCGATTAGCGAAATCAGCATCTCGGGTATAGGATTTGTCTGTAGGACATTGATAGACAGCTCTCAGGGAGGTTTTTCGCCTTCTTTTTTTATGTCTTCAATGATTGGCCTGGTAAAAACATCTGCAATTTTAGGGACACTCTTCATCTTCCCGAGTGATCTGTCAAATCTTTGATCCTATAGTATGTTCCTCATCTAGAATCTCCCATCTGTTCCTCATATCCTAACCCAAAACGACCATTCCTTTGAGTAGCCACTATAGGTTTGACAATCCTTTGCAATGTGGTGCCTAATCCCTTGCCTTCTTTATAACTATTTCTCAGCATTACTTTTGCGACCATGGCTGCGGCTCCCCCATCATTCAAGGAAGTTCTTTGCAATTCCAATGCTTGAAATGAACTTTCCAAGGATTGCTTAGTTGCCTCTATGTCAGGAACTGATTGGGGCTTGGTAACTAGCATGGCTTCCTTTCCTCTCACTGTGATGATTTTACCATCCATGACATACTTGATCCTTTGGTGTAAAGTTGAGGGCACTGCGTTAGCTAAATGGATCTAGGATCTTCCTAACAGCATAGTATATGCTGGTTCAATATCCATCACTTGGAATATAACATTAAAAGTATATGCCCTGATCTAAAGTAGCAACTGGATGTCCCCTAATACATCTCTCCACCATCAAATGCCCTTACAATCATAGTACTTTGGCATACAGTAAATGAGTCAACTAGGAGCCTTGCCAAAGTCACATTAGGCAAAACATTGAGCGCCGAGTCATTGTCAATTAAAACTTTAGCAATCATACATTCTTTACACTTGACTGTTACATGAAGAGCCTTGGTGTGCTTTAAGCCCACTAGGTCTATTTCGTCTTCTGAGAAAGTGATAAAATTATATGCTTGGATTTGTCTCACTATCTTCTCAAATTCTCTCGGTGTGATGTCAGGAGTTACAAACACGTGGTTTAGAACCCTCTGTAAGGCATGGCGATGCACCTCCGAGCTCAGTATTAGTGATAACAAGGAAATTCTAGCAGGTGTCTTTCTTAACTATTCAATCACGTCATATTCACTCTGCTTCATGATTTGTAACAACAATTTATCCTCTTCTTTCTTTTCACTGGACTCTCCTTTCTCAACCTCTGCGGTCCCTTTTTCCACATTCTTTGGTAACTCTCCCACCTTTACTTTCCCCTTATTCTTCTTTTCTACTTCGTTAGTGCCATAGCACCTCCCACTCCTAGTGTGATAAATTCTATATCTTGATCAAGTAGAGGTGGGTCATTGGTTGAAGCTGGTTTTAGTGCTGGCTGGGGTAGGGGTGGCCACGGTTCGGTTTCGAACCGGAACCGGTTCGGTCAAAACTGGACCAAAACCGGTCAAAACCGGAACCGGTTTCGAATCGGACCAAAATCGCCCTTTTACGGTTTGGTTCAGGTTCATATTTTTTAAAAATCGTGAACCAGCGGTTTCGAACCGGATTGAACCGATAGTTCTAAACCGGACCAAACTAGTGATTTAAATACAAAAAAAATCAATAAATACCTCACTCCACTCCTAATTCATTTATATATTTATATATATATATATATATATATATATATATATATATATATATATATATCATTAATTCTCTACACAATTATTTTCTACACTCTTTAATTCTCAATACTCTTTTAATTTCTCTCAAATTTTCTAAATAATTATTTTCTACACTCCTTTTAATTCTCAATACTTTCATAATTCTCCTACTATATTATTTTATATGCTCACTAAAATTTTTAATGCTATATCAATTACTCTGTTATTATTTTATATATTCAATAAAATTTTCAATACCCTCTATTTTTATTTTTTTTCTTTTATATTTTTTTAATTATCAATTATCATATAATTTTTTAAAAAAGGGCAAGTAATACTCAACTCAACTCAATTCAACTAAGCTTTTATCCCAAAAATTTATTGGGTCGGCTATATGGATTCTCTTTCTCCACTTTAAACGATTTTGGGTTAAATTATCGGAAATGTGTAATACTTTTAGGTCATGTTGTACTATTCTCCTTTAAGTTAGTTTAGGTATACCTATTCTTTTCTTTCTATTATTTAACTCAATGTGCTCTACATGTCTAACTAGAATTTTCCTATGTCTATGCTTCACATTACCAAACCACCTCAATCTCCTTTCTCTCAACCTATAACTGAAAATTTTGATTCATCTAAATCCTAAAGGGATACATAGGCAAAATTAAGTTCATGCACCTTTTTCTAATTTTTTTAAAATTAATTTCATCTCTAGTTTTTAATAAGTTCAAGTCTTTGCTTATTAAATTTTTCTTAAAAATAAGTTAATTTTATTCTTTTTATTCTTAATTTATTTTGATTAAAAGATTTCTAAGAAAAACTAAAATATTTTTACAAATATAACTTAAACTATAAATCAATAAAATTTTCCTCTAATTTTTTCCTTTAAATCGCTCTTAAACCGCTCCAAAATCACTTCCAAACCGTCATTCAAAACGTTTTGAACTGTCATTTTTTGAACCGTCTCTTAAACCGTTTTAACCCGGGGCTCGAACCGGAACCGGCGGTTCAGGAACCGTCTTTCAAACCGTCCCATGACGGTTTGGTTCAGGTTCATGATTTTATTGAACCTGAACCGGTGGTTCAGGAACCGTAACCGGCGGTTCTTGAACCGTGGCCACCCCTAGGCTGGGGAGTAGTATCATTTGGGGGGGGGGGGGTGAGAGGGTCCCATAAAGGTCATTTTAAAATGGGTATGGGGGGTGAAACATGGTTTAGGGGTAGTAATGGGTTGAGTGTAGGCATGGTTGAGAGTAGGAGTAGAAGTACTGCTAAATGCGCTTTCTGTAAAAACTTAGAAGTTAGAATTCCAAGGAACGACGTGGGTATTAGTGATCAGAAGTTTGGTTGGTGTCCTGATAACTATCATTGGGGGCACCGGTAGTGTCAGTGCGGTAGGAGTAGAGAAAACCATTCTTGGAGTAGAGCTTGAGATGTCTTTGCCATATCTGACTGTATTCACTTCTTTCTCTTCTGTCGACTTTCGTTGACATCTCAAAATCCTGAGCGATAACATTCTGAGAACTTGTTCTTTAAATTCACTGTATTTTTTCAGCTCATGATCGCTTACTCCTTTATGGTAAGGACATCCTGGGTGAAACCGGCCACTTTCAAGGTTTGTTTCTTGTGGGCTTATATACCCTTCTTGCACCGCCATTATGAAAAGTACGGGGTTAACTGATCCATCTCTACAACCAACTCCTCATCTAAAAATTTAGCCATATTTACACCATTTCCCCTTTCTGCATTATGGTTGGGTAATAGGTTTGTGCTCATGTTAGGAGCATAACTATTTCCCTCAATCTTTAACAACACATTCCTTATCAAGGACTGTACCCTTCCTCAGAGTGCCCCACAATTATCTGTTGAATGTCCAACAGCCCTGCCATGATATTCACATCTGGCATTTGCATCATACCACCTTGGATATGGTGGCTACACGAGGTCTAGTGGGATGAGCACTATTTGATTGATACCTAATAAGTAATGGTAAATCTCGCTAAGTGAGAGAGGGAGGGGCAAGTCAGGATTTCTTAGCGGTCTCAGGCTAGGCAGGTGGTCTAATGAATGGAGAGGGTTGGGTAGGTGGTCTCGGATGATAGGTGGTTTGGGGTGGATATTGCGGGCAGGGATGAGGATAATTTGGAAATGGTGTTAGGACATTTGCCACTATCGGACCTCGAGCAGGAAAGCATGGGCAAAAATTGTTTTAGGGAGGACAAGATGATTGAGCTTGTTTGAAAATGAAGTGTACATACCCTTCTCTTCTTTTCCCAAAATTAGTGGTCTTTTTCGTAGAGCGTTCTCCTACCACTTCTTATAACCTCCCTAATCTGAGGTTTGCTTCAATTCTTTTCCCTATCTGAATGATATCAAAAAAACTATTGGATGTATTTCTAATCATCAGGTTTAAATACGGGGCCTTCAGTGTCTCAATAAATAGAGAACAGAGTTCGTTGTCTATCACTGGATGATAAACCTCAGTTGCTTTTTCCCTCCATCTTTAGGTGTATCCCTTGAAGCTCTCCCCTTCTTTCTGTATCAGGTTCTGGAGGCCCCATCTAGTGGGGGCTACATCATAGTTAAACTTATACTACTTCAGGAATGCATCTGCTAGATCTATCTAGGAGTGCAGTTTACTCCTGTCCAACTGAATATACCAGCGTAGAGTCAAACCAGAGAGACTCTCATGGAAAAAGTGGATGAACAACTTATCATCTTCTGATAGCGCTGACATTTTTGCAATATAAGTAGCCAGGTGTATGCGTGGGTCAGAGGTACCACTGTACTTTTCAAATTCAGGTACCTTAAACTTTGGAGGTACCACCACATCTGGGACCAACCTCAAAGCAGACACATTAAGAGGCCCATAGGTGTTAATCCTTCAATTGCCCTTAAATGTTCCTCTAGGGCAGTGAGCTTTTCATTTTATATCTTCTCCTTTTCTTTTCCCACCCCATACACATTAGGGACTGATGGGAAATGTTCAGCATAGGCAAAGTTTGATTGTAAAGCTGCTGATTCAAGTAGACAGGGTCATTCCCTTGGAAGGTAGTAACATGAGGATTGGTAGGCTCAGGGTTTGGGTGCTGGAAGATGAAAGACGATGAGGCTTAGCCTTGTTGAGGGTTTGAATCCCCAGTCATTATTGGTGGTGTAGTTATTGGTAGGGTTGGCAGAACTACCATTTCTTTTCCTTTAGCTAATTCTCTCATCATTTGCATCAATTCGGAGACTTGCTCCTTCAAGTCAGCCACCTGGCCTTGTAAGCTCTAGACCTGTTCTTGTTCTTCCATTATCTTTTTCGTTCAGGACCCCGTTAAGTAAACTTTTTTTAGTGCAACAGCTTGCTCAGTCGAGTTTGCCTTACTAGGAGCTATATTGGTTTTCTGTGGAGAAAATGTATCATTAATTTAGTTTACTTAAGATAATTTTATCATAATTAATGTCCTAACTGGTTAAAGGATACGGTGACAAATAATTGCCAAAATGGTGTCTGCCGAGGGTAAATTGCATCAACTTTATGATGGCATTTTTTGATAGTCCAACTGTGAATGATGGAGGCGTATGCGTGTCTATGATACCTGTTCAAGTGGCACATACGACTTTTTGCATAGCTCTAACGAGGATAAATCTCACGAGAGTTATGCTATTCATTCATAATTTTGAAAAACACAAAACATGATTTGACTAATCCATTTATTATTTATTTATCAAGCATACACAATATTTGGCTATTTTCTAGGTTCAGGGAGGCTTTTTAAGATCAATGACATTTCTTGAGTTATTCATAGGGTCTCTCTTCTTGTCTTACAGGATCAAATGTCTTTAGGGCATATTCAGATTATGACAATAGCTCCTGTTTTCCTTGTGCTACCACCCTTTCTAGTCGGTCAACATTTTCTCATAATTCTTGATGGAGGGTGGCTTGTCGCTCCTTTCTTTCCTTTCCCTAGCACATTCCTTCAAAATGTCGTTGATTAATTGGGCTTCCTCTTTAAGCTTAACCTTCTTCTTCTTTTTCTCTTGTTTGTATTCAGCCACTAGTATCTCATGGTATCCTAGCTCTTCTCGTAATTTGATATTTTATATCTCGGCCTCTTTTATCGTGCTTTGGAGCAAGGTTTTCTCTCTTTCCCACTGGGTTTTCTGTTCCTTATACTCTGCCTTAATTGCCATCATACCCTCTCTGAACCTTTTTACTTCTCTTTTTAAAATTTACTACTTACTTTGGGCTAACTGATCTTCCAACTGCCATATGCATTCCTTCAATTGCTGATTCTTGAAGGCCAAAACTTGGATAGGAATAGCTAACCCGGCTTGAGCTTAATCTAGGCAGACTCCTTTGTGAGACATACTATCCTCTGGTCCCATTAGTTTGGGGACTTTGTACCCCTTGTCCCTCCTGTCTCTCCACATGGGATATTCTTCTGTCATGCTTGGCCCTTTAAGCGACCGTTCTATCAAGATTACCTTTTCCCAAGATTTGTGTAGGATCTCCAGTTCACCCTCTTTATGAGGTTCATAATAGAAATGAGCTTGGTGAAATTCTCCGGTATTGGGAACAAACTGAGTCGAACCAAATTGCCTCATTACCATAGATGGAAGATAGCTTGTACATCCAGTTAGCCCTACCAAAATGATAATTCCCTATACAGAATAAGATGGATTGGCCAGTAGTCCATAACTTTCTCCAGTAATAGTTGTGGCTATTAAAACTCAGAATCTGCTCTTGCTATTATCGCTCATTTCTCTCACTTATTGCTAACCTCAACATCTTCTCAATGATTGGCTAATCTGAATACCAGGTTAAACCTTTAGTCTCCAGTGGGCAAACATGGCTCAAGATCTAAAGATACAACAACTGAAGGTAGCATTTAATGATCACTTTACCCTGTTATTGACAATATATTAGAGTAAAAAAGGTTTCAATGAGGACAGCAGGCATTGGATTGATATTCTGCTTTTCTACTGCCCAAAATAACTCCACCACACTTTGGGTTACAACTTCTGAAGGTCCAGGGAACAAGATCAATCCATAAATACCCAGAGCTAATGTTGGCAAAGCCATCTCCCATTTTTCATCCTGAATATGCTAGTCCAGATGCTTCTTAATGTAAGTCCAAGGCCACCCATGCGAATTACCCTTAACAGTTTCCTTTGCTTTTGCTTCTTCTGTCGGGACTCCTATTATGTGTGCAAACCACTTCCATGTCTACCTATGATCGAGATGAAGATAGATGTGGTTTTGAATCGCATAAGGGATCTCTAGTAGTGCCTGATACTCCTTTATTATCGGTGCCGTATCTATGTCATTAAAGGAGAAGACCCTATAACTAGAGCTCCAGGTAAACAATATGGCTTTTAGTGCAGGAGTTTGTACTTTGACCTGTGTCAAGGTGGCAATTTTTTCATACTTTCCCTTGAATTTTGCTTGGGCATGGATGGGCAGTGATTTCCAACTATTCAGCAAACCATCGAGGCTGGCATTTCTAATTTCAATCTTGTCAGGATCGAATGGGGGCAATGGGTGGACTTCTGCTACTGTATCTACTTCTTTCATCTGTACAGATTTTGAGTCATGAATCAATCTAGACCATCGCTGAGCCTTATGTTCTTGTCTTGAAATTTCTTCAGCTGACTGACTCGAATATGCCATTTTAGAGTTTTCCTTACCCTCTATAAACACCCAATTTATGACACCTGGAAGAAAATAGAGCAGAAAAATAGATGCATAATTTAGGTAATTTTAAATTATACTGCTAGGGCGATAATGTCTGTACACCTATCAAAGTAGGAAGGTGTTTAGACTATCCTAATAGTATGATTCAAAATTACTTTCATATTATGAAAGGAAAACCAAAAGATATAGACAGAGTAAGGTGAAAGTAAGTACGTCTCTTTTACCTGAAAATAGGAAAACCTTAATACCGGGCAGGCGCTATCTAATTGAATGGTTCTACCCTTAAGGATGGCTTACTATGGTTTTCAACTAATGTGATAGTTTAGCTCAAGGTCTAGTTTTTTAAAGTCATAGGTCCTCAAATTGTCCCTACTGTAAACAGTAGAGCCTCATTCCATTACCATGATACTAGCGGGAAAAATCCACGGGTATCACAATAAGTGAAACAAGTTCCAATCTGAGCAGAAGCCTTCATGGATACTAAGGGGGTAGAACCCACAGGTACCGCTGCATGACTCCTTCTTACTTTCTAAAGGGTAAGAAAGCCCAGGTATAGGGCTAAAGTGTGTGAGAACATTGTGTAAATGTCCAATATGTGAAGGGACATATCTCACCTCTTCCTTATTCAGGGGAATTTAAATGATGCTTGCTACAACATATAACAAGTGAAATAATTAAAACAATCAAAAGTCCAAAAGAATAGTGATAATCTAAATGTTAAGGCCTTCAATTTCGTAAGTTAAACCCCATACTTATCGATTTTAATTTACAAGAGCACAAGATTAAATCTGCTTTATTTGGACCTCTAAACCGGGGTTAATTTAGAATCACCAACGGAGTCGCCAAGCTGTTGCAAGGGTTTTACGGTAGCCAGACAATTCTCACCGAAGTGGAAAAGTGAAGAGTAGCCACTTTAATTTTGAGGGAAATTAAAGGAAACTATTTGTAAAAATAAAATTTATAAAAACCACTTCTAAAACAGAGATTCTAGGTTCGGGGTCCATGCACGGGTGGGGAAGGTGTTAGGCATCTCACCCCATCCCTCAATGAGGGCAAGCAGATTTAACGATGTGCTCTTTATAATTTAAGATTGATAATTTTGGGGTTGGAATTATGATGTTGGTCCCTGTTATTGATAAAAAGAATGTTTGATATTTCACCATTTTGGGTTACCCAAGAACACGAGCATATGGGATGACCCTATAATGAATTGATGTTGTGTTTATTTAATTTGTTATGTATTTGTTAATTTTCTCCCTCCTCGAATTAGGACTCTAATTTCGAAGAAGTGTTATTCAGTCCTTAAAGATTCATAACGAGTGAGAAGGGCTCTCGGCTTACACATTATGTCCCTCATCATTGGCATTCGAATAACTGAGGGTGCAGTGTGTGTAATGAATATGCAAGAATCGATATGGGTCTAGGTTTTCATTCCTTTTAACTAGGACTCTAATTCAAAAAGGATGTTTTAATTAAAACCTAGAGAATTTCCTTCATTAATGAGGACTCTCAGTTAACAAAGGAAGGTCCCATCATTGGTATAATTATCGGTAAAACCTTTACCCGTATCATTTCATCTTAAAATGATTTAATGTTTTGGAACTACAATATTTGTTTGATTAAGCCAAACTAAAGGAAAGACTCTCCCTTACTAATATGAGGATCTTGAGGGGGACTCTCCATCGGGTCCCAATATAAAATTCAGAGTTCTTGGAAGGACTCTCTAGCGAACCGATTACTAGAATGTGTGATAAATTTTGTTTGTAATAATCTATAAAAAAAAATGCAAGGATTGTCAAGGAAAAGGACTCTCTCATGATCTCCCTAATTTTATGCTGAACAGGTTTACAAAACGTATAACTATGAGAATCCAAGAAAGGACTCTCTCCTGATCCCTTTAATACCGAAAAATTTTCAAAAGCTATCAGAATTTCAGGAAAAGACTCTCTCTCGATCTCCCCATTTTATGCCGAACAACTTTAAAAACTATAGGAATTTTAGGAAAGGACTCTCCCAATCCCTCTATTTTGAAAAGTGAATTTTAAAAAAAATCGCAAATGTTGAGCCGAACTCTTTCTCGATCCCTTTTTAGAGAATCAGAATAGTGTATCACGCGCGTGGTTTCTTAATCTCTTTATTATCTGAACTTACCTGGTTTCTAACCTTATAACTTATGGTCCAAGCTCATCTCGATTTCCAATCTCGTAACTTACTTGTCTGAGCTCACCTCAATTTTCGATCTTATTATCTGAACTTGTCTCGATTTCTAATCTCATAACTTACTGTCCGAGTTTGTCTAGATTTCTGATCTCCTGTTAATTGCTCGAACCTTTCTACACCTAACTAAATTACGTCTATTTATTCCAATTATTTTCCCCTTTAATCAGATCAGAACTCTCTATGTCATCACTTCCATCCGTACTCCTTTCAGTACTTATGAAATTCCAGTAACTTTTATATCATACGAACTTTTATTCTTGTACTAAATAAAAATAAAAATAAAAATAAAATTCTTTGAGGTGACGCGGATGTCACAATAGAAAGCCAAAGGTAATATTTGTGAGATAAGTCAACCTAATACTATTTTATCCTGAAAGTTCAGCATGACATGATATCTTAGAAGTTCTTACATCATGAACACAAGTTAGTTATATTTGGAGAGTGATAGGTTAAAACGCTTACCTGTGGAGAGCTGAAGTGATGGAAGAGCCAATACTGATGTCCCGCAAAGCTGGGGCTACTAAAGCTGGGGTGACAAAGCGACTTGAGCTACCGGAGATGATGAAAACAAGATCTTAGTGATGAACTGAGATTGAGCCTTCGAGATAGCACGCTAGTGCTGAGGATATGGATTATTGTATTAGTAACTCTAGTGATAAGATCCTTTAGAAAACTTGTTTCTAAAGTCTCTAGAAACCTTAAAAGCTTCAGAATGAAAGCAACAAGCCTACAGCAACATTTAAATTCAAAGTTTTCTCCCGACACAGTGATTTTTTCCTTCCTTTTATAATATTGCATGTAGGTATTTATAGGAAATGGGTGCCCCAAATGGAGGGTCAGGATTTCAGCAGGAAGGGATAAAGAGTCTGGATTTAAAGGACATGATCCAACGTCTTGGAATTAAAGAGAATCAAAATTAAAGGTTGGGATTTGGTTCAAAATTTCTATCTTTCATTCTCTAATCCAATGGTCAGGGGTCTTACCTTACATAATAGATCCAAGGGTTGGGAATGAAAAGTGCCAAATTAGTTATTTACTTTTAATCTAAAGGTCTCAAATCCATCCTTACAAGTGCGATCAACGGTGTAAATTGAGACGTATTGGGATGCTTTAACTGTTTGAGATCTGATGGTGAGGAGTTAATCTTACAAATTAAAGGCCATGATAGAAAGCTATTCGATTCCCTAAACCTTTCGATCTCTGTTGGCTATTTCTTAGTCTACCCGATCTCTTACTATGGTTGGCAAATTTAGCACCTCCTATCCCGATCTCTTAACCCAACTCCTTTCGCATCCGATCTCTTCTTATGTCCTGACTTCCATCCTATCTCTTCTCCATATCTGATCTATATCCGTGAACCTCGAATAATGGTTAAGCATTTAATTCTCCACTTATCGATGAGTCGCTTCGAGTTTTGCAAGCATTAAATGCCCAGGACTATATATATAAGGGAAGCAACCCTATCATTTTCACATTCCACCTTTTCCTTCTCCGTAAATTTCTGATGTGCTTTCTTTCTGGACCTTGTTTCCTCGGTAAAAATTCTCATCATGACAATTGCCTTGATCTTTTTTCGATAGACTTCTTTGCCCATTGCCTGAAAATGGACGATACTAACGATCAGAGAACTATGAGAACGTCACCTGATGATGGCGAGGGAACCAGACTAATTGACCGATCAATGTCCAAAATGACTACTAGTCTAGCTCTTGATCGGCTTATTGGTTTGAACCATGGACCAATCTCGAACAAGAGGATTGCTAATTTCAATCTTAATGTCCGTGACCGCTTCTTGAAATTCATTTGGCTCCTAACCATCTCAGGGGTCCTGACTATAGCTCAGTTCTAGTCGATGACATTGACGATGACACCAAGCTTCCCATAGTCTTTATCATAGTTGATGAGAGCTTTCTTCCCAATCTCCACGTATCTCTTAAACAGCATCTTAAGATTGGGAAGAGTTAGAACTGTGGGAGCAAGATAGGTAGAGTGTAGGGTTAAGGATATTTGTAATTGTTGATCTGAAGAGATCGTCCAAATGATGTAATTTGACCTTTTTGAAATGAAATGGACTTTTATTTACTTATTCTGTTTTTATTTTATTTTATCTTTATTATTCGCATTGAATTAATTGTTTTTTCTGATCTCTAATAACTATGTCCGATTTGATCCTAATCGAACCCGAATTCCACCGATCTCTTCCGTCCGAATCCCATTACTATCTGCTCTATGGTCACTTTCCACAACTGACCTTACTTGTTCGATCTCCTCCGTATGCTTATGGAATTTTCCTTTGACGCAAAACTGAAATGACTGGGTTTCCACTTACCGATGCGTCACCTAGGGCCACGCAAGCATTTAATACTCAAACAAGTATAAATATGAAGGGAGGGGCAGTCACTTGCACACTTATGCCATTTCCAATTTCTCCAAGCCACTCGATGTTCTCTCTCAATTTTTGAATTTTTCAGTGTCGATTTACACTCTAGTAAGGGTTTTAATCTTTTTTCGATCATATTTATTCTTCGAAAATGAGTGATATTAAAAGTCAGAGAGTTGCAAGTCCTCCTTCTGTTCACATTTCATGGACCTCGGAAGAAGGTGATG
This sequence comes from Hevea brasiliensis, assembly GCF_030052815.1. Classification (NCBI taxonomy): domain Eukaryota; kingdom Viridiplantae; phylum Streptophyta; class Magnoliopsida; order Malpighiales; family Euphorbiaceae; genus Hevea; species Hevea brasiliensis. The sequence goes on from NC_079506.1 coordinate 20,371,883, forward strand.
CGATCGGGCCAAGCGAGCGATCTGAACCTACTACAGCCATTATTCCGATCTCTAGTCAGCCAGCTGGTCAAAACAAGCACAAACTTCGACCACGAGGAAAGAAAATCTATTTGTGGATGAACTACCATCTGTCCTTAAGGACGCCGAACTCCAATCCATTAGCCAAGAATACAATCTCCCGATTGACTCTTTCGAGCTTATCAGATGCCATGGGGATCTTCAACCTAATCATTTCTTTGATAAAATCAACCTGATCATGGTGTATGAAGAACAATTAAAAGTCGAGCTACGGTTTCCATTGGATGAATTTTATAAAGACGTTCTGAATTTCCACCGAGTTAGTGTAGCTCAAGTGCATCCCAATTCCTGGTGGACTATGGTGGCCTTTAGAGGTCTTTACTGAGCTAATGGACTTGAGCCCATAGTGAAGGTTTTTGTTGAACTACACAGGCTTGCTTGGCAAAAAGATGATGAATATTGGTTTTTCCAAGAAAAGCCAAACTGCGGGCTCTTCACCGATCTCCCTTCCTCGCTAAAGAGCTGGAAAGATTGGTTCTTCATACTTAGGAGTAAAGATCCTAATGGTTTCGAGGGCGTTCCACGTAGCTGGAATTATTTGGTCCCCAAAGCACCAAAGAAGATCACTCTGAATAGTGTCGAGGATGCCATGGTGAAGGAATTGAATAACCAGGTGATCACTCACAAATATTCGTGTTCGGATGTGATTATGGTTGAACTAAAATGGTGGATGATGCAAGTGATCGCTCGGGAAAACTACGAACTGCAACTCTCTTACCTCGGCTCCGGTAAAACCTAAACCTTAAGTCTTCTAGTCTTAGTGAACTCATTAACTTATTTTATGTGCAGGTATGGCTAGAGGCGAATCCACAAAGGAGAATCACAAGCAGAAGAGGGAGCACGCTCAAAAAGTGTTGGAGATGAAAGAAGCTACTGCCTGTGCCCAAGCGTAAAGACGGGCTCTGGTAGAGGTGCCGAGCTCCTCTTTTTGACCTCAAGAGCAGCTCGCCTCAGAAGTAGAAGTCATCATTTCGGAGCCCCCACCTCAACCTACTGAACCTCCTCCTCCACCCCCGATCTCTTCGAATGCAGAGGGTGGTTCTTCTGGAATAGCCATTCCAGTCCCTCGACTGCTTTCTCGGGGTGCTCAGGTTCTACTTCAATTACTGGAGAGGAACTGCTCAGTTCGGGAAAATCTCGATCTAGCTAAAGTCTTAGGTGCTTCAATCTGTTTTCCAGAAGATCAAACTCGGATGGCCTAGGATAGCATCGACGATGTTCTAACTCAGACAATGAGTTTGGGCTTAGAGGCGATTGCGAACCAACAAGTGATCAGAGAGAAGGCACATCTCTTAAGGAGGGAGATCATCAAGGCGGTCCAGGATGTGGCAGTTGCAAAGACTAAACTCTCGACTGCCAATGATAGGATCACTAACTTAGAAGGCTAGGTGAGGTCCTATGAGGAAAGAATGGCTCAGTTGGAGAGGGAGCTTGAAGATGCACGGGCCTACCGGGCTGCTAATCTGGCCCAATTCTCTAAAGAGATAAGGGCCAAGGAGGACGAAGCTCTGATGAAGGAAGTCGGTGCCTATGTGAACACCCACAGCGATCTCTTAGCCGAGTTGGTGAAGCACTACCCTAAGGAAGACTTTACCTGGTTGGAGAAGCTCACCCCTGGTGTTGAGGCCGAGAGTGAAGGGGAAGAAGAGAGAGAGGAAGGAGAGAATATTGAAAATGTACCTAAAGAGTAGGCTAGGGAAGACCCTCCTGTTGAATGACTTTGTATTTTTTTTCTTTTGAAATGAATTAAGTTTTTCCTTTGATCAATTCTTGATGAGATCGAAAAGTATCAAACCAAGTTTGCATGAGTACTGAACTCCTGAGCGATTGAATAAAATCAAACATAGAACTTGAGATCGGTTGTTAATCATTCTAAGGCCACTTAAAGAGATTGGAAGAACAGTACTCGCGAACATGAGACCGGAAGACCTTGTGACCAAGTATCGATTGAAACTTTGAAACATTTGTAAAATGAATTGTAAAATTGTAAAGATTTTAAATAAATGACTTGAGATCGGGTCCTAGTGAAAATAACTTATTAGGGTCAGGACAATTATTTGGAGATCGGATAAAATATCAACTTGGTTAAGAAATGCTTGAACAATTTCAGCGAGATGCCTGATCGCGAAATTACCCACAATTTGAGATTTTGAACACAGAGAGATTGGAAAACAACAAAATGCAAGATTAGGCGTTTCGAAGATCTGACACCAATCTGAACAGGTTGAGTAGAGACGGAGAGATCAGAAAATTTTGACTTGAACGTACATGAGGTCGAATAAACTTGGAATTTGTTATTTATCTGGGAGATAACTTAAGATTACTACCAGTTCAGAAAAATGACCTATGGTCAGGTAACTGGTTGAGATCGGATAAAACGCTAACATGGGAGATCGACTAAATTACAACCTTTATTAAAAATTATATATTAATTACTCGAGTTATTCATTTTGAAGATCGACTAAAATATGGTGTCTACAATAAATAGTGGTTAAAGTAAATAATAATAATAATAATAATAATAATAACAAGATTAATGAAGTAATGGCAATGGAAGCAGCAAGGCCATTCCAAAATCTCTAAGAATTAGTTTGACGTTATTTAACGTACGTGTACAGAGGAGGAAAGTCTCCATGCTGACTTCCTTAATGGATATAGATTAGCTTGTGTTTTTTTTTTTTTGGAATAAAGCTCCCTCAATATTCTTACCCTCCACCCTACGCTCAACCAAGTATGCAACCCCACCAAAAAAAGAAACTAGGAGTGTATATAACACATCTTAAATTTTCATAGATGTCTAAGTGAATGATGCTTGACATGTCCCTGTAGGATGTTGCTTCACTAAAAGGCAAAGGGAGAAGGGACATCTTTGCATATTTTCTTTGCTTTTGTTTATTTCTTCTGTTCGTTGCTTCTTCCTTTTGTTTTGTATTATTAAAAGGAAAAGAAAAATACTTTGTTTCTTTGCCTTAGAGAATGTAATGCTCTCTTCCAGACAGTGGCAGTGTCAAAAATTTTAGTTAGCGAGATCAATTTCATTTAAATATAAATATATATATAACTTTAGAAAAAATTATTATTTATTAATTGATCACCCATTCAGTTACTTAATCGATTCCTCACAATCTTTATTCAGTTCGGTCTAATTCATAACAAAATAAAAAAAAATTATTATTAATCATCATGATAACTATTTTAAATAAATTATTATTATAAATAACTTCACCTTAAGCACCTATTATTTTAATATTTAAAAATAAATAGTAAAACCTTATAATCTTACATTGTTTTAGAATTTTATTTGTGATTGGTAAATTAATAATTATTATATTTATTGTTTTGACAGTTAACATGTAATATAAGAAAAATTAGTGCATTCATTAATTTATTGACTTGTGAATTGATTTTGATATTATTGTAATTGCAAGAATTAAAAGCATATTTTCTGCAATGAATATTATGAAAACTTAATTGTAAAATTGGATGGGAGATATGATTATTTGAGTACATAACATTGAGAAAGATGCCCTTGATTTTTTTTAATAAGCAAGAAAAGATGTCTTTGATAATATATTGATAATGAAGCCGTCATCAATACTTTTAGAAGATGAAAACTGGCTGAGGCTCACAATTATAAGTTTAATGTTGTATAAATAATTTATTATTTTATGAAATAATTTTTTTATTTAATTATTTTCATATATGAAAAATTTACTTACATTTTTATGTTTTTTTCTCTTACTAAATAGTTTATTATTGTATATAATATTTTTTTTAAATTAAATAAAACATTTTTTTTATTCACCGATTTAATTTTATAGATCCGCTCCTGCCAAAGGGCACAACAGCCAGTTGAGCTTTTAATATACAGAGAGAGAGACTCTATTTTTTTAAAAATTAATTTAATTTGAATTTTTAATTTTATAAAAATGTTTTATTTATTTCATGGCACATATGTTAGATTTAATGGTCATTTAATATAGGAGTTTAATTGGGCTAAAAAAAATTTAAAAATTAATAGAGCTTGATATAAAGTCCAAAGACTAATTAATATTCTTAATCTTTAATGAATAAATTTAATGAAATTTATATAGCAGGGGGTGATTGATAATTGTTTGAATGAAATTAATTATTTAGTTCTTATATTTAAAAAAAAAACATTATTTAATTTTTATATTTTATTTTTGTTAAATTTTTTAGTCTCTTTATTAAATTTTCTATTAGTTAATATCTTTCAAAGTATTATTAGTCTTTCTATTTTAGTAAACTATTAAATTAGTCTCTTTATTTTAAAAAATATTACTATTTGATAAAATTAATTAATTAGTCAATATATTTTGAAAACATGATATTTTAAAAAATATATTTTTAGATGAAAATGAAAATTTTGTTATGTGAAGATTAAATATGAATTTACACTTTTTTTTAATTGTTCAACTATATTTATTCAATTACTTGTCATTATTACTGTGTTTCTTCTATTAAAAATAATTTTTCTAGATTATCGTCTTGATTATTTAGAGATTTAAGGAAATTGATTAATTTTTTTATGCATACAACTTATATCAATTTCCGTTAAAAGATGAAAAATAGAGAGAGTGAAGGGGAGAAGGATGTGGGTGTAGAGGAAAAAAAATTATGAGAGCGATATAGGGAAAGAGAAATAAGGGGGTGGAGTTAGGGTAGTTTAGGTATAAGAAAATAATAAGAGGAAAAAAAATTAATAGAATTAAATTATAAAAACTAATTAATTATTATTAAATAGCATAATTTTAGAAAAACAATAACTTGCATTTGGATTGATGAATTTGAAATATGATATTTAACTTAAAAGTTATCTAATTAATTCATTAGAATCATAAATTTGTATTAGGATCATAAATATATAAACATTTAATTCAATGATGATTTCAAATATTTTATAAAAGGACATGTTTATATGAAATCTATTTTAAAAGAATTTGAAATCACATTTGTAAATTAAATATTTTTTAAATTTAACTATGCAGAGTACTTATATTGAAATACTTACAGCAAAATCAAAATCAAATTTCTTTTTTTAAAATCTTAACAAAATTTTCAATAATCAGAGAATATTGTATTTATTATTTATTCTCTTTTGTGTTCTATTTTCAAAGACTTGGACAAGTTTATTTAAATTAAAAAAAAAAGTAATTAACCTTCTACATTATGAGACAGGTATTTAATTATTCAACTAATGGCCTGAGGGCATGGAAGATTCAACTGTCCAGAGGTATTAAGAGTACCATACAAAATACATTTGCCTTCCCAACTGTATCTTCCTCAGTTTAAGAATTTTTCTTATTTAGATTAGGTTTATATGGATTCAAGACATAATATGTATTTACATATTAAATATATGAATTCACATATATTGTTTATCTTAAAATTATGATAAAAACACATTTGTGTTGTTAAATTAACGTTGGTGGTATTTTAATTTAAAAAATTATAAAATTATGAATTTAAACTCCTTAATAAAAAAAAAAATGAATGCATTAAATTAACCCATCCAACCAAACACAACCTATATATGTCTGCACTCTCCACTCTCCAGCTCCTTAAAAATGGAAGTGTCTGGCAAGTTTGTGTTATAACTTGTGAAGAGAAATATCTCAAATCATGCTGTAAAAGCTTTTTCCTGCTCATTATTTTTCATTGCTCAACTTTACTAGCTAGCGACCTCTAGCTACCTACATTTATGGCGGAATGCCAAGATTTGCTAGAAATTCAATTAGCATCTGAGACCAATAATCAGCCCAAACAAAAACACATCATCACTTTCATGGATCGTAAATGGTACAATGCTGCAGCTGAAGGCCGAATTAACCAATTCAAAGATTACACAGAGCCTCTAGATCTTTTGCGTACTGCAAACAAAAATACAGTCCTACATGTTCATATCACAGCAGTGAAAAAGGAAACGGAAGAATCCATTGAATTTGTGAAACTAGTTATCAGCAAGTGTTCATCGCTGCTAGTTGAGCCCAATATCAAAGGCGAAACTCCTCTGCACATTGCAGCAAGGTTCGGTCATAAAAATATAGTGGAATGTCTTGTTGACAACATCAAGAAGGCTCAACACGAAGACCTTGAGAGAGGTGCAGAGGCGTCAATAAGTGAGAAGATGCTGAAGACGACAAGCCCAGATGAAGACACAGCCTTACATGAGGCTGTGAGAAATAATCATCCTCAAGTGGTGGAGACATTGATTAGAGAAAATCCTGAATTTGCGAACATAGCTAATGCCGCCGGAGAAAGCCCGCTTTACCTTGCTGCAGTGAGGGAGAACAATAGCATAGCTTCTAAGATATTGGAGATATGTCCCTCTCCCGCATACATCGGTCCCAAGGGTAGAACAGCTTTGCACGAAGCTGTGATAAGTAAAGATAAAGGTAAAAATCCTTTTTTTTTTTTTCATCTTTCTTATTTTAATTTAGGTCGATCAAGCTCATTAATTTTACAAATTTCATTAATTAAATTTCTTTTTTTTTTACCCTTAAAAAGTTGATATCTTTTTCAATTTTATCATAGATTTGACAAGAAAAATACTGGACAAAAACAACAGTCTGACCAAAGAACAAGACAAAAAAGGATGGACTCCGCTGCATTATGCTTCCTACTTCAATCTTATTCCAATTGTGGAAATGTTACTAGCAGATGATAATAAATCTGCAGCCTATATTGGCGATAATCATGAAAGGAAACCTCTTCATATTGCAATTATCTGTGGCAAAAGCCATTTAAAGGTGATGAAAAAAATTATGTCAGATTGCCCAGATTGCTGCGAGCTGACTGACAATAGAGGCCGGAATATTCTCCATTTTGCGGTGGAAAGCGGCAGTTTTAAAGGAGTGCAAATTATTACTGAAGAACCTTCCCTGGCCAACCTAATTAATCAGAAAGATAAAGAAGGGAACACTCCAGTCCATCTAGTCGCTGCTTTTGGCTTTGAAGAATGTAGTCTTACAGAACACCACCTAGTTGATATAAAGGCCGTCAACAATAAAAATTTAACCGCTCTGGACGTGGTGCTCGAAAGAAAGGATGAAAGCTACGAGCCATTAGTACGCCAACTTGATTTTATGCCCAATATATCATCCCCCACAAATTGTAGATTTTGAATTTTTTTCGAAAAATTTTTTTCAGCTTGAACTTAAAACTTCATTGACAACACTAAGCCAAAATGAAAAATTATTCGCTTTTATTGGAAGGCATTGATTTGTTTTTATAACAGCAAAGTGAATGAACTTTCATGTTGCAGGGATTTACAGAAAGAGACCTAAGGCGGGTGGGATATAAACGAGGTCGGCCTTTAGTCCAGCTGAAAGAAAGAGAACAAGCTAAAATCGACGATAAGTTCATCTCTGAACTCAAGAAAGCGAGTAAATCCCATCAGATAGTAGCCACCCTCATAGCAACAGTAACTTTTACGGCAGGTTTCACCTTACCTGGCGGTTACAATCAAGATGGCCATGACGAAGGAACAGCAATTTTAACTAGAAGATCAGCCTTCAAAACTTTCCTTATAACCGACACCCTGGCGTTGGCCTTCTCCATTTCCGTTATGCTTATCCACTTCTTGTTGACACTGTCACGAAACAAGAGAAAGTTCTTTTTTCTGTTCTTTTGGGCATTTGTTTTCACTATTGTTGCTATGATGTTAATGATGGTGGCATTCATGGCTGCTGTGTATGCCGTGATGCCGCACTCCTCATCAGGTCTTAGGGCTGCCATTTGGGTCATCGGAAGTTGTTTAGCCTTATTGTGTTTCTACATGCTCAAGGTTACGTTGCCTGAAATTTGATATTGTGGTTCAAACTTATTAAAAATATTATTATTTTTGAAAAATTCTTGCACCCACGAAGGGGTTTCAGATTCACTGCAATAAAAGAGGATCAATTGATCCCTCTTCTCTTATATATTTATATATTTATATAATAAAAATTATATTTTTACCACTACTATATATTGAATAAATTATTATGTGCTTGTGGTATAAACACACCAATTGTTTCTAAATTTAAAAAAAGAGTATGAATCTTAATTTCTAAATTCAAAACTTAATTGTTTTTATATGAGTATTAAGCGCATTATTTGTTAGTGCACTAAATATATTATATAATTTACTTATATATTGATTTTGGAAAAAATATTTTTCTACATCTGCCATTGCTGTGTACGACCAATAGAAAATTAATAAACAATTATTTTAAGTAGGTCCTATTATAATTATAGATAAAACCATCAAGATTTTATGCAATGTGGCGTATTATATTAGTTGGGTGTATACATAGGGATAAAGTTCATCAGCGTTTACTGTAAATCAATGAAAATAATTTTATAATTTCATTATGAAAATTTATGTGCTTTGACATTATTATCCCTTAATTTATTTTCATATTCAATGGTTAGGATTTCATATTCAATGGCTGCCATTTTCATCTTTGTCAGCCTCTTCATCTTCGATTTGCATCTTCTTCATCTCCTATCTGCATCTACTTCATCTATATATTAATTTCAATACTGATACATGGTTGTCATTTGAATGATATTTTATAAATAGTGAGCTAAAAAAACTTTCCATTTAAATTTTTTTTAATCTGTTTTCATAGAATAATTTCCAAAAAATTTATGGAAGAATTTAATGTTCATATGGAGCTTTATTCAATTTGATGCTAAATCATGCTATTTGCTAACCTGCTGAATATATAATAAATAAGAAATCCAAAACTTGATGAATAGTAGATGCTCAATTGCAATCTTCAAAAGGAGCACATTCAATATATTTTTCATTATAATATGAATTCTGTTCAACAGGGGTTATTCACAAGATGAAACTTTCAATTTCTCTCTGAAATTCTCTTAAAAATTTTCTGCTTTCATCACCCAAAAATAGGCAAATTAACTCTTTAAATATAAGGAATTAGTGAGAATATAAGAGAGAAGCAACCCTTGATTCAACAAAAAAAATTACTGTTATTTTTGTTTGTTTCGTTCTTTTTTCGCAGGTAGAAATTGTTAGGCCACAGAAGGTAGCTTAGTAAAATGTTTATTAAAATGTTAAGGATAAATAGATGAATTTTAAAAATATACAGACTAATTTATAAATTTTGTTAAATCTCATAAACTAAATTGTAATTTACCCTTTTGTATACTGTAAATTCTTTTATCTATCAATAATTGCATTCATTGCACGTTGAATGTGAAGAAGTTAAACTATTATCTTAGCAATAATAAGCCAAGCGAATAATTCAAATCGAAGCAATTGGATATTTGACTCGGGACCTATATGACATGATCAATCAATAGATATACTCTTGATCATTGTGAAAAGGAAAAACAATTTCACCTTGATTGCAGCTTTCTCTAGACCTCAAGAATACCTTGCATCTATAATTTTTTTTTTTTTTTGTCCTGGTGGAATGAGCATGAAGAAATTAACTATATTTCTTTATTGGGAATATACAAGTGTGGAATTCCTACATCAAAAAAAGATGGGATGAGTGAGAGACATATAAGTGAGAATGACCCATAGATTTATTACCTTAAGGTTTTGGATTGGATGTGATGTCAAGCCTATGAGTGTGTTCTTTCACAAGGCCCATCAAAAAAGGATTCTCCCTAGGCACTTTGGGCTCTCCAGATCTCTAACAAGTGGTATCAGAGCCTTGGTTTGGCAAGAGACGAGTATAAAATCGGTGGTCCTTGATTCTCGTGATGCTCTGACACATGAATGAAAGAGTCAAGTGACTCTTGGTAGGCCCAATGGAGGAGGAAGGAACTCTTCTGGAGAACAGTAGATCGATAGAGTGGGAACTCTCGATACATGTGATGGCTCTGGCATGGCTCTTACAAGTGCATGCTTGAGTGGGTTTAGTGGAGTAATTAGGGGCTCTTGGTGACACCGTAATACTTGAGTTAAGAAAAAAGGCTTTCGTTTAAGGGAGAGCAAGCCCAGTAAGCCCAATGTAGAAGAAATTCACACTTAAGGGGGAGATTGTTGGGAATATACAAGTGTAGAATTCCTACATAAAAAAAAAATGAGATGAGTGAGAGACATATAAGTGGGAAAGACCCATAGACTCATTACCTTAAGTTTTTGGGTTGGATATAGTGTCAAGCCTATGAGTGTATTCTTTCACAAGGCCCATCAAAGAAGGATTCTCCCTAGGCGCTTTGGGCTCTCTAGATCTCTAACATTCTTTTTCTTTTGAGTTGTTCTACTAGGTCGGTTGCTCAAGACCTAAATACTCTTATTTTTTAATTAGTCATGAATTTTATAAAATAAAACTAATAAAAAGCTATTTGAAATCGTTAATAATTTTTTCCCCATTTTGTTAAATGAAATTCAATTATTTATTGCGTATTACTAAAATCTTTGAATTTTTTTTATATACATTGAAGAATTATTTAATAAATAAAAATCATTGATGATACTGGAGTAAAATAAGGACAAAAGTCCTATGAACATTCAATGTGGTAGTCAAAATGTCAACTCAACAACCCCACAAAAGTCCACTCAAACATCTAAAACTGAGCATCCTTAAGCCGAACAAATGATAGTTCGGCCTAAGCCCATACTGAACAATAACGAAGGAATCAATATCATTCGCTCACCCAAATTGAGCGAAACCTATACTGGACAAAAACAACATTAAAGAAGGAAAGCCAAATCATGAGGAGGCAATCTCGGAATGCCAATCTGAAATTACCTCCGCAATTAATGCAATGACTATTTTTCTTAAAAGCCTATAAATATCAAAGAAAGACTAGGAACAAGGTATGCATGTTCTTCTTTCTAAACCTTATTACAATTCCTCTTCATACTTTTGTATCCAATTCAATTACTTGAGCATCAGAGTGGCTTGCTAGAAAGCCACCCATCTTACCCTTTGCCTTGTTGCAGATCTATATGGCATTGGAACTAGACCCCTAAAGCTCTCAGCAACATCAGTGGCACCGTCTATGGGAAGCTCAGATCACCAACTGACAACCCACACCCGATATCATTTTTCTTTATTTTTCATTTTCTATGCTACTAGTGAGTTTTAATCTCCAATTCTAACTCATTTTTATTTTTTTGTGGTTTTTGCTATTTCAATGGCTGCAGATTTAAGGACTCCCAACAAAATCATTATTTCCATCACCCCCGCATTAGGAGGAGGGGAACCATCGGTCGTAGCAATAACCCAGAACTTGACCATGCCCACTGTCCACATTGTCAGTCTGATTTCACCACACGGCACTGTCATGATAGATCAGTAGAGTCCATTTCAAGACATGACACTGAAGCAGGTTTTCCAGTGCATCGAGGAAATAGAAGCCAAATTGCCTTCCTTAAAGGACTTATCCCAGGGACCAGTGCTCCTCTAGGAACACCAACCCTGGAAGCTGGACTAGTCTTAAGGACACCTTGCGGAAAAGCATACCTAGCCTGATCCAAAGAGACCAAGCAGGAAATTGCTCAGTCAATAAATAACTCAATGAAAAAAACTGAACAAATCACAATGAACGAATAAAAGGAACAGTCTGATGAGACGCCTCAACCAAAGGTGAATGAGGGATTGGTGAAACTAGTATGAAGATATTAAAAACAAGTAGAAGAAGAAAATTTTGGTATTGCGGATGAGTATCCATTGGTCAAACAGATCCTGACCAAATAGTTCCCACAAAAATTCAAACTACATGTGTTAGACAACTACTCTAGAAGGATAGACCCAAGGAGTCATGTGACAAACTTTCGAAAAACAATGATGCTACAAAATGTGAATGACTATCACCTATGCTAAGTATTTCCAATGACATTGACTGGGTTGGCCAAAAAATGGCATTAGCACGTCAAACCCAAATCAATTCAAAATTTTTATCAGTTCGGCACCATGTTCAAGAATAAATTCATTTCCTGCATCCTGTCGAAGAAGTTATCCTAGATCTTTAGAAAATAAAATAGCAGGGGGGAAATCCCTTAGGGAATATATTGCTCAGTTCAATACCGAGGCAATATAGGTTGACAACTTGAACCATGAGACAACATGTGAAGCTTTGAAAAAAGGGACCTAGAATGTTAAGTTCTCCCACGTTTTGATTAAAAAAACTCAATAGTAAACTACTATTAGTCAATGGAAAGGGCTCAGAAATACATCAGGCTAGACGAAGAGCATCAGGCCCTGAGAGAAGAAAGAAAATTTGGGTAAAGTAATAACAGAAGACCAAGCAAGAAGAATTATAACTCGGATTGTGAGGGGTATAGCTTGGATAGAAATACTAAGCAAAGTAGAGAGAGGTTCCATAACTGCACGCCATTAAATGAAGCAAGATCGAAAGTTTTGATGTGGATACAGATAATGGCAAGAAAGTCAAATGGACAAAGAAGCTCAACCCTAATACTTCAAGAAAAAGGGGCAAAAGTAAGTTCTACAAGTTTCATAAAGATCATGGCCACACCACTGATGAATGCAGATAGCTCAAGGATGAGATAAAACGACTAATTATAGATGGTCGGCTTAGGAAATTTACAAGGGAAATTTAGGATGAAAGAAAAATGTCCACCTCTAAAAGCAAGGATACCATCACAGAGAAGGATGAGAGTTTGATCGGGGTAATCAATGTAATTATTGGCGGACCAAACACAGGCAAGATAGGTAATAAGAGGCCGGTTGAGCCAAGCAATACTGAAGGATGAATAATCTTCTCCATCGAATAGATGATTAAGCAAGGAGACAATCGCTATTGGTCTTAATGACCATGAGGTAAAACAACCACATCCTGAACCTTCAGTTGTATCTGTGCAGATGAGCAGGTACACGATACGTCGAGTGTTGATTGACACAGGTAGCTCAGTGAACTTCCTAATGAGAGAAGTCTTGGAAAAACTTAAGCACAAATTAGAAAACTTGGTCAAAGTTATATACCCTCTGGTTGGCCTAAGCAACAAAACAATTTCACTACTCGGAACAATTAATTTAATTGTGGTTTTGGGCGACGAAGGATATAAGAGGAAAATTTACATAGAGTTTATGGTGATTGATATTCTCCTATCATACAATATTATGCTCGGCCGACTAATAGTAAATGACAATGGAATAGTAATTAGCATGCACTGGTTATGTATGAAGCTGTCTACTCCTGGTGGAACAACGATGGTTCAAGGGAGCCAGAAATCGGCACAACAATGCTATAAAAAATCAACAAAGATGGTCACAAAAGTAACCCTACCAATTGAGCTACTGGAAAAGCCAAAAAGTCAAATCTCACCTGACCCGATCAAGTCAGTGACAGAGGAGGAATTAGAAGAAAGGAAAATAGTTTGCCTCGGAATTGTGCTTATCGACCTAGAAAGAGAAGCAATTATCCGAACATTAAAAGACTGAATTACCACATTTGCTTGGAAGGCTAAAGATAAAAAGGGAATAAAACCAGTAATAATTACTCATAAGCTAAATGTCAACCCAGGAATAAAACCGATCCAATAAAAGAAAAGATGCCTTGCACCGGCGTGACAACCGGTAATTAAAAATGAAGTTAATAAATTATTTGATGCAGGTCTAATCTAGGTAGTCAAATACCCAACTTGGGTAGCCAATGTTGTCTTAGTAAAAAAAAGGCAAATGGGAAATGGCAAATGTGTATTGACTATACAGACCTCAACTAATAGTGTTCGAAGGATCACTGCCTATTGCCGAACATTGATAAGTTAGTGGATGCAATAGCTGGGCATGCAGTACGATCATTAGTTGATGTTGTATCAGGATACCATCAAATAAGGATGAATCCAGAAGATGAAGAGAAGACTGCCTTCATGACATATTCAAAAGTATTTTGTTATATAGCCATGTTGTTTGGTCTAAAAAATGCTGGGGCCATGTATCAAATGCTGGTAGACCAAATGTTTAAAGAACAAAAAGGCTAAACAATTGAAGTATACATCGATGATATGATCATAAAATCAATAAGACTGAAGGATCACATTAGAGACATAGCCGAGGCATTTGATGTATTAGATAGAGCAGGAATGAAGCTGAACCTAGAAAAATGTACCTTTGGAATAAAAGTAGGCAAGTTCCTTTGTTTCATGATGTTTAAATGGAGGATAGAGGCGAATCCTGAAAAAATCCAAGCAATCATGGATATGTAGCCTCCAAGCAACATAAAGGACGTACAGTGACTGAACGGATGAATTACAACTCTCAAAAGATTCATGAGTTGCTCAGTTAAAAAATGTCTACCATTTTCCCGAGCTTTAAGAGCAAAAAATAACTTCAAATGGGTAGATAATGCCAACTAGACTTTGATCATTTAAAATAATTTTATCATCTCCTCCATTGCTTGATTCGCCAAGAATTGTTTCTTTATCTTGTAGTAACAAAGAAGACCATTAGCTCTGTCCTCGTGAGAGAAGAAGAAGGAGAGCAGAGGCTAATATATTACACTAGCCACGTATTAAAAGGTTCCGAATTTAATTATCCAACCATGGAAAAGCTCACTTACATAGTCCTGTCGACAACAACTAAACTTAAGCCTTACTTCAAGGCCCACACCACTGAAGTCTGAACAAATTACCCGCTATGGAAAATCTTACATAGACAGAGGCATCCAGACTATTAGCGACATGGTCCATCATCCTCGGAGCATACAATATCAGATACATATCGAGGATAACACTGAAGTCACAGATACTCACAGATTTTATGGACGAGATGACTCCAATACCTGAGGTTAAAGAAAAACCAAAGGAGGAGTGGAATGTTTGGATAGACAAAGCATCAAGTTCAACTGGGGCAAGGATAGGCATGGTCCTTGAAGGACCTTAAAAAGCAAAGTTCAAATATGCAGCAAAACTTACATTCCAAGCAACAAATAATGTAGTCGAATACAAAGCCATCCTCATGGCATTATGAATCATCAAAGAGGTAAGAGCCCAAAAAGTCAACATTTATTGTGACTCACAATTAATTGTTAACCAATTACAGGGAAACTACTAAGTAAAAGACCAAAACTTGAGAAGATACGAGCTACGAATCCAAAGCATGATAGCTCACATTTGAATAAATAGTGGAGAAGTAAACATTCTCCAAATATCGAAGGAGGAGAATCAGGAAGTAGATACTCTAGCAAAAGCAGTAGTAGCAAGCCAACAACACTTCTCATAGCCCATCCCTCTAGAAGAATTAACAACACCAATTATGGACGAACAAGAAGCATCACCAATTGACATTAGATAACTGTGGATGACACCTATTTTATACCATCTCAAACAAGGTACACTTCTAGAAGATCAACTTGAAGCCAAGAAGATAGTTCAAAAATCAGCAAGGTATAGCATACTCGACAGATGGTTGTATAGGAGATCCTACCTCTAACCATGGCTTAAATGTATCAGTAGAGAAGATGGTTTGTTAGTCTTGCTCGAGATCCATGAAGGACTGTGTGGTAGCCACAAAGGAGCAAGAACAATCACCAAGAAAGCATTCAGACAAGGATTCTTCTAGCTGACCGCAGTATAGGATGATAAAGATTTAGTTCAGAAATGTCAAAAATGCTAACAACACAGCAGTGTTCCCAGTCTCCCAATAGAAAAGGTTTCAGCCATCAACAGTCCATGGCCTTTCTACCAATAAGGCATTGACATTCTTAGGCCTTTTCCAATGGCAACAGGGTCCCACAATATATGCCATTATTCCCATCGATCACTTCACCAAATGGCTAAAAACCGAAGCATCACAGTATGTAACAGCAAACCAAGCAATCACTTTTATCAGAGAAAACATTTTCTACAGGTTTGGAGTTCCCAAGGTCATCATAATAGACAATCGCACCTAGTTTGCTAGTGAAAAATTCAGAGAATTATGTACCGAGTAGGGGATTGGCCTTCATTGTGCCTCAACATATCACCCACAGACGAATGGAATGACCAAAGTCATGAACTGAACAATTCATAAAGGACTAAAAAGATGACTGGGCAAAGCAAAAGGGTCATGGCTCGATCATCTGTTGAATGTCTTATGGGCCTACTAGACAACACCAAGATCAACCACAAGAGAAACACCATTCTCACTTACATATGGATCAAAAGTAGTAATCTCGATAGAAGTCGATGTTCCGTCAACCCGAACAAAACAACTTAAGGAGGCTTCATAAAAGGAAGATCTATGATTTAATCTTAACATGGCAAAAGAGCTGAGGGAGATAGCCTTTGTTCGGATGGCACAGTACAGACAAAATAATATATATAATAGGAAAGATAAAAGCCGAGCATTTATAGTAGGAGACTTGGTTCTTCAAAGGATGATGTCCTAGGACGTGTAGCCAAGGTAGGAAAGCTAGCATGTAACTAGGTTAGACCCTTTATTATTTCCAAAGTTATCCACCTAGGGTTTTATAAATTAGCTGAAACAGATGGAAGAGTATTGCCTCGAGCTTGGCATATCTATAATCTTTGCAAATACTATCAATAAAGAAGAACAAATTTATCTCTGAATTAAAGGGTGCTTAGCCTATTCACAGCAATAGTCCACTAGGCTAAATAAATTAAAGGTGCTTAGCCTATCCATTGCGATAATCTGCTAGGCTATATAAATTATGGGTGCTTAGCCTATCCATGTTGATAGTCTGCTAGGCTAAATAAATTATAGGTGCGTAGCACATCTACAGCGATAGTCTTCTAGGCTAAATAAATTAAAGGTGCTTAACACATCCACGGTGATAGTTCGCCATGCTAAATAAATTAAGGGTGTTTGAACTATCCACGACGATAGTTCATTAGGCTAAATAAATTAAGGGTGCTTAGCCTATCCACGGTGATAGTATGCCAGGCCAAAATAGTTAAAGGGTATTTAGCCCATCCACAATGATAGTTTGCTAGGCTAAAATAATTAAAGAATACTTAGCCCATCCACAGCGATAGTCAACCTGACCAAATAATAGGTGTTTACTCCACCCACAGCGATAGACCGCTAGGGTAAAACAACATTCCAAAAATGATAGCATTTGTTATAGATTATTCATTTACAAAATTGAACAAAATGTTCGGCCTCAAAAATAGGACAAAAAAAACATATGAGGAAAATAAGCAGTAGTGTCTTTGTTTGGTTCAACATCATACTAGGTAAGAACCCACCCAAATAAAGTACCAAATAATTTTTTATGCAGTAGTTTTCAAGGGCCCAAGAGAATACTTTTTCCGAGCATACTACGTGGTATCAAATATGATATTCTTCACTTTAATATGATCCGAATGAATAAGATTGCCGTTGTGAAATCATTGTTTGGCCTAGAGATCCGAACCCTTTTTACTTGTGAAATTTTACAAATTGGCACTTATTAATTGATTATTAATCGACTTACACCATCTAATTTTTGCTTACTTCACTCGGCATGTGGGTCCGAACATTTATACTAGATTATTTATCACTCATAATAAAGAACAAGAAGAAGCAAATAGAATATTTCATTTATTTAAGAATTTTTTATGGAAAGATCAGGCAAAGGGACCTACTTTATTCCCATCCCCCTGCTCGGCTACATTTTCCCTCTCCCTTTCCCCCTCACCCTCACCCTCACCCTCCCCCTCAACCTCACTGTCACTAAGAGTATCTACCCAAGAGAAATCATCTCTCAGGTAACGGCTTTGGAGTTCAATGACAATGTTGTTCTGGGCTTTGACATCGATGTCAGCCAAACGTTCGTTCGTGGTCACTAGCTCAGCATCTTAATCTTCAATCTTCTTCTTCTTCTTCAAAGTAGCTTGCTCTACCTAGGCAGTTTCGAGCTTACCTCAAGACCTCTCACCTTTTCTTTCAACTTATGGAGCTTGCCTTCCTACTCCTGAATCTTTTTCTCAGAAGCAGAGATGAACTCAGTTAATAGAGCAATCTTCATTTCTTGTGTACCAACATGCCCTCTCAAAGCCTTAATATGCTCATGAAATAGTTGAGTGCAAGCTATCTGCTCCATTTGCAAAGTCACAACTTGAAGGGCGAGCTCATTGTCATCATCCAGGTTAAGGCGAGCTCAATTAATCGGAAGAGTGTATCGCTTGGCAAACCAAGCAGTAAACTTGAAATTTTTGACCATCGACTGGCCAAATAGAAGTTGTTCGATAGTCTCTTGAGCAAAAGGTTGAGACTTCACAGCCGGAGCATCCTCGGCTCTTGCTTCTGTAACTAGAAGAACCACCTATTAGTCACCACTAGCTAGAGAAACCAATGGCTCAGTCACCTTGGCCCTCTTCGTTGTAGGAGGAGTAAAGGAGTCCATAGTAGGATGAACTTGGGCCCTCTTCTTCTTCTTCCGTATAAGTTCTTCAACATACTTGGCTCAGCTCATCATTTCTGCACAAAGAAAAAAATCTCAGTAAGTATCAAAAATCATAAAGCAAGAGTTACAAGTTTTTTTACCGTCTATTGGGATATTGTTATAATGCTCGGTAGCTAACAAATCTCTAGTCGCATAGACAAAAGACCACCATTGGGACTTAATAGTGATCAAAGTCTTGATCGATATTTTATCTGATTAAACAACAGTGTTGATCTCCGAAACAATGGCTTTTCCCTCTACATTCAGCCACAACTTCCCCACCTTCTTTGTATACCTCCCCATTGTTTATCCACCTTGTCTTCCACCAAAAAGAATTTGTCTTTCCACTTTTTCAATGAAGACGAAAGACTAGTAAAAAGACCCATCCCCTTTCGAGCATGGAAATGACAATATTCTTCATTGTCTCTAGTATTAAGCTGAAAGAATGCGGAGAAGATACAAGTCAAGGCATGAAATCTCTTTCTTCGACATAAAGCCCGGAAGGCGAACAAGAGCTTCCACGATTTAGGGTGAATTTAGGGGATGAACAAGCGATAGTACTTAAGAATTTTAATGTTTAGTGGATCCAGTAATAGTCTCAAGCCCGATTTCAATTGCTCCTCAAATAGGGCCACACGAATTAGACTACGGAAGGTACTATCTGCTCACCCTCTTTCACTAGTGAGCGATAAACAAAACTACTCTTTATCGATCCATAAGATTTTGATAAGTCCAGAAGATCCCAACCACATAAAAAAGATGGTAGTTTGGAAACACTAAGAGGGACATTCGCCCTTAAAGAACTCGACCCAACGTTTGTATCAGGTTGAGATTCAATAGTAGTTAACGGAGCAGACGGACTAGTAACTTCTAAAACCTACACACCACCATATCGATGGTGGTCTGAATCTTAAAAAAGCTTATGAGTACTACTATTTCGACTAAAAATGACCACTGGAGATTGGGAAGTAGCATTGAAGTTGCAGTTTTCACTCATATCACTCATCCTAACCAAAGAAATAAAAAGAGAAAAGGAAGATAAAAGGAGAAAAAGACAATAAGTTACCTTTAACAAAGGGAAGCACACACAGAACTTACTGGAGAAGACTGAGAAGGCAACCAGAGAATCGGGGATCGAAAGTAGGAAGAAATGGAAAGAAAGAGAAAGTGATAGGTTTTATAGGAAAAGGAAAAAGCAATAAATTTTTCAAAAATTAAAACGCCATCATTACACCGCTACAAAATGGTTCATCTTTCCAAGATCAGACTTAATAATAGCTGTCAATAATAAACACAGCACCATTGACAGCTGCCCTTAAGATAATATAAGATAACCACACGCAACAGAGATGTATTATCCAAGCCTGATGAACAGATACTCGAACCTAAAGATTTGCCAGGACTAGAAGGGTGATTAATGATGATACTTGAGTAAAATATGGACAAAAGTCACATGAACATCCAATGTGGCAGTCAAAATGTCAACTCAATAACCCCACAAAAGTCCAATCAAACATCTAAAAATGAGCATCCTTTGTAAGATTTTGTTTGATAATTAATATTACTATATGGGCCAAAATCAATTCCTTTAATGTGACCCAATATTAATTGATATTTACTTTAATTAATACAAATCCTAATTATACAAGAATTACTTTAATTGAAGTAAATCCTAATTCTAATTATATAAGAATACTTAATGGACGTATCAGATTAAGTCTTGGATATATATATATATATATATATATATATATATATATATATATATATATATATATATATATATGTGAGTTGATCCTCTCTCTACCTATAAGGTTACACACATTCTCTTTCACAAAGTCAGAGATATTAGGGTCATCTCAAGAAAGTCTTCCATCGCTAAAGTCTTGTGTGTAAATCAAGAAGGGTCAAGAGGGAGAATTTATTTGTTCAAGAGGGAGAAATCAGTTTGTTGAATCAAAGAATCTCTCTCAATTACTGCCATGACTCAAGTAAAACTCCGCATCAGGTACGCTTTCTAGATCTGTGAGAATTTATTTGTTCAAGATTCATTATTAGGGTGATAATTGAATCTTACGTTTATGATTCACATTATGTTTATGATTGTTATGATCTATTAAGAATTATTTTACATGTGGTATCAAAGCGCTAGGTTTTGAACAATTAAATTTCTCCATTAAATTTATGGTGATGAACATAATATTAAAGATCTTACTTGTTATTAGATATGGGTAGGATTAAAGTGTAGATCATGAAAGTTTTATGATTAATGTTAATGATTAAAATAAATTAAAAGAAACAAAAAAAAATTATGTTTTCTACCCAATCTAATTAAGATTTATAATTAAACCTAATGAATGAATAAATATTAGGTTTATTAAGATACATAATTTATATGCATGTCTTATAATATTTGTTTTAGTTTGTTAATCACCAAAGTGGCCAAATTAAAATAAAATAAAATTAATAGTTTGTTAGTTACCAAAGTGGCCGACCTATAAATGATGTTTACATGCATATAAAACTTATCAATTATCCATACCAATAGATGCCTATGATGAAAAATGGATTAATTGATACCCATTAGTCATCAGAACTTAAAGATTTTACCCAAAGGTAAATCAATTATTCTATGATAATGAGAATTATGAGGATAATAATATTTTATCAGCTATATATTGGATGTCTAAAGACAACATGTATATTTGATGTAAGTTAATTATTGTCCAATCAAGTTTCAAGACATTTAATTTAGGAAACTATATTATAGTATCTACCCAAAGGAGAATTATAGTATACTCTAATTGTTGGAATTGTTTGAATCTATTTCAATTTGAGTATGTATAAAATATTTTGCAGCTATTACTCTTCATTCACAAGCTTCATCTGTTATTATATTCAATGGGCTAAACTTCTCTGAATGGTGTGAGTAAGTCAAGTTCCATTTAGGTGTCTTGGAACTTGACTTAGCATTATTAGAAGATAAACCCACTGCTATTGCAGATACAAGCAGTGAAGAAGAGAAGTTGTACCATAAGCAATGGGAACGGTCAAACAGATTAAGCCTTATATTTTTGCGAATGACTATTGCCAACAACATTAAGACAACAATTCCACAAACTGAAAATGCAAAAGAATACCTTAATTTTGTGGAAGAACGGTTTCGTTCTGCAGGAAAGTCACTCGCTGGTACTCTAATGGCACAACTCATGACCATGAAGTATAATGGGTTGAAGAGTATGCATGAGCACATTATAGAGATGAGTGATATTGCAGCAAGGCTAAAGACCTTAGGGATGACAGTTGATGATTCCTTCTTAGTGTAGTTCATTATGAACTCATTGCCTCTTGAATATGGGCAATTTCAAATTAACTATAACACTATTAAGGATAAGTGGAATAATAATGAATTGTCCAGTAAGCTAGTTTAAGAGGAAATAAGACTGAAAAATCAAGGGACTCATTCTGTCAACATTATGGGTCAAGAAGCTAATAAAGGACTTAAAGTTAAAGCCTACAAGTTTAAGAAGAAAAAGAAAGGGTCTTCAAAAGTTACTTAAGCTAAGGAAATGAATAAATGGTAGTATGACACTATCAAAAAGATTACCTGAAAAGTAAAGCTTGATTTGAAAAGAAAGTTAATCTTTATGCTTATGTATGTTTCAAATCAAACTTGTTTGAAGTTCCTAATAATACTTGATGGCATGATTTTGATGCTACTATTTATATCTCGAATGTGATAAAGAATTCCTTATGGTCCAAACTAAAAACCTAACTAAGACTTCCTATTTATGGGGAACCATATGAAGGCTCCAATTGAAGGCATAGAGACTTATCGTTTGGTCTAAGATAATGTCTATCAACTAGACCTATTAAAAACCTTCTATGTGCTTTCAATTTCTAGGAGTGTCATTTTTGTTTTAAAACTTGATGAATTTAGGTTCAATGTTAAGTTTAGACATGGATGTTTCAGTTTATTTAATAATAATGATAATTCCATTATTATTTTTGGAATTCTTACTAATGATCTATATATACTAAAACTTGGTGATAATTTTGCTGAATCCTTGCTTGTCACTTTTAGCAATATTGGAATTAAGCCTAGTAGACTGAATGAGAATTCTGTTTTCTTGTGGCATAAGCATTTGGGTTATATATCCAAAGAAAGATTAGAAAGGTCAATAAAGAATGAGATTCTACCGAGTTTAGATATTATTGATCTTGATGTGTGTGGATTGCATTAAGAGAAAGCAAATCAAACACAATAAGAAAGAAGCTACAAGAAGCAGTAAGCTTCTTGAAAGTATACACACTGATATATGTAGGCTTTTTGATACTCCATCTTTTGGTGGAGAAAAATATTTTATTACCTTTATTGATGATTTTTATACTGTGAACATATTTATTTGCTTCATGAAAATTCTCAATCAATAAATTCACTTGAAGTGTACATAAATGAGGTTGAGAGGCAATTAGATAGAAAAATGAAAATAGTAAGGTCAGATAGAGGTAGTGAATACTATGAAAAACACACTGAAATGGGACAATGTCATGGTTGATTTAGTTCTTAGAAAGTTATGGCACATGTGCACAATATACTATGCCAGGTACTCCTTAATAAAATGAGGTGGCGGATAGGCAAAATCGAACTTTAATGAATATGGTTAGGAGTTTGATGAGTAACTCTTCTTTACCTACATCTTTGTGGATATATACACTTAAAATCGCTATATACTTGTTAAATAGAATTCCTAGTAAGGCAGTCTCAAAAACACCTTATAAATTATGGACTGAAAGGAAACCTAGTTTAAGGCACCTGCATATTTGGGGTTGTCGAGCGGAAGCAAGAATTTATAATCCACATAAAAAGAAATTAGATTCTCGAATGATAAGTGGATACTTTATTGGTTATCCAAAGAAATCTAAAGGATATAGGTTTTATGTTCCAAACCATAGTCCAAGAATTGTAGAAACTGGTAATGCAAGATTCCTTGAGAATTGTGAAGTTAGTGGGAGTGTTGAGGGATAGGATGTGGATATACAAGAAAATAAAGTTGATTTTCATGTGCCTATTAAAGTTCAATATCCACTCCTACTCCACATGTTGTTCCAGCAGTTATTGAAGGACCTAACAATGCTACACAACATAATGATGAAACATATCCTGAAGAAGCTAACCCACAAAGAGCTAATGCAGGTGAACCACAAGAAATGCCATTAAGAAGATCTCAAAGAGAAAGGAGATCAGCAATTGCTAATGATTACGTGGTTTACTTGTAAAAGTTAGATTTTGACATAGGAATTAATAAAGATCCAATTTCCTTTTCAAAAGCTATGGAAAGTAATGAGTCTGATAAGTGGTTAGATGCCATGAAAGATGAGTTAAAATCTATAGAAGAAAACAAAGTATGGGATCTTGTCGAATTGCCTAAAGGATCTAAACGAGTTGGGTGTAAATGGGTCTTTAAGACCAAGTGCGACTCGAATGGCAAAATCAAACGATATAAAGCAACACTTGTTGCCAAGGGTTATACTCAGAAGGATGGTGTTGACTATAAAGAAATATTTTCACCAGTCTCAAAGAAAGATTTATTAAGAATTATCATAGTATTGGTAGCTCATTATGACTTAGAGTTGCACCAAATAGATGTGAAAACAGCCTTTCTAAATGAAGAACTTGAAGAGGAAGTTTATATGGACCAACCTAAAGGTTTCTCTGTTGAAGGAAAATGCCATGTGTTGTGTAAACTTAAGAAATCAATATACATACTTAAGTAAGCTTCCCACCAGTGGTATATTAAGTCCAATGATACCATAAAGTCTTTTGATTTAAAGAAAAAGTCATTAATCGATGTATATTTATCTTAAGATCAGTTGGAGTATGTTTATTTTCTTAATTCTGTATGTTGATGATATTTTGTTTGCTACAAATAATTTGGGCATATTATGTGAGACTAAAGATTTTCTCTCAAGGAATTTTGAAATGAAAGATATGGGAGAGGCATTCTTTGTGATTAGAATAGAAATATTCCATAATAGATCACAAGGATTGTTGGAATTGTCTTAGAAAGCCTATATTGATAGAATTCTAGAGAGATTTAATATGCATAAATGTTCAGCAGGAATTGTTCCCATACAAAAAGGGGACAAATTCAGTTTGAATCAATGTCCAAATAATGATGTGGAACGTAAAGAAATGGAATCAATTCCTTATGCTTTAATTGTGGACAATTTGATGTATGCTTAAACATGTACAATTCTTTATCCTGGAATTGATAACTAGAAAACTGCAAAGAAAGTTTTATGGTATCTGTAATGAACTAAAGATTTCATGCTCATTTACAGGATATCTAATCATTTAGAAGTGATTGGATATTTAGATTCAGATTTAGCTGGATGTGTTGACAATAAAAGTTTATTTCGGATACTTGTTCTTATTAGCTGACGGAACAATATTATGAAAAAATGCCAAAAAAATAGTCTGTCATTATTTCATCCATTATGAAAGCAAAATTTATGGCATGTTTTTAAGTTATAATTCATGCATTCTGGATGCCAAATTTTATCTCAGGACTTAAGGTAGTCGACACCATTAGCAAGCCGCTGAGAATTCATTCTGATAATTCCGTAATAGTATTTTCTCCATAAACGACAACTTTACCAAAGGTACAAGCATATGGAATTAAAGTATTTTGTTGTTAAAGAGAAAATTCAGAAATAAAGAGTGTCTATTGAGCATAATAGTATTGATCTCATAATAGTAGATTCGTTAATTAAGGGTTCACAACCTAAGACATTTAAAGAATATTTTCTTATAATGGGTCTTTACTGTATTAAAATGTATTAGCTTTGACACTCTGAGCTCATTGATATATTTCTAATATACATTGAAGTGTTTTCTGTTTCTCATGATTGTCTAAACATAATATTTTGAGTGAATGATAACAGGAAAAGTATTTGGAGACATTATTGTGGACCATGATGTGATAAACATATATCCATTAATTGATATTTACTTTAATTAATATAAATCCTAATTATACAAGGGTTACTTTAATTGAAGTAAATCCTAATTCTAATTGTATAAGGATACTTGATGGACGTATCAGATTAAGTCTTGGATATATATGTATATGAGCTGGTACTCTTTCTACTCATAAGGTTACACACATTCTCTTTCATAAAGTCAGAGATATTAGGGTCATCTCAAGAAAGTCTTCCATCGCTAAAGTCTTGTGTGTAAATCAAGAATGGTCAAGAGGAAGAAATCAGGTTGTTGAATCAAATGGTCTCTCTCAATTACTGCCCTGACTCAAGTAAAACTCCGCATTAGGTATGATAGATCTGTGAGAATTTATTTGTTCAAGATCCATTATTAGGGTAATAGTTCAATCTTATGTTTATGATTCACATTATGTTTATGATTGTTATGATCTATTAAGAATTATTTTACATCCTTGAGTTGAACAAATGATAATGTGGCCTAGGCTCAGACCAAACAACAATGAAGGAATCAATATCATTCGCTCACCCAAACCAAGAGAAACCTATGTCGGACAAAAGCAACATTAAAGAAGGAAAGCCAAATCATGAGGAGACAATCTCAGAACGCCAATATGAGATTATCTCTGTAATTATTGTAACAACTATTTTTTCTTAAAAGCCTATAAAAGGACTAAGAATAAGGCACGCATATTCTTTTTTTTGAACCTCATTACAATTCCTCTTCATACTTTCACATCTAATTCTTTGACTTGAGCATCAGAGTGGCTTGCTAGAAAGCTACCCACCTCATCTTTTACCTTATTGTAGATCTACGTGACATTGGGATTGTACCCCGAAGCTCTTAGCGGCATCAATTATATATATCAAATTATTCTTTTCATTCTTAGTTATTTATAATTAATTATTATGAATATAGAAAAAAAAGAATTGATTGTTCAAGTATTTAAAATTGCACAAAAAAAAATGAGAGCAAGAAAAGTATATGTAATGAATATGGTATTATTAATAATCTAATAATAAATACATGTTTCGAAATTAAAAAGAAATCATATTCACACTAGTATAATTTTTGTTACCATTTCATTCCAAATCGATTTCCATATTCACACTAGTATTATTTTTTTTCCCTTTTCATTCCAAATCAATATATTATTCTAGAGTGGTGTTATATAATATAATTAATTTAAACATTGAATTGAATAAGAGAAATATTGAAATTTTATTCTAACATTCGAAAATATAATAATTTTTTAAAAAATATTTAATAAAAATAATTTGTGTGACTATTTCATAAAAAAAATTGAGTTTTCATTTCCCCCTAACTTTCCCCCTTAAAATCCCCACTAATTTGTTAATCTAAATATTTTTAGTAAAATGTTCAATTTAGTCCTTATATTTATTAAAAAAATTTAATTTAATCTATTTTTAATTTTTTATTTAAAATTAACTTAAAAATTTTAATTTAAATTCAATTTAACTCAAAAATTAAAATTTATAAACTAAATTTCTTGATTTAAATAAAAAATTACGAAATTTAATTTTTTAATCGTGAGACTAAAATTTTTTAATTTAAACTAAAAATTAAAAAATTTAATTTTTTTATTTTTAAATTAAATTAAACTGAAATGTAAATCTTTTTATTAAATTAAATAAAAAATAAAAAATAAAAAATATTAAATATTA
Organism: Hevea brasiliensis; assembly: GCF_030052815.1. NCBI lineage: Eukaryota > Viridiplantae > Streptophyta > Magnoliopsida > Malpighiales > Euphorbiaceae > Hevea > Hevea brasiliensis. The sequence goes on from NC_079506.1 coordinate 20,398,967, forward strand.
AATTAAACTTACGCAACAAGTATTAATTGAGCTTTAAACCAAATATTTTCCTCCCGGATGGTAGAAAAAGAAAGAAAAATTCCTTGTGGATAATGACAATCAGCATGACCAATCTTCCACCTGGACACCACGTCAGCTTTTCATCAGTTTTTTCTTTTTTATTTTTTAATTAAAAAAATCTGGAACCAGTAGACGTTAAAGCTCCAGCTTTCCTGTATAAACGTTTCCACTCTCTGTTCCACAAAAAGAAATTATCAGACGCAAATTCAAGAAAAATAAGACAAACCCTTTTCTTCCTCTCTCTGTGAAAGTTCCAAAATCACTGGATTTAATGAATTTGTGGCCGCTTGTGTTCCTCTCCTTTTTGGTCACCCACAAATAATATTCATATATAAGCCATTTAAAAAAAAAAAAAAAAAATCCGGAGCTCAAAAGTCTAGCCTTCGAAGCTTTTGAGGATTTATCGGAGAAAGCAACAAATGCATTTGAGCTTGACGAAGCTTCTCTCTTCTTCTTGATTTCTGCAGTCTTATTACTATGCTTATGCTGGACTCGATCAGTTTTTCACATGTTCCCAAGGTCAATTTTTTACTTTCAATTCAATTGAAATCAATATCTCTTTCTATATGTAATTTTAGATGACTTGAACTGAAATATGCAGCTTTGTTGTTGCAGAGTTTTATGTGATTTATATTAGTGAATTATTCATCTTTCTGGCTAATTTTGAATGGGTCTATTATGCATTAGCCTTAGAATTTGTAGATTTTTAGTGATTGTTTTATTCAAAATTGTTATTTATTTCTGATTTTAGCCGTGAAATTGTTTTGAAATTTTAATGTTAGAACTTTGAAATGAAAGATATAGCATAATAAACTGCCCAAATATGTGAAGTTCGTTTCTTGATTTTTGGTTTTTCAAAATTTTTTCCTTACGGTAAACATCTGTGATTTTGTCACAAATTCATTTCTTTTTTGAGTGAACTCTGCCTCCCAGCTTCTGTAATTATGTCAGGAATTCAAGCTGCTTGTATATTGAGCTTAATTGTTATAGATTTTGGTAATTATCAGTTACATGCATTCCAAAATGTTGTTTCTGAGTTGAGTCCTGAGTGATTAAATTTTTTTGACAATTTTTAAAAATAAATGCCCTATTCTATTGTCGTTTGAAAGGTTATTTGTATATTTATGTTTATTAGGATGTTCACTGTTAAATAGCATATTGAAATTATTTGAAGAAAACGTAATTATTCTGCTGCTTACATATTTCATTTGTTTCACAACACTGCAGGGACATGATATCATCAAGCAAACAAGCCCAATTAGGGGAAGGGCATGCTCAAATGATATATCACATCTTTATGTACATAGTTTTAGAACTTCACATTCTTCAAAGCAGCAAATGAATTTGCCTTCACATGGCTTAAGTCATAGGACAAGTAGCTTCTTTCTTTCAGGAAATGTCTCTGAAGACAGAATTTTGTTGACATCTTTAGTGTCTGGTTGGAGAGGATTCTATCTTCCCAAACACAAAATAGGCCATTTGGAAAGATCTCGAATTTATGCATCAGTAGATGTTGCTACTGCTGTAGATGTCATCAATGATTTAGGATTGGATACTTTGACATTCTTAGCAGTGACTGTGGTGGTTGTTCCTGTGTTCAAGATCATTAGAGCTAGCCCTGTAAGAATAATGTTCATATTTCAATCATTAGTTATATACATTATTACTTTTTCCCTTTTTGATTTACCATGCAAGGAGATAATGACTCATCCGAATCATTAAGCATTTGCAACTATGAAAATAACTGCACATTCATTATTAAAGAGTATTCTACCTTATCACTTGTGAAAGGTGTGAGATCACAAGAAGATTGGCAGAAAGAATCCGTATGCGATGCATGCATCTTTTTTGCAGAGACACAAATGTAGAGAGTAGAGGAGGGTAGAACTTAATGATAAAGCGAAACACATCATTATGATTTTCTGCTTGTAGATTTCCATTAACTGTTTTCATGCTTAAAAAAATTGTTTGTATGGACCTTATTTTTTGTTCGTCTTTATGCAAATATTGATGTGTGTCACTTTTTTGCTTTTGTCGTAACATACAACAAAGCCTATTTGCTGAAAGTTGTTTATTTAGTCCAATTTTATTCTTACATGAAATTCCACTTCTAGTTTCTGCATAAATTTTTCTGTAAGTTGGACTTTTGCTTTTTAGAATAAAATCATGTGTACTGACCAGCAGGATATCTTCACTTCTATGTGTCATACAAAAAACCACAGAGGATACCTTATTTTCTGTTCTGACGTCCAATCATTTTAATATTTTCGACAAGCTAGCTTAGGAATGATATTATCTATAAGTGCATGTGCTAATGTCTGCCAATAGTCTGCATATAAATATTTGCATGATATAGGTTTCGATTATTTAATGTGTTATAGGTTGAATGATCATTACATGTGCTGTTTGTTTTCAGGTACTTGGTTTCTTCTTTGCTGGGATTGTGCTCAATCAATTTGGCTTCATTAGAAATCTCACAGATGTGAAAGTTCTATCTGAATGGGGAATCCTTTTTTTGGTAAGAAAGGTCACTTAATAGGTTAATGTGCTTTTCTGCTGCTATTCTTCTGTGGAGCACTGGAGCTTTGATCCCCACCATCATCATCATTATCACATTATGATATATGTTGGTGCTTTCTAAAATCTTTGTAACAATGGGAAACAATTAACTATGAAGCAAATTGCATTTACTAGCTCTTAATAATAGAGCCATCTTTATTGTGATTCCCCTGATGTTGTACTTTCACATAAATTAATGGCCTTTTTACTTTTCTCATTGTCATTATTATTGCATATCTATAAATAGGGTGCCATTGTAAATGGTCATTGAAACTACTCTCATGAGAACACATTGCAAGAATTTTAAGCAAACTCCTTGCAGTTACTTTTTATCTACTCAAAAGATAACCTTTGGCAATTGATTTCTTATCCAGACAAAGAAAATCCAATTTGTTTAGACTTGAAAAAAATTTAAATCTCCTGACTCCCTTTCGCTTATTTTCGTTGGGAAGTTATGTTATGATGTTTGGTTTTATGCATCATACACTGAAGATGATCTAAGCATTCTAGTTGGACTAATACTTGTTCCCTTTTAGCTGTTCGAGATGGGCTTGGAGCTTTCACTTGCACGTCTAAAAGCTCTAGCAAAATTTGCCTTTGGCATGGGATTAACTCAGGTAAAATGTTCAAACACTGATCTCATTTGCATTAGGAATTTCAATTTCATGCTTTTCTGGTGTATTTTATATATTTAGCTTGCATTCTTTTTTTAATCTATTTACAAGTATGGGGAAATGAGAAATTTAATGATTCATCTACAAGTACTCCATAAATCTATTGATTTCTCACTTTTTTTTTTCACTTTTTCCTCCCTGCATTTTTGAAGGTTGTATTATCCACTCTTGCTTTCACAGCATTTGAACTTCCACCTAACGGAGCTATTGGAACGAGAATTTTGGAGTTCCTTTTCCACTCCAGGTCTGATTTGGTAAGTATTACGCTTTGCATACATCCTTAATCCCCTCTGCATATGATCACTAGGAATTTGGCAATTAATATCACTCGTTGGGATTTCAAAATGTAAATTCAAAATAAAAAGTTGCATATTTGGGTATGGTGTGTTTCCATGGTGGTTTGCAGTTGAAAACCCTTGTGATTGAAGTTGTGTTACATATGTTCTATATGAAGCAAAAGATATATATATATATATATATATATATATATATATATATATATATATATATATATATTTCTTGTTATCTTCTTTAAATGAATTTCAGGTCAACATCAGAAGCATTGATGAGGCCATTGTTATTGGTGCTGCTCTTTCTCTGTCTTCTTCAGCTTTTGTTCTGCAGGTACTCTAATTCTATATATCTATGATTTTATAGATGTTGCTCTGTTTCTATTTCTGCTATTGGTTCTTTGGGTTAGATTGTATTGTCATTAAGCTTTGAAAGTTGTTAATATCCTAGCTAAACTGAAGGTCTAATTGTATTTTACATGCGTGACTGTTTTGGAGGTGCCAGGACATTGGAGTGAAGAAAGGATAGGTTTTGGTTTTGAAACTTAAAAATAACATGGTTTATGTTTATTGAAGCATTAACAACACTTCAGACCAATTGAACAAATGAATATAAGGAAATGAAAAATACTTTGGATCCTTGGTTCAAGATAATGTAAATGACCAAAAGACACAGCTGTCTTGGAAGAAAGAGTGATTGGATGGGTATCTATAGGTTCAGAAGGTTAAAAAATAATTGGATTTCGAGAATAGAAATTCTAGGACTGAAATTAAGTTTGGTAGTCTAGAGCATATCATAAATATTAATATTTTCCCGTTGCATGATCTGTGAATGTGGGCTCTGGTCCTGTGGTTAAATACTGCCCTTAATATAAAGGAGCTATATTATCTACACTTTTTCCATTGTATGCATGATTGCCTATAACTTTAAAATTATTAAATTTTCTTTCATCCATCTTCCACTTCAAGAATTTTAAATTATTGAGAATTTATCAAATTTCAGCATTCCTGTTGTCCAATTCCTTTGGACTTCTAATTCATGAGGAATTCAAAGAGTCTTTTTTTTTTTTTCTTCTTGTGGGACGAGGGGAGGGGTGGTGGGTGGGGGGTTGAAGTTTTTGGGAGAATTGAAGAAGGTTCTGGGTGTTGAGACTTGAGACCTCCCACCTACATTAGACTGAGAGTTGAAACTCATAATACTGAATTTATTCTCTTTGTTCCAACTTTTCTTAGCTTACAAACAATGTAATCACCATCACTATTTACTCTATTTGTCAGCTTTGGTTGCTCCTGTTATCTGCTAACTTCTTCTGAAGCACTGTAATGAATATAACATGGGACTTCATTGCTAGTTTTTCAGCTCCTATAGATTCTCTAACTAAAATAAGTAGAAGGAGATTGGAGGGCTCAGCCCAATGGAAAAGAATATTTGGTAGACATTCAGAGATAAAATGACATATCTATGCTCAGGTCTATGGATAAAAAGATCTGTTAAAAGGACAACAATATCGTGATCTGATTTGTTATTTAATATAAAATATCTTCTCCTTCTACCAAACTGGATAAGGGATGACTGCATTTGTAGGATGGTGCAAGTGGCACTTTGGAGAAAAGTTGCGAGGGTAAACTAAGATTGTTTGGGCATGTCTATTGTAGACTAACAAATGCACTGGTATTAAATGTTGAGCATATTGATGCTACAAGAGCATGGAAAGATGAGGAGATAGAACTATATTGATTTGAGACGAAGTAGTGAAAAGGGATTTAGTAGTGCTAGAACTTTTGATAGATATAGCCCTAAAATAAATAATGGAGGAAAATATTCCATATAGCTGACCCTACTTATATCGGGATTAAGACTTAAATTGAGTTGATTATGTCCTTCTAGGTCCTGTGTACTTTTTTCCAAGGAGATTGCCCCAGGGGAAAAAAAGAGTTATATGCTTAATTGGTTATTTTTATGAATAAAAAAACATGCTTCCATTTTGTCACCCATTGGTATTGGATACAGCATCCTAGGGCTTATCAAGCATAATATGTAGCTTCTTGCAGAGAAAGGTGAGCTTCCAACAAGACTTGGCTCAGCAACTCTTGGGATTCTTCTTCTGCAGGTAATTTTCTTATTCATACTAGGGCTTGTCTTTCCACATTAAACTAATAATGCCTAGTTTATTTATTTTATCGTTTCTTTCCCTTGTGGATTTTGCTTGGGGTCTTCTTGTAGATTGATCAAAGTTGGATATCAATGACCATTTTGGAATCCCTCTTTTTGGTATTTGCAGGACATAGCAGTTGTTCCTCTCTTAGTCATACTTCCTGTGTTAGAGAGCCAGGTATGCAATTAGGGATAACTCATCTAGGGAATTGATCTGCATAGGAATAATATTAAGTGTTTGTATGTGTTGGATAAGGTGGGGGTTTAACTTAGTTGTGAATTTTCTTCAAATGTTTCATCGGTGGGAGGAAGTCTGTTCTCTCACTTTTATTTCTAAACTGACTTGGAGGAGAGTGGTACAACATGACCTAGAAACATTACACATTTTCGAGGATTTAACCCAAAATCGTTTAGAGTGGAGAAAGAGAATCTATATAGCCGACCCCAATAATTTTTTGGGATAAAGACTTAGTTGAGTTGAGTTGAGTATTGTATGGTGTTTTTACTTGTAAAGGATTTTTCCAGTTTTCTGTAAAATATTAAAAAAGAAAAGGAAAACAGATGGAAAATGCATTTACCAATCAGAAAATGAAAACTAGATTATTCAAAAATAATTTGCAGTTTCAATGTGCAAACACATTTTCTGCATTTTTGTTTGAAATGAATTGGATAATGGGGTTAAATTGTGGAATCTATCTTTTCAAAGTAAACAAACCATTAATATTTTGGATCTTCTTTTTTCTTTTGATTTTCTTCTAAAGTTGTTAGTAATAGGTTTGTTGACTTACATATTTAGTTTTATTTTTAATCTTATTTGACTTTATCATAATTTCCAGATATGAAATGTTCTAATGCATCATGTCATATCTTGTTCTTGCATACCCTGTAACTAGTATTATTTATTTATTTATTTATTTTTCAGAATCTGGTTGAGGAAAGTATCTGGCCAATGCTTGCTAAAGAAAGTTTAAAGGCTTTAGGTGGATTGGGATTGCTTTCTCTTGGGGGAAAATATATTCTAAGGCGAGTTTTTGAGGTATTCACGTTTTTTATTTATTGCAAATTAATTTTCTAGAAGAGATCCGTAGCCATAAATACATGCCCATAATGTTGTTCCAGACACTAAATTAAAATATTCAGGTTGTGGCAGAAGCAAGGAGCTCAGAAGCCTTTGTTGCTCTTTGTCTGTTAACAGTTACTGGGACTTCCCTTATCACACAAAAGTTGGGCTTTAGTGATACGGTTAGAATGAATATCTCTTACAGTGATAGAATGGCTGATGTTCCTTTTCTCAAATCCTGCTATTATTGATTTTGATTTCATCATGCAGCTTGGAGCATTTTTAGCTGGGGCATTGTTGGCAGAAACAAATTTTCGGACACAGATAGAAGCTGATATAAGGCCATTTAGGGGGTTACTTCTTGGTTTATTTTTTGTGACTACAGGGACTTCTATTGACATGCAGGTACTTTCACACCTTGTACCAAATATTCCTGCCATGTAGAAAAAAAGTTTGACATTTAAAGTTTTAATTGAGTTTTGCTTTTCATAGATCTACATATCAAGTACACTTATAGCTTTGCTTTTTTGCTATGATGGGCATTATATGGGCATTATAGGCTAACTGTGTCATTGATAGAGTAACATGTTTGCTAATAATTCTAGAATATATTTTCCTTTGAACAATCGGTTTTTTTTTCGTATGCAGCTCCTGTTCCGAGAGTGGCCAAATGTAATTTCACTGTTGGCAGGTTTAATCATCATCAAGACACTGATAATAAGTGCAATAGGTCCCCGTGTTGGGCTTACTATGCAAGAAAGTGTAAGAATAGGATTCCTACTATCACAAGGAGGCGAGTTTGCATTTGTAGTTTTCTCTCTGGCAAACAGGTTGGAAATATGTTTTAATATTGTTGTAGTCATGTTATAATTTAGCATTCGACATTGTTTTCTGCTTATAAGATTTTCTTTACCTTATTGGAAGCAGGCTTGGTGTGCTGCCGCTTGAGCTTAACAAGCTGCTTATAATTGTAGTTGTTTTGTCAATGGCATTAACTCCATTGCTTAATGAAGCTGGAAGAAGAGCTGCCGATTTTATTGATGAAAAATCTGAGACAGATGTATGTTTCCACTTTGATTTCTCTTTTTTGGAATTTAAATATGGTGGCCAGCTAAAATGGTTAGCTAAGTGCTTAGACATAGACTTTTTTAATTTATTTATTATTATTTTTTTAATTCATAGCAGATAGCATAAACTATACCAACTATATGCTTGGATGTTGAACTGTTTCATTTTAGATTTTAGAGAACGTTTGAATGGTGTGAAGAAATTAGCATGGTATAGTGCATAATTGCCTATGATTAGGACTACTTATGCCAGTCTCTTGTTCTGTCTATCTTCACTTTTGGATTTAGTATGTGCATTACTGAGACTTCTACTGAATACACCTCAAATCTGGATTTTCCAGAAAGCTACTGAGATGGTGAACTTTGATGCTAGTGAACCTGTTGTGATCCTTGGATTTGAACAAATGGGTCAGGTACATAATTTTCATGATTAGGACAATCACTTTGATTGCGCTATAGCTTAATTGCCTTTATGTTTTCATTTTGCTGAATGCAGGTCTTGGCCAATTTCTTGTCTGCTCAGTTAGCTGCTGGAGTGGATGGAGAAGTTGTAGGATGGCCTTATGTGGCTTTTGATTTGAACCCTTCTGTAGTGAAGGTCAGGAAGATTTTAAGTTGATGTCTAAAATCCAAATTAAGTTCTTCAAAATTGTTCAAAATAAATTTTATCATCGCAAATTTAGTTGTCATTCAAGTTCAAGATCAACTTGAATGTCTTTGGCATTATATTTATTTACATAATCAAGTGATGTCAAATAGGACTTAATTTGTATTACTTTTAGGTGCCGTAACCCTTTACAACAATAACAATTAAACCTTGATTCCAAACTAGTTGGAGTTGACCATATGGAACCATTTTCGCTATTTAGCCCTATTTGAGACAATTCAGTATTAATATTCAAAAATTATAGTTCTTTTGATATAATTTTCCTCCACGTTATTCTAGGTTTCTTCCTTTCCCTCCTCACTTCTTCTACCCCTAATTTATCATATTTCTATATCAGAGTATTTGATTCTCTACATTGGACATGATAAAACCATCTTAATTGATGTGTGCGACAGGCTCTTTATGGTGGATGTGATCATTTCTAATCTTATCTATCATTGTATTACCTATTATAGAAGTCTTTTTCAATTAGGAGACTGACTTCTAAAGGATATCCTCATAAGAAAAGGAGTCCTAATTCATATAGAAGTAGAATTCTAATCCATATAGAATAAGAGATAATTGTGTGTGTGTGTGTATATATATATATATATATATATATATATATATATATATATATATATATATATCTGTGTATTAATACATTTGAATTAATGAAAATACCTGAATATACATGGTATCAGAGCCTGGTCCTATTTTTTTCCCTGAGAATTCCCTCCCCTGTTCTTTCCCTCGGTAAGCTGTATCCTAGGAGAATTCCCTAGGGCTATCACGGAACATCACAGCCACTCTCAGGAGGTGACTCAAGTCCCGATCAACCTCCCCTGAAAGTCCGGTGACCGGACTTGGAGAGAGTGGCCTCCACGCGCTACTTCTTTATTTTGATCCCTGTTCCATGCGCCGGTGCGTGTACCTGCGTGTGGTGTTTTCCGGCGACGTTCGACTGCCGGACCTCCTTCCTCGGTGTCCCCCCAATGTGGTGATTCAATCCCTGTAGGCTGTGTTTGGTTCTGAGGCTTCGTTCTTGGTAGTGTTTGAAAAATTTTCCTTTCGAGTCACTGGATCTATCGACAAAGTCATTGGATTTGCCGTGATTTTTCACTGGATATGGCTGAGGGTGAGACCAAGTTTATAATTACTGATGTAGTCTCGGTGATGACTAAAATCACTGAAAACGAACTTAATGGCTTGAATTATTTAGAATGGAGCAAAATCGTTCTAATTTATTTGAGGAGCATTGATAAAGATGATTATCTTACAAAAGATCCATCGGATGATGATACTAGGCAAACTTGGTTAAGGGAAGACGCTCGTTTATTCTTACAGCTTCAGAATTCAATTCACAGTGAGGTAATGAGCCTTATTAATCACTTGTGAGTATGTTAAAGAATTAATAGATTATTTAGAATTTTTATACTTTGGTAAAGGCTATATTTCTCGCATATATGATGTTTGCAAAGCATTTTATCGACCTGAAAAACAAGACAAGACTCTTACAACATATTTTATGGAATTTAAACGTATTTATGAAGAGCTTAATGTTTTGTAACCATTTAGTCCTGATGTAAAGGTGCAACAAGCTCAACGTAAGCAAATGGCTGTTATGAGTTTTCTTGTTGGTTTACCCTCAGAATATGAAACTGTTAAATCTCAGATTCTCTCTAGCACTGAGATTTCCTCTCTTCATGATACTTTTATACGTGTCATTCGTACAGAAAGTACTTATTTTTCACAACCTACTACCGGTGCTCTTATCAGTGGAAATATAAGTGGACAACAGGGAAATAGAGGAGGGTATAGAGGAGGGCTGACTAACAATAAAAACAATCAACGTAATGTGGAGGCTAGTTCTAATCAGGACATTGGAGGAGTCATTTGTTATTATTGCCATGAGCCTGGACACACAAAACGTAACTGTTTGAAACTTCAGAGGAGAAATCAGCGATCCCAGGTGGCAAATATGGTAACAGAAAATCCTAGTGTCTTTTTCCTCTGAGAAAACTATCTCAGTATCTGCAAAAGAATTTGCACAGTTCTTCCAGTATCAAGCATCTCTAAAGGCGACCAATCCCTTAATCACGGCTATCGCTGAGTCAGGTAAATCCACTACATGCCTTGTGTCCTTCTCGTCCAAATGGGTCATTAATTCTGGTGCTACAGATCATATGACAGGTAATTCTAATCTATCTGATTTTCAGTCTTTTACTACTCCTTCCACAGTCACTTTAGCTGATGGATCTACTTCGTGTGTCATCGGTACTGGAACTATGAATCCAACCATGTCCATATCTTTGTCATCTGTTTTATATCCACCTAACTTCTCTTTTAATTTACTCTCTGTTAGCAAACTCACTCGAAACTTAAATTGTTCTATTTCCTTTTTTCCTTACCATTGTTTGTTTCAGGATCTTACGACGAAGAAGATTATTGGTAAAGAGCATGAGTCTGGTGGTTTTTACATTTGTGATAAATGTGAACCGAGATCTATTGTTTGCTCCAGTATCTCAACTCCTCTTAAAGTTTATTGTAGATTGGGCCATCCTTTCTTGTCTACCTTGAAGAAATTATGTCCTCAGTTTCAGTATTTGTCAGTACTAGAGTGTGAGTCATGTCAGTTTGCTAAGCATCATCGTTTATCTACTATACCTAGAGTCAATAAACGGGCTTCGTCCCCTTTTGAATTAGTTCATTATGATATTTGGGGTCTTTGTTCTATTACTTCTAAACTTAGATTTAGATATTTTGTTACTTTTGTGGATGATTACTCTCGTGTTATATGGCTATATTTAATGAAGAATCGTTCTGAGTTATTTTCTATCTTTAATGCTTTTTGTGTTAAAATTAAAACTCAATTTAATATTTTTGTACGTATGTTAAGAAGTGATAATGCTAAAGAATATTTTCTGAGCACTTCCAGACTTATATGACTTAAAATGGTATTCTTCACCAGTCTTCTTGTGTTGATACGCCATCTCAAAATGGCGTTGCTGAAAAAAAAAATCGACATTTTCTTGAGGTAGCTAGAGCACTTCTTTTCCAAATAAAGGTACCTAAATATTTTTAGGCTGATGCAGTTTCTACAGCATGCTTTTTGATTAATCACATGCCATCTTTTGTTCTTGATGGGGACATTCGTTACACTATTTTGTTTTCATCTAAATCATTGTTTTCTGTTGAACCTCGGATTTTTGGCTGCACTTGTTCTGTGCGAGATGTTCGTTCACAAATTTCTAAATTGGATCCAAAGTCTCTTAAATGTGTTTTCCTTGGATACTCGCGGCTCCAAAAAGGATATAGGTGTTTTTCTTCAATTCTTAATCGTTACATTGTTTTTGCTGATGTTATATTTTTTGAGTCTACTCCATTATTCCCTTAAATATCTATGTATAAGAATCAGGGGGAGGATGATGACCTTTTAGTTTACACTATTAAACAAAATGTTCCTCATCCTCTTCCTCTTGCTCCTTCTGTCCCTGTCCCAGCCTCAGTCATCCCTCCTGTTGTTCATGTTTATTTAAGGAGATTGCAGACTCCAGACTTAGATCCTCCACCATCTTCGTCGTTGGAAGATTCAGTTACTACCGCTGATTATGATCCTACTTTAGATATTTCCATTGCCCTTCGCAAAGGAAAACGTGCATGTACTTACCCTATTTCCTCTTTTGTTTCTTATAATCGTTTGTTTTCTCCTTCTCGATATTTTGTTACCTCTTTAGATTTTATAAAAATTTCTAAAACAGTTATCGAGGCATTATCTCATCCTAGTTGGTGTGCCGCTATGAAAGAGTAAATGGAGGCCTTAGATACAAATGATACATGGGAACTGGTGCCTTTGCTCATTGGTAAGAAGGCTATTAGATGCAAATGGGTTTTTTCGGTAAAGACGAATCATGATGGTTCTATAGCCAGATTAAAAGTACGTCTTGTAGCCAAAGGATATGCTCAAATATATGACATGGATTACTCTGATACTTTTTCTCCTGTAGCTAAACTAGCTTCAGTTAGACTGTTCATCTTCCTAGCAGCTACATATGATTGGCCTTTGCACCAATTAGATATAAAGAATGCCTTTCTTCATGGTGGCCTTCAGGAAGAGGTATATATGGAGCAACCATCAAGGTTTGTTGCTCAAGGGGAGTCGGTTAAAGTTTGCAGACTTCAAAAGTCTCTCTATGACTTGAAACAAAGTTCTCGGCCTTGGTTTGGGAGATTCAGTGAAGTAGTACAGGATTTTGGTATGCAAAAGAGTAAATACGATCATTCAGTGTTTTATAGGCAGTCTAAGGCTAGCCTAATTTTATTGGTAGTGTATATTGATGATATTGTTATCACTAGGAGTGACTTTGCAGGTATTTCATCCCTTAAACACTTCTGACCTAGTTTCAAATAAAAGACTTGGGCTCACTCAAGTATTTCTTGGGTATTGAAGTTATGAGAAGTAAGAAAGGTATCTTCTTGTCTTAGCGGAAGTATGTTCTTGATCTACTAATAGAAATTGGAAAATTAGGTGCTAAGCCATGCAATGCACCAATGACCTCGAATCTGCAACTTGGACCAGAGGATGATAAGCTATTTGAAGATCCTGAAAAATATAGGAGGTTGGTAGGTAAATTGAACTATCTTACAATAACTCGTTCTGATATTGCATACTTAGTCAATGTGATGAGTCAGTTTATATCTTCCCCAATTGTTACTCATTGGGAAGCTTCGGGACAAATTTTGTGTTATTTGAAAGGAGCTCCAGGGCGAGGCTTATTATATAGTAATCATGGGCATTTAAATGTTGAATGTAACTATTGGATATTATGTCTTTATTAGAGGTAATTTGGTGTCATAGAGAAGTAAAAAATAGAGTGTAGTCTCTCGATCTAGTGTTGAATCGAAATACAGAGCTATGGCACAATCAGTATGTGAAATAGTGTGGATACTTCAATTATTAGATGAGGTTGGCCTTAAGATCTCTTTACCTGCACAATTATGGTGTGATAATCAAGCTGCTCTCTACATTGCTTCTAATCCTGTGTTCCATGAATGGACTAAGCATATTGAAATTGATTTTCATTTTATCCGGGAAAAGCTTCAACAAGGGATCATCTCAACACAACACATCAAAACTGGAGAGCAATTATGAGATATATTTACAAAAGCTCTAAGTGGAGCTCGGGTTGACTACATTTGTAACAAGTTGGGCATGATTAACATCTATGCTCCAACTTGAGGGGGAGTATTATAGAAGTCTTTTTCAGTTAGGAGATTGACTCCTAAAGGATATCCTCATAAGAAAACGAGTCCTAATTCATATAGAAGTGGAATTCTAATCCATATAGAATAAGAAATGATTGTATATATATATATATATATATATATATATATATATATATATATATATATCTGTGTATTAACACCTTTGAATTAATGAAAATACCTGAATTTACAATACTAGACACCCATCTTAACATCTGTTTCTCTGTCACACTCATCTTGTGAATATGTAATATTTTAAATGCCCAATATTCACTCCCATATAATATAGCTAGCTTAATCACAGTTTTATAGAACGTACTTTTCACTTGGTCAGAGATTTTATGGTCGCATAACATACCCGTTACCCTCCTTCATTTCATCCATCTTGTTTGGATCCTACGAGTTACATTCTCATTTATTACTTCATTCTCTTAAATAGTTCAATCGGTTGCATTTTGACACTAAAAACTCCTTTCAATTGAACCTCCCCTCCATTCCTTCTAGGAGAGCTAAACTTGCAATGCACATAACCCTAACACTCTCCATAAATGATGTGTATGCTTGTGTAGACAATTATTAAAGATCGAATTGATTGTTACAAATATAAAATATTGCACCATAACCTTCAATTATTGAAAAAGCATGTGTTGAGAACTTTTTTTCTTTTATTGATGGGAATTATCGTGCAAAAATAAAAAGGCTTAAAGGATCCAATTTCAATGATGAGGAAATACTTTTAACATCACTGTTTGGTGTCTTGCATCAGAGGTGTAGAAGCCAGTAAAAAAATGTTTTTTGAGTTGATACACAGAAATGTTAGATACCTTGTAACATTTTCTTCTGCACATGTTTAAAAGGCAAAGTTTTAAGTTACCTACTTCACGCTAGAAAGGGGAATGTTTCAACTTTCAACTTTTATTTTGCTAATGCATGATCTTCTGCAGTACTTTGAGACATCAAATTTCTCATAAGTTTTGGAGTCTTTTTCCCAAGGAAAATAGGTTATGATGAATAAATTTTATTCACATTACATTCACAGGCTTCTCGGAAACTTGGTTTTCCGATTCTGTATGGGGATGGATCACGTCCAGCTGTATTGCAAACTGCTGGTATCTCTTCTCCGAAGGCTTTCATGATCATGTATACAGGAAGGAAGAGGACAATTGATGCTGTTCAAAGGCTCCGACTTGCTTTTCCTGCAGTAACTCTCTCTCTCTTTCTAGTCTGTGCATTTGCCCTTGTGTGTGACAAGTGCAATATGGTATCACTTCCATAAATATTCTGCAAGTAGAATGCATTTGTGAGCTAGTAGGAGGTATATTAGCCTTCCTCTCTACCATTGTTAGAGGTTGCAAATCTATCAGAAGAAACATAAGAAGCTTTAATTTTGTTATTTGATTAGGACTTCTTTTCCCACGCCAGAAATCTCAGGTCTTGGCCATTCTGATTGTCATCTAAGATGGGGCTAGGATGCTACTTTTCTTATTTATTTATTTTTCTTCCCTTTTCTAATGTCTTGCTTCTGGTTGTAGTGCTATTTTTTTGAGTAATATTCTACTTGGCAGGTCCCAATTTATGCCAGAGCTCAAGATCTCATGCATCTTTTAGATCTGAAGAAAGCAGGAGCAACTGATGCTATTCTAGAAAACGCAGAGGTATCAATAAATTGTTTCCTTTGGTCAACTTGATTGGGGATCTCCATTATCTTGATTGCTTATTCTGAATCTTCTGTACATTCATGCAGACAAGTTTACAGCTAGGCTCTAAGCTTTTGAAGAGTCTTGGTGTCATGTCTGATGATGTAGACTTTTTAAGTCAGCTTGTTCGAGACTCCATGGAGTCGCAAGCTCAAGAAGCACTGAACAAAACTGATGATCGAGAATTTGATGTTATGAAACCATTGCAGGTAATATATAATCAGCTTGGTGGGGTCTAAAAACTTTTCTCTAACCTGTAACAGATTTATATTACATTATATCATTCTCCTTTTTTCTTTCCAAATAAAGGCCTTTTATTGAAAACTGACTGAAATATTTTGGCAAAGCAACCACCCTTTTCTTAAACCCGTATTTTCTTTCCTTATTTCTGTATTACCTGATCTTTTGTGTATCATTTCCTTGATGTACTTGCATAATCGGGGAACCATTTCTGAAACAAGTGTTGATATTTTTCATGTAAGGTAAGAGCGGCTGATTCACTTGGGGCCCAGGCATCCATTCCGGCAACCTCACCTGAAGACAAACTATTAGGAAGCAAGCAGACAGATGGAATTCATGTCTTGCAGTCGCAGGGGAAAGCTAATGAGCTCCAGCAATCAGAGGATCTGCAGGGCAAGGGTGTTTTGTACTGTGAACTAGGTACTGAGAATGGCATTATGGTTAATACTGCGGATGAGGAAAATATGATAACTGCTGAATAACCGTGAGAATGCATAGACTTCAGTCTCCATTCATCTTCCTAAGAAGATTTGCTCCTGCAGCTTCACTGAAGTTCAGCTAGTGCTTTAGAAAGTGACCAATTTTGTTGCTGGGACTAACACTAGGGAAAGGATTAAGCTAAATCTTTGAGAAAAGTTAGCTGCAACTCTAATGCTCTATACAAGTTTCCCATTGTTTTGAAACCACCCCATCCCCATGCATATTGTTGATATTGATAAATTGATTAGCAATGAAAGAGGTGCCTTATTTGAAAAGAAAGGAACTCTTGGTTTCTTGTATAAGTTTGTCCTGAAATTTTTGTTTATTCTTAGGGCAATATACCACATACTAGTTAAAACCTTCAAATGCTTGAGATAATATGGGAAATTATTGGATGCAACTGAAGCACTAAATTTTAGTACTCTTTGCACTCACATAAATGTAGACCTTCTCACGCCTAAATATGGGTGAAGGAGCACATGCTTTAGGTGTATATAGACGGTATCCATGAGAGAGACCCAATTTGTTTGACAACATTTTAGATTCATTGGATATAATTAAAGCGCAATCAGCAAGATAAAATTAAAAGTATATGATACAATTAGACAAAGCATACCAACTTTAGGATATATTTCTGTTCCTCCTATATTAGACTCGTCAATTGAAAGTTCAAAGACAAATGGGAAACTAATGCATTGCTTGAAACTAAATTAGTCATGCTTGATTGATTTAATAAGTTCAGACTACATGTTAATTGATTATTAAAGGTCATCGATTCATATCGATTTGTGTTTGGATGGTGTTTTGGTGCCTAAATGCAATTAAGTCAGGTATTTAAGTTCTATCATACATGAGAACATGAGAACGGAGATTTTAATTTTAGGATTGTGGTTATACTTATGTGGGAGTGAATATTAGCATCTAAAGTACAAGATATCCATAAGGTTATGGTAGAAGTACAAACGTTAAGATGGATGTCTAGTGATATGATAATGTATAAGATTTGGAATGATTACATTTGTCATTGAAAGAGGGTTGATTCAGATGTTTTGGTCATGCCCAATGTGAAGTATTAAATGTCCAGTACAGAAGTGTTATAAGTTGGTAGGGAAAGAAGTGAAAGGAAAATGGGAGACTTAAGATAACTTGAAGAGAAAAGGTATCAAAGGATTTACAAGTTTTGGATATGGATGTGGACTTGATGTCTTGTAGAGCCAAATGACAAAAAAGGACATATGACCCCAGCTAATTTAAAATGAAGGCTTGATTATTGTTGTTATTATTCATGTGGGTTTCATCATTAAATACACTTGGGATTCATATGAATCAACAGCGTGGTAAGTCAGTCGCTTCACTTGCAACTGACGTTGACATTTCCTTTCCTTCATTACACATTCAGCTGAGTTTCATATTCTTGCACATTACAGTCTCGTACTTTTAAGAAGTGCATGCAGGAATGCAAAAATAAACTCTAACAAGAATGTCTGCTTAACCTCTGAAATATAATTTTACTTGTACAAATTATGATTAGAACAGATGTCATTTTCATCTAATTCAATAATAAAAATATTATAAAAATTCGGATCCCATTTGTATACAACAAGAAAATGAAACCCTTTTTCAAGAATTGCATGCATTTCATTTTTATTTATGGATTTAACCATGAATTATTAAAACTTTTTGTCAGCTAAAAAGATATTGACGAAGAAAAACTCTTGAAATTGACAGGCCTTCCATTATCATCATCCTATAACTCCAAGTCAATAGCTTATTAAATCCAAAGGGAAGTTGACACATTGCATATATTGATTTGGAACTCAAATAACAGTGTAGTATACTTCTTCTGAAAGAGTCCAACAAAGAAGTTTAATAATCTTCAATTATTTTTCTTGATCTGGACAACACTTTTAACCTTACTTCAAAATTTATGTTCATCTATTCGACTCCCAAATTTTACAAGATATACTTGACCACTTGACCAATTTAATTAGTCCTATGTTTGGAGAGTAAATTTTTCTTTTCCTTTTTTTTTTCTTTTACAATCTTAGTTGGTCCCATAAAAGGCACCAACATTAGCTTCATATAGAACATTGCCTGCAAGTTCAAAACCCAAGCACTTACCACCACTAAAACATAGAAAAGGTCCCTTTCTTTTCACATTTCAACATTGGTTTTGCTCAGTCCTTGGCAATGGAATATCAATATATAATGGGAGGAATTCCAGCTTCTGTTTTGGGGTTTGTACTGTTGTATAGATCAAAAGGTGTGAAGAAAACTAATGAATCATGGGAAAATATCGGAGATGAAGTTGTCCAGATCTCAGAACAAGTACTATGCCAGTCGGAGAATGCAACGAATGCTGATATTATTATAGTTGAAGCAGGTGTTGCTGGGTCTGCTCTTGCTTACACTCTTGGTAAGGTGAATTTAATCTTCTCTCTCTACTTTAGATGGCAATGTATAACAAGATAAAAATTCACAAAATTAGCAACCCATCAGGCAGATATTAACATTTAAACCAAGTTTACAGGAAATAATAATAATAATAATAATAATAATAATAATAATAATAATAATAATAATCTCCTTTCCTTCCTTCAATTTGCAGGATGGACGGAGAGTGCATGTAATTGAAAGAGACCTCACTCTGCCTGACAGAATTGCAAGAGAACTTCTGCAACCTGGGGGTTACCTAAAATTAATTGAGTGGGGCCTTGAAGGTGAGTAAGAAATTATTATTATAATATTTTATGGATTGTTGAATCAGTATGAATTCCATCAATCTTTCCATCTTGGTCATCTGTTGTTGAACTTTTGCTCTAATTCTTAACATGGATGCTTGTTGCAGACTGTGTAGAAGAAATTGATGCTGAACAGGTACTTGGATATGCTCTTTACAAAAATGGGAGAAGTACTAAACTATCATATCCCTTGCAAAACTTTGATCAAGATGTGGCTGGAAGAAGATTTCGCAACGGACGTTTCATTCAAAGAATGCGTGAAAGAGCTGCTTCTTTACCTAAGTAATAATCTTCTTTCTCCCAAAGTTACTTCTTTCACTTTGCCATGCCTTTCATGTTCAAAAGTATTGAATTCATGCTACATAATTAGGAACATCATTTTATTACTTTCAACAGCTCATATATGTTCCCTTATTTTCATTGTAGTGTAAGATTGGAGGAAGGGAATGTAACATCCCTACTTGAAGTAGAGGAGACAATCAAGGGTGTGCAGCACAAAACTAAAATTGGTCAAGAACTTACTACTTACGATACTCCACTCACAATAGTGTGCGATGGATGCTTCTAAAATTTGCGACGCTCTCTCTGCAATCCTAAGGTAAAGATAATGTTTCAACTAGGAAACAAAAACTTCTTTCTGAACTTCATTGATAGATTCCTAAATGTGTTGGTGTTTTCTATTTCATGAGTTTTAAGTGAAATTTGGAAACTTTGTGTTTATACAGGTTGATATCCCCTCTTGTTTTGTGGCATTGATCTTAGAGAATTGTGAACTTCCATACCCAAATCACGGACATGTTATTCTGGTAAACCCTTCACCAATCTTGTTCTATCGTATTAGTGGCTCTAAATTTCGATGCTTGGTTGACATACTTGGCCAAAAACTACCTTCCATTTCAAATGGTGAAATGGCCAACTATTTGAAAACTGTGGTGGCTCCCCAGGTATTCAAAGTTCTCTAGGCATGCTAATGCATTTTTTTTTTTTTTTTTTTCATTTTGGCATTGATACATATAGATAATAGTGCTAAGAAGCTCATAAAAATAACTCGATTTATGATGCTTTGAACTTTTTAATATGAAATTTCACATGTATTTGATAAGTCATTTATCTTTGAATCTTTAGGATGATCAAGAGCTTTCATATGTGTTTCAGATTCCCCAAGAGCTACGTGATGCATTTGATTTTGCAATTAACAAAGGAAACATAAGAACAATGCCTAATAGAAGCATGCCTGCTGCTCCTTATCCCACTCCTGGTGCTCTTCTGTTAGGGTACATATGACCATTGTTTTTATAATTTCTAGACTTAAATTATTTAGGATCTAGTTTGGATGAACAATAGGGTATTACTCTTGGCCACTGTAGAAAATTAGAGGAAACTGTATATATATTGATAAGCTTATAGCCAAAAATATTTATACAAGAGGAATGAGAGCTACTGTTACAACAACTCTAGCTAATAATGAGCTGGAAAATATTTACATGATCTGGAAAATATTGAGTATAACAACAGAATCAATAATTACCCAACATAAAACAAATACGTGATCCTCTACATGCCCCCACAAGCCAATGTCGATCGTGGAAGGAGGCGAAGCTTGCTGCGAAGGAATAAGAACTAAACAGTAGGCAGAGGCTTGGTAAAAATATCTCCAATTTGATCAGCAGTGGAAATGAACTTGATTTAAAATTGACCCGTAGCAACTCTCTCACGAACAAAATGGTAATCAAGCTCGATATGTTTTGTTCGAGCATGAAAAATGGGATTGGAAGAAAGATAAATTGCTCCCATATTGTCACACCAAAGGATAGGTGGATGAGGAGTTGAGATTCCAAGTTCTCTGAGTAATGATTGAAGCCATATAACCTCTGTAGTACGATTAGCAATGGATTTATATTCACTCTCTGTGGATGAACGAGAAATCGTAAGCTGTGTCTTAGCAACCCAAGACTCAAGATTAAAACCTAAATACAAAGCATAATTATTCGTAGATCGTCGATCATCATTGCACCCGCCCAATCACTATCAGTAAAATACTGAAGTTGAAAATTTGAATCAGAAGCAAGAAAAAGACCGTGAGAGCTGTTGGAAGCAAGATAACGAAGAAGTCTTTTTACAACTTTCCAGTGAATATTAGTTGGGGCGTGCATGCATTGACATAATTTAGTTACTGCAAAAGAAATGTTCGGACGGGTCATGGTTGCATATTGAAGAGCACCAACTGTTTGCCGAAACTAAGTGCCATCTTCAAGAAGAGTACCATCGGTTTTGTTCAGGTTTGGTTTGACAGTAATGGGAGTACTACAGCTCTTTGCATCCATCATGCCAGTTTGTTCAAGCAAATCAGAAATGTACTTTTGCTGGCTTAAAAGAATTCCTTTAGGAGAGCGAAGAACTTCTATTCCGAGAAAATAAGAGGGAGGACCGAGATCCTTAATTGGAAATTCTCAATACAATGCTTGAATAAATTGTTGAATTGTAGTAGTGGAAGAACCTATAAGAATTATGTCAATCGACATAAACCAAGAGGAAAACTTTAGTAGCACCATTAGCAAATATAAACAAAGAAGTATCTGCTTTGAAGAGGTAAATCCCAAAGTCAAGAAAAAGGAACTCTGTAACGCCCTCACCATAGGTAGTCCGCACATTTTACTGTTCCAACGACTCATGTCTGTTCGGACAGTGAAAAATGTCTGGAACTACACCTAAACTATAGTGAGGAGGCATAAATTGAAGAAATAAATGTTAAGAAAATATGGAAAAAATTTAGAGAATTTATTAATTGGTATAAAATAATAAAAATAACCCAATGAGCACCATGAAGGGCATTTTGGTCATTTTCACCCCTAGAGGTGAATTTTGACCTAAATGTCAAATTAAAATTAGGAAATAAAATAATTAATATAAATTAAATTTATGAATTTGAATTTGGAAAATGAGAAGAGAAAGAAGAAGAAAAGAAAAGAAAAGAAAAGAAAAGGAAAGAAAAGAAAAGAAAAGAAAGGAAATAGATTTATGGGATTTAAAAAAAAAATTAAAGTACAATAATTATAGAATATATATATAAGACACAAGAGACAAAAATTCACCAATTACAAGTCTTTTTCATCTTCCTCTTCTCTCTCTTTGAGCCGACACCATGGAAGCTTTCTCTCCCTCCATTTTCTTCTTTCTCAAAGCTTGATTTCCCAAGCTTTCTCCCCATAAAACCTTAACCTCCCTTTACAAAAATATACTCCCCACACCCTAAGGAAGCTTTAGATACCCATTTGAAGAAGAGAAATTGAAGTTTGCAAGTTGGGTCACAAGGTAAGTGCAAAAATACCACTCCCTCTCTTCTTTAAATCTTGCAAGAATGATGAGATGAGTGAGTATTCCATGAAAATGAAAACAAATAAAAAAAAATTGAAGACCCTAATTTTGGCAGCCATGAATCTTGTGAGGTTTGCTGTTTTTAAATGATGAAAAATAGTTCCATAAGGATATTTGAATAGTTGATATGATAAGAAGTGTAAAAAAGTTGAGTTTGTGTAAATTGGGTGATTGGAATTAGGGTTTATGTATATGATGTGGGGACTTTATGTAAATTCTTGAAATTGAGTTGGTTGAGTTGAGATTGATGCTTATAGAAGTGCCATATATGCTTATTTGGAGTTTGGAAGAAGGAGGAAATTGAAATTGGGAGTGCTTGTTTTCTGCAGGTTTTGGGACTCATGAGTCCAGCATGAGTTTTGAACCATAACTGAAAATATGTAACTCCAATTGGTATGAGGTCAATTGGAGGTGAAACTAGACTCAAAATAGCCCATTTTCTACGAAGAAACTATGCCCAAATTCTGTCCAAAACTTAACCTAAATATTGCCCAAATCCGAATTACCCTGCACCAAACCCAGAAAATGACCAAATGAACAGTCATAAATCTCTCTATACTGGTCCAAATGACCTAAAATTTACATTAATGAAAAGCTTAGACATAGGGCTACACTTTTCATGAGGACCACTTGACCCAATTTTGCCTTTAACTAAATCAAATTGTTAGCACAAGTTGAGTTACTAAAATTGCCAACCTAGAAATTGTCCAAAATACTGTTCCTTTGGTATGCTTGACCAGTTTTGGCAAAAATGCCATAACTTGGTCTCCAAAGATGCAAATTGAGTGAAACTAGTGCCAAAAGTTTTATAAGACATAGCACAACAATTTTTATGTTTTGACCAAGCTCTAGAAACCATTGCATCCTAGGGAAAATATTAGCCAAAGTTAGGAATTGAAATCTAGAAAATGTTAAGTGGAACCCAGAATGCCATTTGATACCCGTGTGTTCATTTGGCTATAACTCCCACTAGGAAATTCCATTTGAGATGTGCCAATATGATCTGGAAACATGATACTTAGGGCTACAATATTGATTTAGACACCTTTGCCAAATTCTAAGTGTAAAGACCCTAAAAAGAGGGACAAACATACTGCCCTAAAGATTGACTATTGCCTTCATAGGATTAAGAGTCCAGGTCAATACATTGACCATAACTCACTATACCAAGCTTGAAAAATTATGAAATTGTATCTGGGAGTCCCTAAGACATAGAGGAACAAATCTTATGAAGGAACCTCCCTTAAATTATGAACTTAAGAACCTCAAAAAGTGACCTGCAGTCACTGTCCTGAACTGAGCCCCTATTGGCACAGGGTACATGAACCCATGTCAGTTAATTGGCCATAAATAATTCCAAAAAATCTGAAAAATTGTGATACAAATTTCTCAATGATCATAAGACATAGGGAAACAATTTTTATGAAGATCACCATGCCTAAAAGTGACTACAACCTGTTCCATTAATTAGGTAAACTTTAAGTCCAAAAGCTGCCTAGTTAAGGAACCAGAATCTGGAAATGAGTCAGTTATGGTTATCTGACCATAACTTGAGTTCTGAAAATCAAATTGACATGATTCAAAAAGGAAAATAAAGATAAAACATAGGGGAACAACTTCCATGAAGGAAATGTAGCCAAATAGTGGCTGTAACCTGATCAATTGGATAGGTAAAAATGAGACACAAAAACTGAAACTAAAGAATGGTCCATGAGATAAATTATCTTATGGTAGGGCATTTAACCCTAACAAGCTATTAAACACTAAACTACTTAAAAGAGGTATGTGGGACCTATTTTCCCACTATAAAGTGATATGAACATTCAAATAAAAATGTAACAAGGCGCGATTGCCCATAGTATATCTAGACTTATTTATTTAGTTTGGATCGATTGGTATACCAATTAGGGACCACAGATAGTAGTACTGCTTACAGAGCAAATCATGAACTGACAATATATGTCTGATATGATTATTCTATAGGCTATATGCCTACCCATTGGCCATTGTGCCTACTTTATTTCTGGCTTTATAAGCCTAACAGCGGGTCTCGTGCCCGACAGCTGGCCTTGTGCCTGACAGACGTATACTGGACAGACATATGGCTGTCTAACCAGTATACACCCGCATCTAGCTTTTATAATTTGTTATAGGTTTCTTGGGCATTGATAATAATTAATTAATATTGAATATGTTAGTAGTATGCCCTAGAGCATATCATTTAGTATGTATCTTGTACATATTTTTATTAATAAAAGGCATTTCCACTTTTCCGTTTACATAATATATTTATGTGTAATAGAAAAGGTCCATTGATATTTTGTTAGAAATATTATTCTTAAGTTGTTAAGAATATGAGTGACAATATTTCTAGCACGAAGTATCATGAATAGGTTCACAATCGAGGATACTTCATAATAAGGACATGACTTATCTAGAAAGATTGTATTCATGTTTGTTCCCAAGTTATTTATATGAGATAGAAATAAGATGGAATGGTGAGTCTCATGCCATATAACAAACATGATAGGCACTTATAAATGATAAGTAGGCCGAACCAGTGACACTTATGACAAGCACATGGAGTTTACTCTTGTCAATGTTTTGTCATAAATCATATCAGTGCATATAATCTTTAGACCTGAGATAGCACAGTTATCTTGTATATAGGTAGTTTGAGTTTGATACTGCTTTCATACTTGTACTGTGTATGGGTATATGGGCATGTGTTGGCTCTTACTAGTTATATATGGAGGTAGGTGTTGATCAAGATGGAATCTGTTCCTCTAAGTAAATAGAGATAAAATCCTATGTTCATTTAATTGTTCTTGATGTTTCAAGTTCCTGGCCAGGACAGATAGATTTATTCGTAAAAGAGTTTCGATGAGAAAATCTTTTAATCAAGAACTGGAATTAAAAGAGAACATAATATTCATAGCAAATGGAGTTTGACATAAACCATGACTCGGCTTGAGTTGGGATTTTGTAGAGAGATTCTAGTGCATGGTAACATATGATTATAGGTTCATTTAAGGTAAACCTTATTACTAATTGGGTGGCCATGGCATGCTATGCTAGGTGTTAACCATGGTCTATGAGGTTCATAAAATGATTTAGAGAAATCATTTATGGTAAGAAAGAGTTCTGATGATATTAAGAGTTGATATCATGTCTCATTGCCAATTAGTGATGAGCCTAGTAAGTCACACACATACACAAGTTATCACCTATTTAAATATGATTTAATTAATTAATTAAAGAGTTTAATTAATTAATTAAATAGGTTTGGTTTGCAATTAAATTGCAAAGTCCCTAGCATGACTTGAAACCAAATCTAGATTATTGGATGTATAGTATAAATTAAATTTATATTTAAAGTGTTTAAATATGAATTTAATTAATGAGAAATTAATTAATAGAGATTAATTAATTAATTTATATTTGATATAAATTAATTAGAAGAAGAAAAATAATTATTTTGGGTTGAGAACTCAAAATTAAGACACAGGGGCATTTTGGTCATTTTGCAGTGTGACACGTGGCACCATGAGATGGTGACACATGGCATAACACATAAGCTTGTCAATTGTTTTTTTTTAATCATGTAAGATGATTAAAATCAAGATTAAATATAGGTTTGACACTTGGCACAATGTGATTGGGTTACTTAAACCTAGAGCTAATCAAAGGGTGACATGTGGCAAGGGTTTAATGTGTTAACCTAGCTATTTAAGTGTTGTTATGAAAAGAAAAAGCAACCAGCAGCCACTCCTCTCCTTTGTCACGCCACTTTGAGGGTTTTCATCTTTTCTTCTTCATCTCTCATCAATTCAAAGAGATTAGCCATCAATCTCTTGAATTAAGAACGCTAGAAATTGTTTCTAGTGTCCTGTTTACATCTCTAATCTCTTAAAAGGCAGAACTTGAATTTCTAATTAATAGAAAAAGCTTTAGAAGCTGTTCAAGGGCTGCCATAGGTGTTCTTGGTGTGGACAAGCTAGAGGGACAACATCTGGTGTCCTGAAGACGAATCTCAAAGCGCAGACATTGCGCAGTGCATCAAGAGGTTAGTGTAATCGTTCTTGATTTAATCTAGGGTTTTAAAATTAATCTGATTAATTTTAAAATCTTAAATGGCAAATACAGATCCAAAAACATATTAAAAGAGTTTTAATATGTTGTTTATCATTGAAATCAAATAGATAAAAATAAATCTTGCATGATGCATGTGACCCTAGGTGAAAATTTTTGAATTCAATGGTATAAACTTGTGTTTTTCACGCTTCCGTTCCTTCAATTGGTATCAGAGCCACTATATTTGCCATTTAGATTGTTGATTATATGATTTAATTGTGTGTTTGATCATGAGATCAAAAGTTCATTGCTGGTTGCAAAGCAAGTTGGCGGCATACTTGAAAAAACACCATCAATGGTGCGCATGGTTTGGCTTCCATGGGTGGTTTAAGGTTTGGCTTTTAATTCTGAAATTGTTGTATGATCTAAGGCCTATTCTTTGACTAATTAAAGTGTTTAATTAGTAGTTTTTATCACACAATTAAATTATGATTCAAATCAGAATTTTAAAAATTGTTTGAATGTGATTCAAATCTGAATTTTAAAAGTTGTTTGAATGTGATTCAAATCTGAATTTTTAAAGTTGTTTGAATCATATTTAAATCTGATTTTTTAAAATTGATTGAATAAAATTCAGATCTGATTTTTTAAAAAATGTTTGAATGTGATTCAAATCTGATTTTTTAAAAAATATTTGAATGTGATTCAAATCTGAATTTTTGAAGTTATTTGAATGTGATTCCAATCTGAATTTTTAAATTTGTTTGAATGAGATTCCAATCTGAATTTTTAAATTTATTTGAATCATATTCAAATCTTGATTTTTAAGTTGAATATGAGATATTCAATTTAATTTAAGTATGTATGTTTTATTTAATTGTTAAATAGTGATATGCATGATGGATGATCATGGACTATAAAAGACCAATGTGATTGGATTTATTTCTTTTATGTTTCTTTGGGATTGTAAATTAATTAATTTATTTTAATTTATTTTGGGCATGTATTATTAAGTTTGTAATAAATTTTGGGTTGTAATTTCATTTATTTAAGTTCTTGTAAATTCGCCTTGGTATGCCAAGGATTACCATGTAATATTGGATTGCAAGAAGTTCAAGGAGGTCAAGAGCATTGGTGGGACCAGTGGGAGGAATTCAAGATCAAGTGTTGATTATGTACTCCTTCAGCAACTCATGTAAAATGAATGAATGAATGAAATGCACCTAGGAATGCCCTGATTCAATTCTTGGTGGCTCAGAATTGAATCCCTTAGAAAGTCCATGATCATACCATATTTATTGCTTATCCATGAATGCATGAGATGTATGGGAATGTATGCTATTATATGATATATGCATGCTAATTGGATAATGTGCAAAGTGAGACCTTAATAGTAATTAGAATGACCATAAAATCTTTCATACAAATGATTAAGTTGGAAATGCTATAATTAAAGTAATTATAACATAGGCCCTCCATTGGGGCAATTATTTTAAGAAATTTTAAATAGTTGCATAAGATGCAATTAATTTAAGAGATTTTCTTAAGAATAATTGTTAAGCATGAGATGTTGTAAATATGTAAATGGTTTAGTGGCCAATATTGGATGTACCTGAGGACATTAAAATTATTTGCATAATTACTGGCTCAATGGGATCAACTTAACTAATGTAAGATAAGTCAATAATGGATGTACCTGAGATTTTGAGCATTAGGGGCTAGGTAAAGGATTGAACCTCACATGAGATGAGATGGGCAAGGAGTTGCTCACTTATAGTTTATTGTAATTCCAATAACGGATGTACCTGAGGATGATCAATAGAATTATAAGAATTCAATCACCCACTAAAAATCTATCCAACTAGGATTTCCGTTTTCTACTTTGGAAGTGTAGGATTCGCTAAGTTAGTGGGAGGATCAATTTGATTAAAAGACCATAATCATTTTGGTTAAGTACATGATACATTTACTAATTAATCTGGTTATTTTCTGCAGTTAATTTTTTGATAAAAATGAGCACAAAATAACCACCACCATCCAATATCCTTGCAAGCACACTTGTTCACAATAGGTTGACAGAACCTAATCTATCTGATTGGCTAAGAAATTTAAAACTTGTCCTGAACCTTGAACATATAGGATATGTTCTAGATTCAAATGTTCCTGGTCCCTTACCTCCAGAGGCCACACAAGAGGAACATGAAACTTTGGACAAGTGGAAGGAGCATAATATGAGAGCTAAGTGTTACATGCTTGCTTCCATGAGTAATGAGTTACAGAAGCAACATGAGAACATGCAGAGTGCGAGTGAGATCCTCCTTCACCTACAAGAGTTGTATGGTGAGCACAGCAGGAATGCTAGGTATGAGATATCTAGACAGCTATTCCGTATGAGGATGTCTGAGGGACAGAATGTTGGGGATCATGTCCACAAGATGATTCGGCTGATTAAGCAGTTGGAACATCTTGACTTCAACATGGATTTCCAACTACAGACGGATTTGATCCTTCAGTCCCTTCCTGAGTCTTTTGGGAATTTTGTGACAAATTTCCATATGAATAAACAGGAATGCACCTTAGCTGGTTTACTCAACATGCTGGTTATTGCCCAAAAGAATATGCCAGGCAATAAAGGAAAAAAGGTAGCTTTGGTTGCATCTTCTTCTACTGGAAAGTCCAACAAGAAGAAGGGCAATAGGAAAAAGAAACCTCAGATTCCTAGTCCTTCCAAGAAAATAACTAAACAGAAAAGGAAGACTAAAGCTGATGGAGGCAAAGGAAAGTGTTTTCACTGCCAAAAGGATGGGCACTGGAAAAGGAATTACCCAGAGTATCTTGCTTCTCTGAAGGACAGGAAGGATACACCTTCGGAAGGTATGTCCATATCTTGTTATTTAGATTCTGATGATACTCATAGTTCATCTACAGCTTGGGTTTTAGATACTGGTGCCACTTCTCACATTTCTAATGATATGCAGGAACTAGCAAACAGTAGCAGCTTGCGTTCTCAAGATATTAGAGTCCGAATTGGCAATGGCTCAACTGTTGAAGCTTTAGCCATAGGATCTAAATCTTTTTACATGTTTGGACATGTTTTGTGTTTGGATAATATTTTATATGTACCTGATGCTTTTAAGAACATCATTTCTATATCTAGTTTGACTAGAAATGGCTATGAATTTCAGTTCACTGATGATGTTTGCAATATTTATTTTGGAAATAAATATGTTGGTTCGGGTTATATGAATCGTCTTTATTATTTGGATAATAATGACAAACACAAATTGAATGCAAGTGATCTAAAAGAATGCAATGCCATGGTGAAAACCAACTCAAGTTCAAAATATATTTGGCACTTAAGGTTATGTCATGTTGCAGAAGATAGGATTGCAAAACTGGAGAAAATGGGGATTCTATCCTCATTGGGCTCTGAGCCTACTCCAACTTGTGAATCTTGCCTTCAGGGTAAAATGACTAGATCACCCTTTGTTGGACAAGGGCTAAGAGCTGAAAATATTTTAGAGCTAATACATAGTGATGTATGTGGTCCATTTAAAGAAATGGCTAGAGGGGGTTTTCATTATTTTATTACCTTTACTGATGATAAATCAAGGTTTGGGTATTTGTATTTGATGAAATACAAACATGAATATTTTGAAAAGTTCAAAGAATTTAAATCTGAAGTAGAAAATCAAACAGGAAAGAATATTAAAGCTCTTCGATCAGATCGTGGAGGTGAATATTTGAGTACTGAATTTGATGAATACTTGAGAGAGCATGGCATTGTTTCTCAGCTGACTCCTCCAGGAACGCCACAGCTGAATGGTGTATCTGAAAGGAGAAATCGTACCCTATTGGATATGGTACGTAGTATGATGAGCTATACTGATATGCCAATCTTCTTTTGGGGATTTGCATTAGAATCAGCTTTGTATATTCTGAATAGGATTCCATCAAAATCAGTTTCTTCCACACCTTATGAGATATGGCATGGATGAAAACCAAGTCTTAAGCATGTTAAGATTTGGGGTTGTCCAGCTTATATCAAAAAGCTGAACACTGATAAATTGGAGACCAGATCAGAAAAAGGTCGATTTGTTGGATATCCAAAAGATAGTTTTGGATATTATTTTTATTTGCCTACTTCACAAAAGGTTGTGATAAGTAGAGATGCCACATTTCTTGAATAACAGTTTGTTCAAGAAGGCGGCAAAGGAAGGCAAATAGAGTTAGAATTGGAGAATTCTGACCAACCAACAGATCAGATGGATATAGATCCATCTAGTCAACCAATACCCGTTGATGAAACATCTACAGCTGTTCCTCGTAGAACAACCAGGGTATCTCATCCACCAGTGAGATATGGTTTTCTTCATAAAGAAGAACAAGAGTTGTCTACTCATGAAGAAGTAGATCATGGAGATGATCCACTTACCTATGAAGAAGCTATATCAGATATAGACTCTTCAAAATGGATTGATGCTATGAAATCCGAGATTGATTCCATGTATAAGAATCAAGTTTGGGATCTTGTTGACCCACCTGAAGGTATTATACCTATAGGGAACAAATGGGTTTTCAAGAAGAAAATTGGTTCTGATGGAAAGGTAGAGACCTATAAGGCAAGGCTAGTAGCGAAAGGGTTTCGCCAAAGGCAAGGAATCGACTATGAGGAGACTTTCTCACCTGTTGCCATGCTTAAATCAATTAGGATTTTATTAGCAATAGCTGCGTACTATGATTATGAGATTTGGCAGATGGATGTCAAAACAGCTTTTCTCAATGGATACATTGAAGAAAACATTTTCATGGAACAACCTAAGGGATTTGAATCCCAAGATGGTTCCAAGGTTTGCAAGCTAAAGCGATCCATTTATGGGTTGAAACAAGCTTCGAGGAGTTGGAACATCCATTTTGATGAAGCCATTAAATCCTTTGGTTTTATCAAAAATGAGGATGAGCCATGTGTATATAAGAAGGTTAGTGACAGTGCTATCACTTTCCTTGTCTTATATGTGGATGACATACTATTGATGGGTAATGACACAGGTATGTTGATGACTATAAAGGTATGGTTGTCAAATACATTCTCCATGAAAGACTTAGGGGAGGCAACCTATATTCTTGGGATTCGCATCTATAGAGATAGAGCGAAAAGAATAATTGGTTTATCCCAAAGTCTATACTTGGAAAAGGTGTTAAAGAGGTTTAACATGCTTGATTCCAAGAGAGGATTATTACCAGTGAGACATGGTATCCACCTTTCTAAAGAGATGTCTCCAAAGACACCTGAAGAAAGAGATAAGATGGCCAGGATTCCATATGCTTCGGCTATTGGAAGTTTAATGTATGCAATGTTGTGTACTAGGCCAGATATCGCATATGCTGTTAGTTTGACTAGCAGGTATCAATCCAATCCAGGTTTGGAACACTGGATAGCTGTCAAGAATATTCTTAAGTACTTGAGAAGAACTAAGGATTTATTCTTGATTTATGGAGGTGGAGACTTGCAATTGGATGGTTATCTCGATTCGATTTCCAATCGATATTGATGATAGAAAGTCTACCTCTGGATATGTGTTCATTTGTAATGGAGGTGCGATCGGTTGGAAGAGTTCCAACAGAGCACGATTGCAGATTCCACTACGAGGTCGAGTATATTCTCGCATCAGATGCTGCAAAGGAAGCTGTTTGGATAAAGAAGTTCGTAACAGAACTTACAGTAGTTCCTTCCATTGAGTCAGCAGTACCATTACACTGTGACAACAATGGAGCAGTCATACAGGCTAAGGAACTAAGGTCTCACCCAAAATCCAAACACATAGAAAGGCACTACCACATTATCAGAGATATAGTTGGGCAAGGCGATGTAGCCATGCAGAAAATAGCATCAGCTGAAAATCCAGCTGATCCATTCACTAAGCCTATGTCACAGACTCAGTTAGACCGACATCTTGAGAAGATAGGTCTAAGATATTGTAATGAATGGCTCTAGTGCTAGTGGGAGATTGTTAGTAGTATGCCCTAGAGCATATCATTTAGTATGTATCTTGTACATATTTTTATTAATAAAAGGCATTTCCACTTTTCCGTTTACATAATATATTTATATGTAATAGAAAAGGTCCATTGATATTTTGTTAGAAATATTATTCTTAAGTTGTTAAGAATATGAGTGACAATATTTCTAGCACGAAGTATCATGAATAGGTTCACAATCGAGGATACTTCATAATAAGGACATGACTTATCTAGAAAGATTGTATTCTTGTTTGTTCCCAAGTTATTTATATGAGATAGAAATAAGATGGAATGGTGAGTCTCATGCCATATAACAAACATGATAGGCACTTATAAATGATAAGTAGGCCGAACCAGTGACACTTATGACAAGCACATGGAGTTTACTCTTGTCAATGTTTTGTCATAAATCATATCGATGCATATAATCTTTAGACTG